>NW_026000001.1:4944984-4956753 GCF_001458135.2 Marmota marmota marmota
CCACCCACCCACCCTCTATGCATTCATCCATTCATCCACCTACTCATCCATCTATCATCCACCCACTCACGCACCCACCCACCCCTTTTTTGTCCTCCACCTACCTACTCATCCATCAACACACTCATCTACTTACCCATCCAGCCAGCCCATTCATTATCCACCCGCCCATCCTCCACCCATGTACTCATCCATCTCTCCCTCCCCCTAACCATTCATTGATTAACCTAGGTATATATGTATTAATATACCTATGGCTCTATCTCTGTAGGATCTAACTATATGTTTATCTATGAATTCATCCACCTAGCCCCTAAATTGCCACTTTTACTGAGCAGGAGTCTGACTACAATATCTTTCTTATTGGCTCATTAGTTTTCTTGTTAGCTCTTGGGTCTCCCGGTGCGGTGTGTATGAGAGCAGTCCACGGCAGCTGTTCAAGTCTCCTCACTCCCCATAGAGATCTGCATTTGGGTGGTCCCTGCCGTCTCCTGTGGGGGCTGCTTGTGTTTCAATGATGGGAAAAAAACAGGCAGTTGATGGACACCCAGTCAGGGGGGTGCAGCTAGGAGGGAGGAGTGCTCGGTAGACCCCTGGGGCAGGGGACAGGGTGCAGGGTGAGCCCAGACCCTTGTTGGTCCTTCCTGGCCACGCAGCCTTGTGCGTCTGCTCAGCGTTCCGAGCCTCAGCCCCTCTGGGGCGAGGCGGGGACCGCCTGCTCTGTGCAGATGTGGTAAGGGTGCAACAGGCTGCTGGTTATGTGGAGAGCCTGAGAAAAGAGGGACACGGGGAGGCAGTCCATTGAGGTCAGTGAGGACTGACGACCTGCTCCTTGGTTACACAGTCTCGTGTCCTTATCACATGGGAATGCTGGCTCTCTCTCTGGGGTGCACAGGAAGAGGCCATGTTAGTGACACAGCCACAAGGTGGGTTGCAAGCCTAGGAGGGATCCTCGCCCAGAGCCAGCTCTGCCCACACCTTGATCTTGGACCTCCAGTCCCGAGAACTGAGAGAAAGGAGCATCCGTTGCTGTAGCCCCAGCCTGGGCCCTGGCCTGTAGCCCGAGGTGAGGAGAAGTGGGTGGAGAAGGCCTTCAGTCTGGGAGGCCTCCGTGATGGTGAGACCACGCCCCGCCACGCCCCGCCACGCCCCGCCACGCCCCGCCACGCCCCGCCACGCCCCGCCACCATACTTGTCTTGCTGGGAAGGACGCTGAGGGTCCTACAATACCTGCAGCATTGGCAACACACATAGGTGCTCAATAATTAGGCCTGTGCAGGCATAGCCTATCTGCACATCTGTTAGCGACAGCCATGGGGTCCTCCCAGCCCAAGAGCCTGGAGGTCCTGTCCAGGGGGAGGTGGCAGCCTCACTGGGAAGTGTCTGGGGGCCTGGGCAGGATGGTCTCCGTGTTCAACTCTGGAGGTCCCTGCAAGGCCAGGTCACCCTGCTGGCCAGAGAGTACTTGTCATAGGGTGGCCTGGGCAGAGGAGGAACCAACAGCTGTCCCCACCTCCAGATATGTAGGCCAGGCCCAATAATCATGGGGCTTGAGGGATCCTGCGTGTGGAGTGCAGTGGTCCCCAGGCATCACCCACACACCATGGACGTGGGAAGAGGGACCATGCTCAGGGAGCCCCCAAGGGTCAGGAGGGGCCAGAGTGTCTTGGGGGGAGTCTGGAAAGGCCCCCTCACTCCTCAGGACCTGCATGCTGCCTCCCTGCTCTGGACTCTGCCCGCTGCCCATGCTTCGGGCCACCACATCCAGGTTTCCTGGACGCAGGGGACTCCAGAGCTCTGTGGAATCTCCCCCTGCCCCTCGGCACGGGCCCTGTGGCTGTGGCCTCTGTGGCAGTGCTGGCTGTGCTGAGCTAGACAGCTGCCAGGGCCCACCATGGCCATCTGTCTGGTGGTCAGGCTGCCCGGCAGACCATGGGTTGAGCCATCAAGTTCAGGGCAGGGACTTTGTGGTGGGGCAGGGAGCCCCAGGGCACCTAGCAGGTTCTAGTCACCTGTGGGCCCAGCACATCTAGCAGGTGGCCAGGCCCAGCTGGGAGTCGGAGGGCTGGTCTGGGAAGACGAGGGGCTCAGGACTGAGGGGCTGGGCTGCGAGTGGCCACAAGAAAAGCCCAGCTCTTACCCCAGCAAAGCAGGGAACCATACCTCCCCGTGAGCACTGTGGCCAGGACAGGGAGGGCCGGGCACATCTTCAGCCGGTGGGGTGGGTCCAGGTGAGGCCCTGCTCTTCCTAGGGGAGGACTCTGGCCAGGCCCTGGCTCCCAGATGGCCCCCAGGCAGGTGTCACTTGCTGCCCCCTGGGTGCTGAAGCCCTCCCTGGGCTTGAGGCCACCTCAGTGGAAAACTCATGCTGTCCCCACCTCCAGGTGTGGGCCAGGCCCAATAATCGTGGGGCTGGAGGGGCCGGCTGACCCTGCCACTGTCCCCTGAGCCAGGCTTCATCCTTGATGAGAGGAAGACATGCTGTGGGGTGGGGGCAGGAGTGGGGCCATCTGAGCTGGAGCCAGGACACCAAGACACCCAGGAGTTCAGAGTCACATGTGGGGCCCCATCTATCCCATCAGATCCTGCCACCCCTGTGATGTGAGTGCCTGGCCAGCAGGAAGCCAGCGTGTTCAGCATGCCCCTGGCCACAGCGTGCCCCTCTCCTGCAGTGTGGACGGGCGCCACGGCAGGAACCCACACGGGGCAGAGGTGCGTTGTGCTGTGTGACGTAGCAAGTCACTGGCCCGAGGACTTCACACGTGGCTGGCGCGTGTGCAGACATGTGTGTGCACGTATGTGCATAGGTGTGGACATACATGTGCACGGGTTCACGCGTGTGAGCATGTGCGCACGTCTGGACCCCGGGTCCTCAGGCTTTGCCCACCAGCCCCCCTCGCACCCCAGCCTCAGCCCTGTGGCCAGACTGTAAGGTGGGGCTCAGAGGAGCTCTGGAGACCCCAGCACCCCTGTGACAGTGCCAGCAGGGGCCTCCTGGGGACCTGAGTGACCCCATCCTCCCTGGTAGTGTTCACACCTCCGGGGACCCCCACCACCTGGCCTTGGGCCTGGTCCTGCTCCCTGCCTTCCTGTCCCCCCGAGAAAGTCAGCTCAGCAGTGATGGAGAGCCCAGGTCCCACTCCTCGCCCGGCACTGCTGGGCTCCTGCCCTCCCAGCCCTTCCTGTCCCATCCTGTCCCCTAGCCCGGGAGCAACCTTTCCTCTGCAGCTGGGGCTCCCCAAACTGGGGTGATGGCCCCACCATGTGGCCGGGAGCCCTGCTCAGGGAAGGCCACCTGTCCTGTGGTGACTCCCACCTCAACTTCCTCCTCCCCCTCCCTGTGCACCTGAGACAGAGACAGAGAAGACAGAGGGACACAGAGATAGAGAGAGACAGTCAGAGACACAGTGTGACAGAGACGACACAGTGAAGTGGAGACAGAGAGACAGTGAGAGAGAGAGAGACAGAGAGAGTGAGGCAGAGACAGAGACACAGAGACAGAATTAGGGACACAGCGATAGGGACAGAGACAGGAGGCCAAGAGGAATGAGACAGAAAGCACAGAACAGCAGGACCCACTGGTGGGCGACTGGCGAGGCCGTGAGCCCTGCTGTCCTGGGACCCCCAGGTGGAGAAGCTCTCGTCTGCAGTGGTCCACGTGTGGGCTTAGCCCCAGGTCTTCCCCCTGCCCCTACCCTGCCCTGGGCCCAGTGTCTGTGGGATGATGGTGGTGACCAAGAGGGTGGACCCTGGGGAGTACCTAGCCCTGGACAGGATGGCCCATCCCCTCCAGACCACACTCAGCCCTTGGCACCAAGATCACCAGGTCAGCCTGGCCCCTGAGCCTAGCCCACCTGACCAGGTGAGCCCACTTGGATCTGATGTCCTGGATTACAGCAGGGACCGGTGCACCCTCCATCCAGGCAGGAGGCTCTCCTGCCTCAGATGGGCCTTCTCCAGGGTGACAGAGGCGGCCTGACCCTGTGGTCCCAAGGCCTGGGTCCCGCCCCATCCTGTCAAATCGGGGTGATAACAGAGCCCCTGGGCAGGTTGTAGAGCACATGGACACTGGCACCTCAGCACCCTGTGAAGTGCAGGCTAGAGAGTGACCTGTCCTGGGGTGGGTGGGAACAGCCTTGCTCAGGACTGAAGGCTGAGCCCATGTGGCCCCTCTGGGCTAGCTTGCAGCCAGGGCACCTGAGAGTCGCCATTTGGCTGATCTGCAGTGGGCAGGTTTGGGTGGACCCAGAGACAGCCCTGGGCCGGGAGCCAAGGGGCTTTCCAAATCCCCCAGGGACCAGAGGGAGGCCCTTGCTCCAGCTGGTCACTGGGGTCTGGTGTGGACTCCTCTAATACTCTGACTTGGAGTTTTGCTGCCATGACCCTGGAGAACCTCACCCAGTGACTGACAAGGTCCAGGGTTCTAGGACATGGAGCCTCTGCAAGGACCCCGGCTGCCAACTGGCCTAAGATCTGGTGAATCAAGGTGTCGGCATCCACCCCTGGCTCAGCCCCTGAACCTGGGGAGCCCAGAGTGGGCACCACCCAACTCTGCTGGCCAGGGCGAGGTGATGCTGCACTGGGCCACATGGTGGCGCCAGCTCACAGGGAATGCAGCACAGGATGCTCAGGGCCAGCGCTGTGAGGCCCTGGACTCTCCCTGCCTTGGGCAGAGGTGGCCCCACGGGAAGCAAGAGCCATGGCAGCTGCAGCTGGAGAGGGCCTCCAGGCAGGGCATGCTGGGGCAAAGGGGCAGCGCTCTGGGGGCTGGTGGGTGTGTGGAGGGCCACCCAGGATGTCCTACTGTGGGCCCAGAGGTCCTTCACTCCGCAGGTCAGACTGCTGCTTTCTCCTGGGAGCATGTGTCCACAGGTTGCAGTCTGTCCAGGACCAGGAGCCAAGGAATCTTCAAGAACCCGGTGGGCTGGGGCCTGCTGGGTGCAGCTCAGTGCCCACACTCTGAGCCCTGTCTTCACCCTGAGTGACCCCAAGGCTCCCCCACCCTGGCCTTTTGCTCCTGCCCCCACCTTTGCCTTCACTGTGCCCACATGGACCCTCCTGCGGCCCCAGTCCTCACCAGGTCCTCTGAGGGCAGTGAATGAGCCTCTCCAGCCATGCCCTCCTCTGTCCCCAGCATGGCCTGGAGCCTCTGCCTGTCCCCTGGTGCAGCAGCCACTGCCACCTGTCACAGTGACACAGACCAGGGCTATCAGAAAGGCAGAAAAGAGCAGAGTGGCTCTGTGGTGCCCAAGGCAAAGCCGGGAACGCATCTGGTGGGGGTCCATGTGCACACTGGGGACAGCCTGTGGCCAGGCACCTGGCAGGCCCTCACGGCCCTCCGTCCCCTGGCCCCGTTACACCGTGGTTCACGGTGGACCCCGTGCCAGCATCACAGAGCCCAGGACGGCCTCAGTGGGCAGGGGCTGTGGCCACCAACCTCAGAGAAGGACAGGAAGGGCAGGGGAGCACCCACCCACAGCCGGCTCTGCCTTTGGAGTCCCCAGGGCTGGAGAAACCTGCCCTTCAGGTCCCAGTCTCTACAGGGGTACCCAGCCTCTGCTCCCTCTGGGAGTGAGTGACATTCCCTGGGTCCTCATTTCCATCAGAGGGTGCAGAGGTCCACCCAGTGGGGTGAGACAGGCCTGTGGGCAGGGGGACTGGCCACCTCCTGGGCACAGGGGGAGCAGGATGGATGGCTCACCCTGTTGTCCCCTGACTACATATGAGCACAAAATGGGCCTGGGAAGCTGCTTTGCTGACCACCTGGCCCAGTGTGTCTGTCCCCTCCTCCCTGAGATGTGAACGACTTCCCTTGGGTGGAGCTTGGGTACAGGAGGTCGGGAGCTGGTCTGGGACCTGGGGCCTCTCTGCTTGGGCTGCAGTGAATGGGTGAGTCCAGGCTGGGGAGGGAGGTGGCCCATGGAACGCATCCCTGACTCACCAAGGACTGCCCACCCCACCAGAGGTCCCCGCGGTGTGTCCCTGGCGATGGAGGGGGCATTGGGCATTTAACAGGCGACTAAGCAGTCACAGGCAGGCAGAGCCACAGCACCTCCTGGTGGCCACCACCCTGGGCTCAAGCCCTGGCTTGCCTGGCCCCACCTCCATGCCACCCACTTCAGAGAATGAGGACAGGAGGCTGGAGTGAGCCCTCTGCGTCCCCGTCCCCATGACATAGCCACATAGAGTCAGGCATTCACTCTTGGGGCCAGGATCCGCACAGACTGCTGAGAGGTGCCCGCTGCCCTCTCCCTGGGCCCCCTGCAGCGGCACATTTCTCTAATGAGCTTGGATTGCGGTCGGAGTCAGAATAGGGACCTTTTTCAGCTAAAAGGTGGTTTCCTTAACGACAAATATAAAGGTCATTGTGGGCCTGGTGACAAAGTCGATAGCTGTAGGAGAGGAGGGGAAGAAAACCCTTCTGCTGTGACCCGGCTGCCTGTCCCCTCCCAGAGACACACTCCTGATGTTTAGAGCCTGCGAGGCAGACAGGGAGGGGTGCAGGTCCAGAGCCCCCTTGCACGTGTCCTTCTGCCCAGGCCCTCCTGTCCCCAGGCTCTGGTGGCCAGGTCGGCATCACGTGGGGATTCTGGTTGTGTGCCTGCAGTTTGCCCTGCGTGCGTGCGAGCAGTCAGCAGGTCTGCGCTCCCCGCTCCCCAGTGTCGATCATGGACAGATAAGGACACAGCGGGGTCTGCCCCGCGCGTCGATGTGCAGCTGCTTCTGCAGATGGCCAGGTGCAGGCCGGCAAGCCAGCCCCCATGGCCGCGGCCAGCGCCCCGCCCTCCTCGGACTCCCACCCCTCCTCTGTGGCAAGGGCTGGATCTGGTGCCCTGTGGAAAGTGTGCCCAGCGGGCAGCCGCAGGGCAGACGCCGTGGCTCTTCTGCAGTCCAGTCCAACCAGGAGCGTGCAGTCTGTCCAGGACCAGGAGCCAAGGAATCTTCAAGAACCCGGTGGGCTGGGGCCTGCTGGGTGC
Source organism: Marmota marmota marmota (assembly GCF_001458135.2). Lineage (NCBI taxonomy): Eukaryota > Metazoa > Chordata > Mammalia > Rodentia > Sciuridae > Marmota > Marmota marmota. Next base: position 4,951,962 of record NW_026000001.1, read on the forward strand.
AGCTCAGTGCCCATACTCTGAGCCCTGTCTTCACCCTGAGAGTCGCCATTTGGCTGATCTGCAGTGGGAAAGGCGCTCCGGGCCCCTCAGTGGGGGCCACATCAGGGAGGCAGCGTGTGGACGTCTGCCTTGTGCCTGTTTTCTCCAGTTTTGTCCACTTTGCTGGGTCATGGGAGATAACACGTCTAATAAAAAAATCAATAAATGGTCCTGCAGCTTTTTAATGGCAAAGAAATAAATAGCAACGGAACCTGACCATCCGGAGGAACCGGCACTTTCCGCCTTGACCATCCAGCCCCAGGCTGTGCGCCCTGGCGGGTCTGGAGCCCTAATCAGATCATGCGTCAATGCGCCCCGCTGTCCCTGGAGGCTGGGCAGCCATGGGGGTGGATCTGGAACTAGGGGTGAGGTCCTTCCTGCTCCCAGCCAAGCAAGGCTGTCTCCTAGATGTGTCCCTGGGAGGAGGCCCTGCCCTGCTGTCCCTCGGGTACGGGTCTGGCCCTGTGCAGTGGAGGGCTTCTGGACAAGTGGCCAGCCAGTCCCCGGAGAAGGCCCGGGGCCCCCACTCCATTGCCCACGGGGAAGGGCCAGGCAGAGCCGGGCAGAGGGTGGGTTGGCCTATGTGCCGGGAGCAGTCCTGGTAAATCCCTGGCCTCTGCCCTGGCCCCGCAGACCCTCGCCCAGTCTCTGGGCCTGGAGTGGAGGACGGAGGTCCTCAGGGGTGCTGCTGGGCCTGCTTGCTCTGTGGCCTCCTGGCCGCCTGCCTCGACCCTGACTGGGTCTCCTCATCGGCTGGCCAGGTCAGTCGGGCCGCTCCACAGGGGAAAGCTCTAGGAAGACAGACTACAGGGCACCCCTGACCCCCCAGAACAGTCTATTCTGTGATCTCTCTTAAGAGTCTTTTCTCTATTTTTATATTTCATTTTCCAACTTTTCTGTGGTAAAATGCACATAACACAAGATTGCCCCTCCTGACCGCCGGTGCACAGTCCAGGGGCGCTGCGCGCACTCACCACCTCCCCCCCAGGGCTTCCTGGCCTCCCAGATGGAGCCTGCCCATCGAACCCTGCTGCCCTCAGCCTGCCCGCCCCTCCCTGTCTCTGGGCGTCTGTTAGCTCCGCGGCCCCAGCAGCACCGAGGGCCCTTCTGGCTTCTCTGCCTCCGCCTGGTGTCCTTGGGTCCGTCTGCCTTGTGCAGGTGACAGACTCTCTTCTTCCTCTTATTTATTTTTTGATAAAGGGGATTGGACCCAGAGGTGCTGAATCCCTGAGCCACACCCCAGCCCTTTTGTATATTTCTCTTAGAGACAGGGTCTCTCTGAGTTGCTGAGGGCCTCGCTAGGTTGCTGAGGCTGGCTTTGAACTCATGTTCCTCCTGCCTCAGCCTCCTGAGCTGCTGGGATGACAGGTGTGCACGCTGGGTCCAGCTGATTCTCCTCCTTTTTGAGACTGCGACAGTGCGCGGTATGGATGCACCCCATTTGAGTTTCCCTTTACCACAAGATAGAGGTTCCAGTCCTGCCCACTGTCTGACTGCAGTGACTGACATTCGGAACATTCTGAGGCTGAGAGCAGGCTCCGTGGGGAGGGGGCTTTCTCCTGCTGGTTTGCCCCTGGAGTGAGCTGCTCTCTGCAGACCCCTCCAGGCCCAAATGCCAGGCTTTCCAGAGGGGCTCCCACCCCAGGGCCTCGGTTTCTCCATGTCCTTGACAGCACCTGCTCTTTTGTGACAGTAACCAACCCAGCGAGCGTCTCGAGTGGGGTGTCTGGAGGTTTTGGTTCGCATCTCCTGGGTGGTCAGTGACGGTGACCACATGGTCATCTCGTGGGATCATGGGCCTTGTGAATCTCCTTGGAGCCCTTGCCCACTCGGAGTCTCGCTGGCTTGAGTCAGGAGTTCTCTCTGTGGCCTGGGTCAAGCTGCCGGGTGTGGTTGGGACGGACCCCCCTCCCCGCGCTGCCCTTTTCTCCGTAGACCCTGTCTCTCCAAGTGCGTTTCACCCCCCTGAAGCCATCTGTCCCCTCTGTTGCCTGTGCCTCATCCAGTGAGGAGGAGCTAGAGATTCGGGACCAGCGTTTAGGCCCTGGTCCCACCCGAGTCACGTCTGCGTGACGTTCCCCACACGGACGTCCCCTTTTCCCAGCCCCACTTAGAGAAGACCCAACCTTCCCCCGAGTGCCCGGGCGCCCCTAACGTCCTGCCACTGTACCTGGGGGTTTCCGTCTGCTCTGCGGGTGTTTTAAGGGGCCAGCTGCCCACGGTGTGACACAATCGAAACAAGGTTTGCAGCAGACAAGATCCCCCACCCCTCCCCTCCGGGCCCCCTCTGTGTGGGGAGCACCAACCCTCAGACGGGGTCCGGCTCCCTTCTCTGGCATCGCCCTGTGAGGGGGTCCTCGTCACCCCACAGAGCCCCCCGTGTTGCTGCCCCCTTTCCTGTGAAGTCACCTGTCTCAGCAGCCGCACAGGGGACTGGTGGGCTCTCTTCCTCTGCCTTTCCAGTCATCGTGGCAGCAGATCGACCCAGAGCACAGGCGCTGGCTCTGGGCCATGGTGTGGGATTTGGATCAATATCACCCCCGCGCTTGCTTCTAAATGGCCCTGTTGATGCTCGGCCGGCAGCATGTCTCTGAGAACACTCATGTCTGGGGTTGTTACAGAGCAGGCTCCCGGCTGCATCCACAGCAGCTGGAATCGATATGCAGACACGCGAAGCCCAACATTGTCTGGAAATTCTGCTCCTGAGCTGGACCCAGGGAGCCCCTCCTGTGGGCTCTGAGAATGGGGAATATGGAGGGTGAAGGCTAAGAGGACAGGGTGGGGGTACTGGAAAGGAGGGTTCAGGCAGGCGGCGGGGGGTATGAATGGCAAGATATGAGGTCAGGCAGCCATTTACAGGCAGTGGGAGCTATAGAAGGTGCTTGAGTGAGAGAGTGACCCAGGAAGTCCGTCTGGTGAAATCACTGAAGTGTCAGTGTTGGGAAATGGTCAGGAGGAGAGTGGGAGTAGCCGAGAGGAGCCATGTTTTCAGAACCCTCACCCGGGAGAGGGTCTCAGGGAGCTGAAGTGTGTTGTAATCCCAAATGCCCAAGGGAATATGGAGGACTCATCATAGGGTGGGGGCCAATATGCTGGAACTGGGAGAAATTGGACAGCAGGGCTGGACAGGTGGCTCAGCGGTGGAGTGCTTGCCTAGGATGCATGAGGCCCCGGGTCCAAGTCCTTGTACCCCCAAAACAAACAAAGTGGGAAGCAGAGGTCGTCAGGGGAGGAAGAGGGGCCAGACCACAGGATCTCCTCTAGGACCCGGGGCCAGGATGCTGTCCTTGTACGTGGACCCAGAGGAAGAGCGGACCTGGGTGTGCAGAGGTGACACAGGGCGGGTGTGAAGGGGAGGAGGCTCCCAGCCAGGCCAGAGGAGGAGCACGGCGCTGGCCTGGCCTCTCGCAGCCCTCGCAGCCCTGACAGCTTCTCCCTGAGACTCCTGACCCCCGACGCATGTCAGCCCCCCGGGCATCTGCCCCTGAAGATCAGGCCCCGCATCTTGCAGAGGGAAATGCTGCCGGTCACTGCTGTCCTCTAGGTGCAGGCTGCACTTCAAGGTGGATGATTTGGGGCCCACCGGCCTGAGGGACGCCATCTCCCTGCCGTGTGGGCCTCACCCTTCTTGGGGTGTGGCCCTTAGAGAAGACCCAGGCTGCAAGCCATGAGAAGGTCCCCGAGCCTGGCTCCCCTGAGGGCACAGGGCACCAGGGCTTCTCCAGACCCAGGGCTCAGGGCACAGTGAAGAGGGCTGGGGCCAGCGGCCAGCGGCCAGGGGACCTGCGTGTTGAGAGGGCTCAGGTCCAGGACACACGAAGCTCTGCAGGACGCACAGCCGCCCACGGGGCCTGGGGAAGAGGCCAAGGGCCTCTGGGCACAGAGTAGCTCCGGGGCCGAGCCGGGCAGGGGCCGAGCCAGGCCGGGTGAACCTGTGTCCTCGAGCGGCAGCCCCGGGAAGGACCTTCCTCATAAGAGTGGTGAGGTTCCACTGCCTCAGCCCAGCTGGGGGGGCAGCAGCAGCATGGGGCACTTTGGGATCTCTGCTCTGAGTGTCAAAGGGGAATCTGCTGCTCGAACAGGGGAGCGGTGGGGAGCCCCGAGGAGAACAGAATGGAGGTCCTCGGAGAGGCACAGCCTCACTACCCCTCACTACCCGAGGATCAGCCAGCCCTTCTCTGACTGGACCCAAAAGAACTGAAAGCCAGTCTTGAGAGACAGGTGCACTCCGGGGTCCATGTGGCAGTGTCACCCGAGTGCAAACCACGTGTCCCGGGCAGACGAGTAGACCAACAAACGTGGTCCATCCACACAGCCCACTCTTTTAAAAAAACATATTTTATAACTTTATCTTATTTATTTATGTTTTATGTGGTGCCGAGGTTGGGACCCAGCACCTCACCTGTGCGAGGCAAGCGCTCTACATGGAGCCCCAGCCCCAGCCCCACGCAGTGGACGCTTCCTCAACCTAAAAACAAGGACGTCCTGACGCCTGCTGCAATGTGGATGGACCTCGAGGACACTGTGCCCAGGGACACAAGCCAGGTTCACAGACTTCAGGGTGCCACTCACAGGAGTCCCCAGAGCTGAGAGGCCCAGAGACAGGGAGGGGGAGGGAGTGGGGCTGGAGGAGGGAGTGGGGCTGAGGGGGGAGTGGGGCTGGAGGGGGGAGGTGGGGCTGGAGGGGGGAGTGGGGCTGGAGGGCCTGAGCAGTGGTTCGAGGCAGGGGGCCCAGTCCCGTCTGGGAAGGTTG
>NW_026000001.1:4957567-4969454 GCF_001458135.2 Marmota marmota marmota
AGGGCCTGAGCAGTGTTCACAGGGCCCAGTCCCGTCTGGGAAGTTGAGAAGGCTCCGGAGGTGGAGGTGGTGACGGTGGCACCTGAGGTGGTGAGGCCATGTTGGGGCCACTTCAGAGGCCTCAAGGGTGCAGTATGTACCCTGAGCAGGGGAGGGGGTGAGAGGTAATCAGGGGAGACCAGGCTGGAAGAGGTGGAGGGGAGATATCCCCTGCGGTCCTGCTGGAGAGGCAGGATACAGGCTCGTGGGCAGCGCAGCTCACCCCGGCCTGGCCATATGCAGAAGTGGGCTTGGTGGCACGGCCCTGCGCGGACCCTGCAGCCCCTCCTCACTACCTGCCCTCTGTTTCTGCACTATCGAGCTTAGAGGCCCACTCTGCAGGCGGGGTGGGGGGCAAGGGCGGGTGTGCCACGCCTCCACCCAGGGAGGAATGGACATGCCCCAAGCAGCCCCCCAGATGAATGGAAGCCTTGCTGAGTGCTGCGTGTGGGGCAGGGCGCCGTGGGCAGGGGCAGGGGGCTCCCAGGCAGGAGGAGGTCCTGAGCAACTCGTCTCTGGACCTTTGTTGGCTGCAGACCCTGCTCAGGCAGCCTGTGACCTGGGAGTCTCCGCTGTAGGTCAGTGCCACAGAGGGACCCCACCCCCACCCCTGCACAATCTGCCACAGCCCTGGGTTCCCAGGCAGCCCCCTCCCCACTGGATCCTGGGCTGCAGGAGGGGGGCTTCCCCCTTTAGGCCTGCCTGGCCTTGGCCAGCTGTCACTCCAGGGCACAAAGGCTGAGACCCCCGGGAAGGAACCAGAAACCTCTGTGATAGCTAGAGCATGTCCCCAAGCCAGGGTCCCTGCCCCCAGTGACACGCTGCTCCACCTCCCAGTCTATCTGGACCCGCTGGGGTCACCAGCAGGTTTGGAGGCCGTTCTTCACCCCGAGGGACATTTCTCCTGGCTTCTGGGGTGGGGGCCTCAGGCTTGTCCTCCAGTATTTGTGACAGGCTCGGTGCCTCTCTCAGTTTTCCTGACGCTCCTGCTGCCTGGCCTCTGGCTGCCTCCCGCGCCCCCAGGCAGCAGCCATAGCAGGGAGAACGGGGAACCTGCCAGCACCCCAGGCCTGGAGTCGGAAACCGTCAAGGGTTTGGAGTCCCCTTCCAGAAGAGAAGGCAAGCTCAGATGTGGCCCCTCTCCCTGCCCTCCCCATGTCCTGCTGTCTGACCACTGGCCAAGAGCAGTGACTCATTCAAGAGCAGTGAGGCCCCTGGACCCCAAGTCCATGCCAGTGAGTCGGGGGCACACATGACCCCCGGGGGGAGCCGAGACTTACAGCAGCCTCCCTGGGAGGGGCTCTCACAGGAGTCCACCCGCGAGGGTTGACTGTCCACGGGAAGAATGTCCACGGGTCCGTGTCCACCCCTTACTACCCGAGCTCAAAGGTGGACGCATGTGCTTTCCCCGTGGGCAGCAGGGATGTTTACTTAGGAGGAAGAAAGAAGGAGAGGAAGTGGGGAGAAAGACAAAGGGAGGGAAGGGGAGGAAGGGTGGACGGAGGGAGAGGGCGGGAGGGAGGCACGCAATGGCAGCCTCGGGGGCCACCCAGCGTGGAAACCAAGGCACGTTCTCCAGCTTCCAAGGTGGGTCATGAGCGCGCGGCCGGCTGGGCACCGGCTTAGCTGGGGGTGAGTTTATTGAAAACAAGCTTTGGATCAAAGCGGCCAGCTCGGGCACCAGCCGAGATCATCCAGGCTCCGAAGTAATCACAGGGCAAATAAGCCTGTCTAAATGTCACAGGAGCCGGCAGCCGAGCGCAGCAGCCTGCAAATGTCAGCCAGCGTGGGGCTCCTGTGGGCCCAGGATTAGCCTAGCACCTGAAGTGCCTGCGCCCACCCCCTCCTGCCCCTGCCCACACCAGGATGGGAGGGCCAGCACCTGAAGGTCTCCAAGGGGGGCTCTCTGCCTGGCTGGCAGGGCCGGAGCTCCTGTTCAACCCTGGTCCCCATGGGAGGGGTGTGGGGGTCAGGCTGGAGTGGGGTGGACACACATCCAGGTCCAGGGCAGGAGCCCGTAGTGGACAGTGAGCAGCCCCGAGGAGAAGGCTGCCCACAGGGGCCCCAGAGGCACAGTGGTGCTGTTCAGGGGAGTAGCAAGGCTGCCTTTGTCCCAGGCTCTGCCATGTTTGCCGTGTGACTGTCCACACCCATCCGTCTCCGAGCCTCAGTTTCCCCACTTGCATGAGAGGGGAATTCTATTTGCATGGGGTGTGAGGCTGTTGGTTTGGGGATGGGGACCATTGGGCCAGCTCCTGGGTCAAAGTGGTCACAGCAGCGACCACCAGAGTGTGGGTGTTGAGAGTGGGGCTGGGTCTGAGTCCTCCACTGTGGTGCCCAAGACGGGCAGCCCCTGGCTGTGGCCCAGCTTCCCCACCAGAGCCTCTCCCCCAGCTCTGGCTTCTCATGAGCTCAGACAGGAGGAAGGAAGGTGTTCCTAAGCCGCGTCAGCGCCCGGAGCCGCACCTCCCAGGAGGATAATAGTGCTACCGCTGGGACCTCACATTCCCCTTGGGCCAGAAGCCACCCTGTGTGGCCCCTGAAGAGTCCACGTGGGGCCAAAGCAGGGGTGAGCTCCCTGGGAGAGGGTCTTCCAGACCCTCAGGGCAGGCAGGTGTAGGAGGGAAGGTCCAGGCTGGAGATAAAACATGAGAAGGGGGCCCCTCTGTCCCCTAAACCAAGCCGAGGTGCCCCCAGGATAGAGGGCATGGGAACCCCGTGGTCAGCCAGGCTGGAGGGTCTCTGGCCGAGCAGACCCCCTGCCTGGAGGCGTCCAGACTGGCTGCCCAGACTGCTATAGAGGGCTTTGGGGTCATCTTTGTTCTGTTTCCCTGACCCTGACCAGCATGTGGCCCTCTTTGTCCCCACTAAACTGCCTCTTGGGTCTCCCTATCAGGCACTGCACATAGAAGCCAGGTCTCCTCCCCCTGGTAGCCCCTGGGGAGGACGCCGAGGGGCCCTCCTCCCCTTGTGGGTGAATGCCCAGTGCTTCCCCAGGCCCTTCCCCCTGGGGCTGTCCTCCTGAGGACCAGCTGCCTGTCCAGGGCCCTGAGGGGTGTGGCTGGTGTGGTCTGCTCCAGTGGAGCAGTGAGACCTCTGTCACTGCATCTTGGCCACCCTATCTCTGTCAGCGCAGCTTCTCCTGGAGTCCCCAGTGAGGGGGCAGGAGGTACTGGGAAGTGGATTCCTTGTGTGGGGCCTTTGTCCACACCTGTGGATTGGAAGGGGTTGTGGGGCAGGGAAAGTGGAGCACAAGTCACCCCTGGCCACCGTGAGCCCTGAATGGACGCCCAGGCTCCCTGCCACAGGCAGGTGACTGGGACCCACACCGGAGCTTCGGTGCTGCTGTGGCTCCGGGGCGGCAGTGGTCTTGCAATTAGATGTGATTGCTGTCAAAACACAGCTGCGGGCTGCGAGTGACTAATGGGGGCAGAATGTCGCTCTTACTGCTTTTCACCGGCTAATTTGTTGGAGGCTGTCAGGAGCCAGTGCAGGCGGTGGCGGGTGGGGGCCGTGGTCTGAATCACCAGTGTGAGGGTGTGAGGGCACAACAAGGGCCTGCACCCTGACACGGCGTGAGGGTTGGGGGGACACAGGAGCCTGGGTCACCTGTTTATCACATGTCCATTGCTGCTCAGGCCTTTTGAGCCCCTACTGTGTACACATGCACGTAGACACTAATGCACACACACCCACTTGCTAGAGTGCTGTTGTGAGCACACGGGTGCAGGCATGCACTCTCACACAGCACACGTTCATGTGCACACGTGCACAGACCAAATGAAACGTGTTCCAGAGCGTGCCCTGAGACCCGCCTGCACGCACAGGTGCCTCTTGGCTGGCTGGCGGGTGGCGTGGGGAGAGCCTGGTGTGGGCACAGCTGCTCTGCCTTCAATCCTCCAGCCTCCACTGACATGAAATTCAGGTTCATCTTAGAGAAGGCCTGGTTGGCACGGCCTCCGTGGCCTCGCACTGACCAGGACTGACCCACACTTGGCTCTGAAAGCTTCTCCTCTGTCCCCTCCATCCATCTGCCCCACATGGATCCATAGGGCCTCTGGCCACCGGTTCCCTTGGTCCAGTGCCCTTGGCCTGTGGGAAGCCAGGGACATGTAGGGCTCAAGGCCATCTCCCTGAGAAGTCTGCTCACAGAAGGGATACTCATCTCAGTAGACGCTGGGCCCTCAGAGGCACAGAGAGCTTCCCTGACACCTGTGTTGCTAGCCCTTGGCCCCCACCATGTGAATAAAGGGGCATCAGCCCCTACTGTATACACATGCACATGGACACTAATGCACGCACACCCACTTGCTAGAGTGCTGTTGTGAGCACACGGGTGCAGGCGTGCACTCTCACACAGCACACGTTCACGTGCACACGTGCACAGACCAAATGAAACTGTTCCAGTCTCCTAGTCAGTGGGTCTTCAGGATCCAGGCGGGCCCCATGGGCGAGGATGAGGGGACAGTGCTGTCCATCCCTCAGGCCGGAGGGGGCTCAGAGAGAAGGCTGGGTGGAGGGCTGCCTGGGAGAGGGCCCAGGCCTGGCAGGTTGGGTGGGGGGAGTGAAGACTGGGATGGGGACTATGGGAGTGAACAGAGTGGGATGCTCCGTCCATGGGGACCAGGAGGGCTGACCCCAGGCCAGCGGAGTTGTGGTGGGGACTAGGCAGCTTCTGCTCACGCCCTCGCCTCTGCTCTGACTTACAAATGCCCAATCATCCCTAAGTGCCTGTGATCGACCTCAGGCGCTGGTCCTGGCCATCTTGTCAATACTGCGTCCGCCAGCCCTGCGGCTCCTGCTCCGTCCGAGGCCTCGTTAGGGCTAATTGCCCTGGCATTTGGTCTGACAGGGATGGGACAGCTGGATCCTGCCCGTGTCTTGGTTCCCCTTCCATCTGGGGTGGGGTGGGGCAGGGGCACCTCCTTAGACTTTGGGAAAGGCCCGGCCTGGACAGCAGGGGCTGGGATGGCCCTGGAAGCAGCTGGCTGGGGGGTCTCGGCCTTACTGTCCTCTGTTCTCTGGGCTTACTCCTAGCAGTACCAGGGACAGCCCGGGGCAGCATGACATCCTGAGGACCCCCAGTCCCAGAGAGGGCACCATCATCTCCCAGGATGTGTGTGTGTCAGTTGGTGGCCCTGCAGGTCTGTGTCCCTGACCCCCAGACCCCCATGTGGAGGGGGCTTCTCTGGAGACCTTGGGTCCCTGGGACTGTAAAGAGTGGGCCTGGTCATGGAGGGCCGTGTGTGTGTGTGTGTGTGTGTGTGTGTGTCTGTGTGTGTCTGTGTGTATTGCGGGGTGTGTGTGTATGTGTGAGTCGCACGGACGTGTGCGTTTGCTCAGGCGCTTGCAGGAAGATAAGATGCTGTTGGTTGACAAAGCCCTTCATCCTGTGTGATCCATGGGAGGTGACCTTTGACCCCAAACATGGGCTCCAAAGTGTTTGCACCTGATTTTCAACAGTCTGTCCCAGAGCAGGGGCAGTGCACACTGGGTGCTTGGGTCAGTGTGTCTGGGGCCACTGTGACCTAGCTGCAGGACCATAGGGGAGGAGGCCCACTGATGTGCCCATCATGGTCAGCCATGGCTGGGGCCTACAGGACCACGGGTCGGAAATCTTCCAGAGGCCATGGCCAGGGGTCCCAGAGCAGGGCCCTCCTCAGCCCCTTCCCTCTGCAGCTCATCACTGGGCCCCTCAGGTGGGCCTGGGTTTGGGGTGGCCCCAAGTGGGCCAGGCTGTGCAGAGAGGCCCCACGGGCGGGGTGAGATCCACGCCCTGCCCTGCCTTGCGGGGGCACTGGCACACCGTCATTATGGGCTATTAAGCCTGGCGCTGAAGGAGGCTGTCGAGAGAACGCTCTGTTTGTCAGAGCCGGCTCAGCGTCCCTAATTGCCACAGCGCTGGGCTCCTGCAATTACTCGGATGACTGAGGGGCGGGGCCAGCAGCAGGGGCAGAGGGCTGCCTGAATGGGGGGGGGGCTGGCTCCGTGTCTCTCCTCCAACTAACCCACCCCTTGAAGCCCATCCCATGGGTTCTGGTCCCAGCCCCTTATTCCCTTGGGGACACTGTTCTGGCCCTCGGGCTCTTGGGACCTGAGTTTGGCCTCTGGGGAGCCCCTGTCCAGCCCCATCCTCTTGCAAGGGGGGGCACTGGCTGCAGCTTGGTAGATTTCTCCCCTGGCCGTCTAGGTCCTGAGACCCTAGCCCTGGGAACAGTCACCATAGGGCCCATGAAAACCAAAGTCTCGGGAGTGGGGCACCTGGTCTGGAGACTGGCCATGTGACCAGAGGTCATGTTCTTGAGCCTCAACCCCCACCATGGACAGAATGGTCTGTCTGAAGGTGGGGGGTTAGGACCCCCAGGGCCCTCACACAGGCTCCATGGAGGCAGGGTTGACCTCATGCCATCGAGTCCATCATGGAAAGGGACTCTCCACCCTGGGGGCGCCGAGCCTGAGGAGAGGCCCTTGCAGAGGACTTTGGAGAGAGGAACAGGTACGAGGAGTGAGAGCCCCTGTCATAGGGCCTGGCTCAGCCCAGAGGGAGGGTGCTGACCGGGGCGGCTCCTGAGAACCTTTGCCAACTAGGGTAGGGGACGGGCGCAGCGTAAAGCAGTGGGCAGGGTTAGTCCTGGCCAGGGCAGGAGAGCAGGGCCCTGGCCCTGGAGCCAGCAGGGCCGGCCAGCCCTGGAGGATGGGTCTTTGGGGAGGGCTTCCCAGGGACAGGGACCTGCGGACGGGTGGGCTGTGAGGCCGGAGGCCTGAGCAGGGGCAGGAGGCCAGGCATCACTGTCCTCTGAAGGCCACCCAGGGGCCTCCTTGCCCTCAGCTTCTGGTCTGTGCTCTGCTCAGGGCGCACTGGGCCCAGGGAAGGGTCTGGAAAGCACAGTCCTGACACCACTCCCCACACAGGTTCCATGAAAACTCAACCAGCCCAGGCAGGAAAGCGAATTAAAGAGCAATATTGTGTCAGTGAAGAGACATTTGCTGAAAGGTTAAATCCACATCCGGCAGCGGGGCCGTGATCCTTCTGCTTGGTGCTGGTTGGTCCGTCGCCTCCTGCTCTGGGCCACCTGAGCAAACGGGCCTGGCCAGGGCAGGTCGGGGCGGGACTGAGGACAGACCTGCCTGGACCTGTCTCACTGAGGATTCCCCAGCGGTGCACCAGGGGGTGCAGCGGACCTCCGGGGCTCCCAGGGGAGCAGGAGAGACTTCCGGAGCTTAGGCAGGACTGGGCGCTGGCACAGAGGCCAGGCCACCCCTGGGCCCGGGGTCAGGGCGTGGATCCTCAGTTGTACCGTGGGGTAGAGCTGGGACATGGGTGTCTAGGGCAGACCCTTTCAATGCCGGTGGGGCATACGTCCCAGGCCCACTCTGGCCCAACCCTGGACTCCTGCTTCTTGGGGAAAAGTGTCTAGGAGGTGAGACAGGCCTGGGCTGGTGCTGGGCACCAGGAGACAGGAGGGGGTTCAGGAGAGCAGGTTCCTGCCCCCAGGGAGTTAGGGAGGAGCAAGGGACAGAGGGGAGCAGAGGAGTGGTTGGTCAATATGGCAAGAAAGAGTAGGCATTGCAGAGGGGATGGCAGCTGGACTGGGTTCTGTGGGGTGCATAGGAGCTTGCCAGGTGAAGGGGTGAGGCAGGCATTTCACACTGGGTATCCCAGCCCAGAGCCTTCCCCCAGAGGGCTATGTATGGGGACCTTCCTGGGCACTGACTGAGCACTGGGCCCCAGCGACAGGGACACACTGAGGGTCACGCTGAGCACTCTGGGGCAGTCCCAGGGCCTGCTGAAGGAGGACTGGAGAGGGAGGAGGCCAGCGGCTGTGAAGAACAGAGTGTGGTTCCTGGAGGGGCAGAGCTGCCCTGGGGGTGGATGGTCCCAGGGTATCACCAGGTGGCGGGGGGGGGGGGGAGGGGCCCAGGCTTCAGGATCCTGCTGTGGGTGGCACGCTGGGTGCCCAGGGCCCCCCTGGCCGGCCTTCCTTCTCTCCAACCTGCTGTTTTCAGGGTGGGCGCTGGCCTTTGGCGTCCCTGCTGCCGAGCCTGCCAAGCCAGGGGTAAGGAGGTACTCTGTGCTAGCCCCCAGTGAGAGAGGACGCCCTTCCCCGAAGGCCTGGCTGGGGAGGTGGGGCAGGGGGACAGCAGCCCGGACGAGGTGGGCAGGAGACCACTGGCCGAGGTCTTGAGGGTGCCGTGGAAAGCTGGCTCCAATGCTGCCACCCCAGGGCCGGCCGAAGAAAGGGCGGCCGGTGGGAGCTCCCAGAGGAGGGGTGGGGAGCCCAGGGCCCTCAGTGCCAAGGAGGGTGCGCTTCCTGCAAGAGGAGGAGGGGTGGCAGGGGACCTAGGGAGGCAGGGGCTGGAGGGGGGCGGTGGGGCTGCCATGGTGGGTGGGCATCCCCTCCTGGCGCACTTGGGGAGGGCTGAATCGGGTGAAGGGGGCTTTGTCTCCTTAGAGACACTGGAGGGATGGCCTTCTGGGACATTCCACAGCCTACTGGACCACACCGCAGAGGCAGCACCGGGGCCAAATGGGCAGGCAGGGCTGGGGTCACAGGCAGACGCCAAGCCTGAAGGTTGCCTCTGATGGAAACATGACCCTGGGCCTGTGGGAAAATTTGGTAAAGAATCTTCTATGCACCCTGGGTGTGGGGCTGCAGGGACCCCAGCTGTCCCCTGCCCCTGCAGAGCGTGAGCCACCCCTGGTCCATGTGCTGCAGGACTGAGGGTGATTCAGAGGCAGGTGCCTGCGACATGGAGGCAATTAGATCTAATGGGACAGAGCCCTTTCTCCGGCGTCTCCCCCGCTCCGCGCCCACCCCTGCCTCCCTCAGGCACAGCAGGCAGCGAGAGGGAGGCGGAGGCGGGAGGTGGGAGGTGGAGGACCCAGAGGGGCTTTGACGTCAGCTCAGCCTTTAAGAGGCCGCCCGTAAGGGCTGTGGAGACAGAGTCCTGGACCACCACGCCACATCATGCCCACACCCAGCGCCACCACGCCGCAGCCCAAGGGCTTCCGAAGGGCCGTCTCGGAGCTGGACGCCAAGCAGGCAGAGGCTATCATGGTAAGGGGAGTGCCCTGGACTGTTGGCCAGAGTGCACCAGATGCCCGAGCAGCCTCTGTCTCCCGTGGGTGACGGGCAGCCCCAGGCCAGATGGGTGCCCGGGGTTGGTGTGGGTCCAGCTCTGGCAGCCGTCCCTGTTTCCTGGTGTGTGTCTCTGCTGTGTCCTGCTGGACTCCGAGTGGGACAGTGCCTGTCTGCCCTGTGCCAGTCTCTCCAGGTTTGTGGTCCCGTTTCATGAACTGGGAAAAAATCCCCCTTTGGGGTCTTGGGAGGGAACCCCATGACTGCCCTCGGCCAGGGTTGCCAGAGGAGCCCAGAGCAAGCCACGGCACACACCGAGCCTCTCTGCTCAGCTGCCCGTCAGCAAACCAGCGGCTCACCTGCAGTGGGAGGGGGCCAGGACCATTCCCAGTCCTGGCGGCAGCTCACAGTGGGGGTCCAGGCAGACAGGGGTGCAGGCCCAGGTTCTGGGTGCCAGTGTGACCTGGCCCTCCCCTCACTCCACCCGCCCTCCTCCCCTGCCACGCGTCTGCTCCCTGGAGGCCTGGCACCTGGGCACCCAAGTGTAAGGGGGTGCAAGGCGGACGGCTGGGAAGCTCTGCTGCAGGAGACGGTTGGGGGCTCTCAGCCTAGGGACTCGGAACCATCAGCTCACCCAAGACAGGTTCTGCTCAGAGACCTCAATGTCTCCCAGAAACTGAATCTCCAGGCACTTCTCAGGGAAAGCTGGGTCAAGAGAGCTCCGCTACCAGGTCTCCAGCCAACTCCCTCTTCCCAGGGATTCCAGGGCCTACCCAACCTCATGGGTTCTTCCCAGGCTGGGACTGCGGCCCTGGTTGTGGCCGCAAAACCCTCCCCTGAGTCAGGACGAGAGGGCCTCTGCCCCTCCCTCCATTTCCATGGGCTGTGGCAGAGCCTCACTGAGGAAGCCCAGGGCCCGGGGAACTGGGGAGGAGACTCCTGCCAGGGACCCAGGGCTCCTCGGAAGCTCAGCTCTGAGTGATGAGCTGACGGCTCCCGGTCCAGGCCTGAGCAGGCTGGAGGGGGTCAGACACACTGACCCAGGGACTGTTGGAAGGGACGCGGCCAACAGTGTCTGCACACAGGCAGCCTGCCCTGGAGCAGTGGGGTGGTGGAGAACGAGGAGCTGACCAGGAGAGGGGCCAGCGGGGAAGGCTGCAGAGGTGGGGACCTGACGGGGGAGGATCAGGAGAGGGGATCACCTGGCTGGGTGCTGGGCTGAGAAGCACCTTGTCCAGATGAGGGTGCGAGGAAGGGCCTTGACCCCGTGTTTTGGCTGAGGAAGGACAGGACCCACATTGGGCGGAGGCTGGGTGCTCCTGCCTGAGCCAAGGACACTGTGCACTCCTTCCTGGGACTTGGCTGCTGACCATCTGGGGAGCAGGACAGGCAGGTCCTGAGTCCACTGAGAGCCAGTCCTGGGGACGGGTGACACAGAGTCTCTTGAGAGGCCGATGGCCAGGCACCCACCAATGCCCTCTCACCCTGACTCTGCCATGGTGTCCAGCACTCTCCAGCCCGGCTGCCTGTGGGCAGGCGGAGCCTGGAGAGGGCGGCCCCGGTCAGCCCACCCCAGCAGAGGCACAGGTGCAGAGGCGTGCTCCTGGGTGTGGCTGTGCAGCCTGACTGGGCCCCCCGAGAGTGGGGTCGGTGGGGCTCCAGGATGAGGAGATGCACAGGGTCCCTGTCCTGCAGTCCCCACGTTTCATCGGGCGGCGGCAGAGCCTCATCGAGGATGCCCGCAAGGAGCGGGAGGCGGCGGCAGCGGCGGCAGCGGCGGCGGCTGCAGCAGCCTCCTCGGAGCCCGGAGACCCCCTGGAGGCCGTGGCGTTCGAGGAGAAGGATGGGAAGGCCCTGCTGAGCCTGCTCTTCTCCCTGAAGGGCACCAAGCCCTGCTCGCTGTCCCGGGCTGTGAAGGTGTTTGAGGTGAGGGCAGTGGCAAGCCTGTGCCCTGGGGCAGGCTGGGCTCACCACTGTGGGTGTGTGTGGACAGGGCCAAGTGGGAGGATGGTCTGTGTCCCCTCTGAGGCAGAAACGTGACTGCCCAGGTCCCCGAGGGCCACAGAGGTGAGGAGACCAGGCCTAGTCTGGAGCACCTGGACCCCCCGCTCCCCTCGTCCCCCAACACCTCACACACAGGGTGGGATGAGAGGGGGCCCCAGCAGGGTGCCTGGGAAGTGGGGGCAGGGATCATGGTGTCCCCCAACTGTCCCTGGAGGCAGTGGCTAAGGTGGTAGCGGATTGTATTACTGTCCTGGTGGGTGACCTGGCTTCCAGGGAAACTCCCAAATGATACGAGAGCCAGCCTCCTTGTCCCCTGGTCTCCCAGAGCTGCTATGTGGCCCCAGGTTGCTGCTGGATGCTGAGAGGTGGGTGGGAGTACGCTGCCCCCCAGGCCCCTGAACGCTCAGCCGTCATCCTCAGGGGCCTGAGTCTCAGGTCCTCTGCTTGGTGGGGTCCAGGCCCACCCATCAGCCGTGGGCATGGGGGTCGCCCAGATGAGGCCACCAGGGAGGCAGTCCTTCCACCAGCAGCCCGGGAGTCAGGCTGTCTGGGCATGGCCTTGGGACACACAGGCAAGGTCATCTGGAAGTGGGGTCAAGGTCACAGCTGTGAAGGCTCCTGGGGGGACTTTTAGAGAGAAACCAGTTTTCTAGCAAGCCCTGACCAGGGAGTAGGAGCCTCACAGAAGTCTGGGCGACAGTCTCCTGTGAGTGCCCCCTCCCCGGGAGCCCACCCGGCCCGCTCCCCCTCCAACGCTCCATCTC
>NW_026000001.1:4970129-5010948 GCF_001458135.2 Marmota marmota marmota
TCTACCCTGTGTCTCCCCATCTCTCTCTACCCTGTGTCTCCCCATCTCTGTCTCTACCCTGTGTCTCCCCATCTCTCTCTACCCTGTGTCTCTCCATCTCTGTCTCTACCCTGTCTCTCCCCATCTCTGTCTCTACCCTGTGTCTCTCCATCTCTGTCTCTACACTGTGTCTCCCCATCTCTGTCTTTATCCTGTATCTCCCTATCTCTCTCTACCCTGTGTCCCTCCATCTCTGAATCTACCCTGTGTCTCCCCATCTCTCTCTACCCTGTGTCCCTCCATCTCTGTCTCTACCCTGTGTCTCCCCATCTCTCTCTACCCTGTGTCTCTCCATCTCTCTCTCTACCCTGTGTCTCCCCATCTCTCTCTACCCTGTGTCTCCCCATCTCTGTCTCTACCCTGTGTCTCCCCATCTCTCTCTACCCTGTGTCTCTCCATCTCTGTCTCTACCCTGTATCTCCCCATCTCTCTCTCTACCCTGTATCTCCCCATCTCTCTCTACCCTGTGTCTCCCCATCTCTCTCTACCCTGTGTCTCTCCATCTCTGTGTCTCCCTACTTTCTTTTCTTGCTTTTACTCTTAAAGACATTTGAAGCCAAGATCCATCACCTGGAGACCCGGCCAGCCCAGAGGCCACGGGCAGAGAGCCCTCACCTGGAGTACTTTGTGCGCTTTGAAGTGCCCAGCGGGGACCTGGCGGCCCTGCTCAGCTCCGTGCGCCGGGTGTCAGACGATGTGCGCAGTGCCGGGGAGGACAAGGGTGAGGCCAGCTGTCTGTCCTTGGGTCCAACCAAATGGCTTTGAGGTGTGAGGGGCGGAGGCCCCTGCAGGGCAACAGGTAGTGGCCACCCGCCCCCTGGCTGCAGCCCTCCCCCACTTCTGCCGCCTAGTCATGCAGGCCTGGGGCCTCCTCCAGGACCCCCACATCACAGCCCAGCAGACTCTGCCTGGCAGGAGGTCCCCAGGAGAGGACGCATTCAGGGTGAGGGAGTCCGCGGAAGACTGTGCTCACCTGGCCCTTCTGCTCTGTCTTCTGTGAAGTCCCATGGTTCCCCAGGAAGGTGTCGCAGCTGGACAAGTGTCACCACCTGGTCACCAAGTTTGATCCTGACTTGGACTTGGACCATCCGGTGAGCAGTGCCCAAGTCCTCCTGCCTGGACGGTGTCCACCCCATTGCCGGTGGGGTGGTTATGCACCCCCACTGGCCCCAGACAGCTCTGTGTGCTGGCTGGCTTAGGGGGCGGGAAG
Organism: Marmota marmota marmota; assembly: GCF_001458135.2. Classification (NCBI taxonomy): domain Eukaryota; kingdom Metazoa; phylum Chordata; class Mammalia; order Rodentia; family Sciuridae; genus Marmota; species Marmota marmota. The sequence goes on from NW_026000001.1 coordinate 4,971,379, forward strand.
GGTGGACAACTTCCTGACCGGTGCTTGTTCCCGACGCCCTCAGGGCTTCTCGGACCAGGGGTACCGCCAGCGCCGGAAGCTGATTGCCGAGATCGCCTTCCAGTACAAGCAGTAAGGGCCCTGCACCCAGACCCCAGCTGCGCCCCCGCCAGCCCTGGGGGAGCACCTTGGTACTACCCATCTCTTCACCTCGCGGCCACTGTACCTGCCACTTGGGGTCGAGCTCCCAGCCGCTCTGCTCCAGGGCTTTGCACTTGCCTATTTGGCCGTCCACTTTACACTGCTCCAAGGTGGCCACTGGCCCTGTCCTCAGATCCCAGCCTCCCAGGCCACACAGGCGGCACAGCCCGGCACACCCTGTCCACCGCCTCCAGGCTTCACTGCACTCCGCGCAGGGCTCCTGTCATGCCCCCCCATTTCCCCTCCCTGGGGCAGGGGGCCGTGGCTGACAGCTGACCCCCCAACAGTGGTGAACCCATTCCCCGCGTGGAGTACACAGCCGAGGAGATTGCCACCTGGTGAGACCCCCACAGCTGGCTGGGAACGGGCAGGGCCGGGCTCGAGGAGAGCCAGGGACACAGCTCCTGTGCGTGAGGGCTGCCTCTAGGACACTGGTGAAGCATGGCAGATTAAGGCCAGGTGGAGGAGGGACTTCCAGCCTTGGCCTGGAATATCGTTATCTCCAGGGATGTCCTCCCTGCCCCAGGCCCCCTGAATTTCCCAAAGCCAACAGCAAAATCCCCACCCAGGGGCAGAGAGGCTGTGGGGAGTGGACGGAGTGGCCACAGGAGGGACTGTGGAGTGGGTCCCCAGGAATGGGCAGAGCCTAGGGGCCGTGGTGGCCTGGTGGGCCCTGAGCCGCGGGGCTTGCAGGAAGGAGGTCTACAGCACCCTGAGGGGCCTCTACGCCACCCACGCCTGCCGCGAGCACCTGGAAGCCTTCCGGCTGCTGGAGCGCTTCAGCGGCTACTGCGAGGACAGCATTCCCCAGCTGGAGGACGTTTCCCGCTTCCTGAAGGGTGCGGGCTGGGGGCTGGCCAGGCGGGAGAGACGGGGTCCGTCTGCTGGCCTCCCAAACCCTGACTGTGGTCCCTTGCAGAGCGGACGGGCTTCAAGCTGCGGCCTGTGGCTGGCCTTCTGTCGGCCAGGGACTTCCTGGCCAGCCTGGCCTTCCGTGTGTTCCAGTGCACCCAGTACATCCGCCACGCCTCCTCACCCATGCACTCGCCAGAGCCGTGAGTGACCCCCCCGAGGCCAGGAGGGCCCGGCCTATGCTTCTGAGCCCCTGCATGAGGCCGCAGGGAGGCCCGGGTACAAACAGGGGCAGAGACACCGAGGGGCTGGGGTCCTGAGCCAGCCCTCCGTGGCCAGCCTGGAGGACGGGGCAGGGGCTGGCCTGCCCAGCCAGCCCTCCCCTTCTCTCCTGCCCTCACACAGGGACTGCTGTCACGAGCTGCTGGGGCACGTGCCCATGCTGGCTGACCGCACGTTCGCACAGTTCTCCCAGGTGTGTGTGGGCCTCAGCCAGGGCCAGGCACATTCCGCCCCACCGTGTGGGGGTGTGTCCAGGGCCCTGCCCTGCTGGGTATACAGACCACCAGGGGAGCAGGGCTCAGGCAGAGCTCAGGTGCAGGGCTCTGCCACCTGCTGGCCCACGCAGGATCAGTGAGCCCAGGGCCCAAGGTGGCTGGAGGGTGTATGCATTCCGTGTCTGAGGGACCCCAGAAGGGCAGCTGACACCCCACTGCCTGTGCCCTGGCCCCATGCCAGGCTCAGCCTCTNGACTCCTGGCCGAGGACTGCTTAGAGAAGGTGCCTGGCCCGGATCTCACCTCAGCCCTGGAGGAGGCCTCAGTTGCTTTGGGGGCTCAACCAGGACTTCCTGGCTCATCCCTGGCCAGCCCCTACCCCACACTGTCCCCGGGCTGTTCCAGAGGCAGCAGACCCCGCCCCTGGCTGCCCAGCCCTGCCACGCCTCCTCCAGGTGCTCACCAGGTGACTGAGGATCCACCCGACTCTGACTTCCCTCCCCAGGGGCTATGCCTCTCGAATCCAGCGCCCCTTCTCTGTGAAGTTTGACCCATACACGATGGCCATCGATGTGCTGGACAGTCCCCACACCATCCGTCGCTCTCTGGAGGGTGTCCAGGATGAGCTGCACACCCTGACCCATGCATTGAGTGCCATCAGCTAGGTGCGTGGTGCATGACCCACGACCTCAGCAGGCCTGCCCTGGAGTCTCCTGGCCCCTTCAGTCTCTGCCAGCTCCTGCCCTGTCCCTGAGCTCAGGCCCACATAAAGGGCTGGGTCTTGACCACCCAGAACCCACCCCCCTGTCACCCCGGCTCCCTGCTGACCCACCTGCTCCTTCTCAGCACCATGACTGCTGTATGTCCTGTGAGGTCCTGCTCCAGGGCCAAGAGGCGGCCTTGCTTGTCACCTTGCTCCTAATGCCGTCTGCATTCTGCTCATCATCCCAATAAAGGAAAGGTCTCTCTGTGCTGCCTTGCCTCTGTGTCCCTGGCCTTGCTTGAGAGTCCCTCCTATGTTCCTCCTGGTCTAGCTCAACTTCCCCGGGGACCCCAGGCCAGGCAGGACCAACCCTGGCCTCATTTCCCTGACCACCCCAAGGCCTCTTTGATTTCCAAGCTCCCTGGCAGCCCTAGGAGGGTTGAATAAGGCCCTGGATGAGTTGCTCCACCTGCAAGAGGTGGCAGCAAAGGTGGGGACCAGGAGGTAGGAGAAGGAAGTCCCTGGGCCCAGGAAGGAAGTAGGATCCACAGCTTGAGTGGTCCCTGGTATGGGCTGCAGACCAGACCCTCTTTTCCTGTGTGGGAGTTCTAGCCCTTGAGAATGACCAGGCCCAGGGATAGAGGGAGAGGGGTCCCCATCCCTGTGAAAGGGAGTGCCCTCACCACAGAGCAGGACCCTGGGGCTAAGAGGAGACTCCATGATGTCCCCCAAATGCATGCTGATGGGAAGGGTTTAGCTGGACTGCTCGAGGCACACCCTCCCAGCCTCAGTCGCCACAAAGGCGGTGGCCTGTGGGCCCTGGGATGCCCCCCACCAACCCAGCAGGGCCTGGGCCTTGCCTGCAGCTAGAGGCCCATCATCCTCCAGGCCAAGCCAGCCAGGCCCCATCCCACCCCACTTCTGTCCTTGAAGAGTGCAGGCCAGGCCTTCCTGTGAGTGGCCTGCTCCGTGCTTCCTATGGGGCCGCAGGGGACACCAGCGAGTCTCCAAGTCTCTGCTCACTTCCTCCAGGTGCCCCGCCAGACCTGGCCAGGACCCTGTGTTAAGCTCTGAGGACAACAGCCTGGGAAGCCCCACTCACCCTTAAAGCCCTCCTGGAAAGGTCTCCCAGCCCTCCCTGGCTGTTCCCAATCAGCTGCCCCTTCAGTACTGACTCTGTGTCCAACCACCAGCTTCCACTTCCCACGAGCCCCAGGGTAGTGCACAACAATTTCCAAAAGACTGCAGGGACAATTAGACACAGGGGAAAACCTTAGGCTCCCAACAGACCCAGGGAAGGAAATGAGCCCCACTGATGTCCCGGGGAAGGCTCCGAGGCCCAGTGAGATGCTGGGGAAAGCCCTAAGCCCTCCTAAAACTCGGGGGATCGGGGGACGAGGAGTCCCACCTAGACCCTGGGAGAGCATGAGTTCATTTGAATCTGGAGAAGACTCGGAGCCCCCCGAGGACTGTGGAAAGACCGTGGATAGGCCATCAGCCCCTTGAAACACTGGGGAAGGCCCTAAGTCTCACGGAGACCATGGGAAAGGCCTTAAATCCCATTGTCACCAGGGGCAAGCCTTTGAGTACCAGTGAGACCTGGGCATTGGTTGCCAGCCCCACTGAAATTCTGGGGAAGGTTATGAAGCCAGGTGAGACACTGGAGAGCCATAGGCCCCACAGAGAACTTGTGAAAGGCCATGAAAGCCACTTGGACATCAGGGAAGGCCCGGAGACCTACTAAGACCCTGGGGAAGGCCCTGAGCACAACTGTGACCTGGGGAGTGGGGCTGAGCTCCACTGAGAACCTGGGGAAAGCACCAAGACTCACTGAAACAACTGTGAAGGCCCTGAATGCAGTGGATCCTTGAAGAAGTCCCTGTACCCCACTGAGACCTGCAGAAAAAACATGAGCCCCACTGAGACTGCGAAGGCTCTGAGCCCTCTTGAGAACCCGTGAAAGACCCCGAGTACCACTGAGGTTTTAGTGAAGTCCTGAGTACCACTGAGACCTTCATGTGGATCCTGAAAGAATCTCAGCACCACTGAGACTCTGGGGAGAGGCTGAGCCCCCAGAGATCATGGGGAAGACCCTGGTTACCACTGAGACTCTCAGGATGGCACTGAGCCCACTGAGACCCTGGGGAAGACCCTGAGCCCCAGTCAGACCCTGGGGAATCTCCTGAACACCATTAAGAACCTGAGAATCCCTGAACCTCAAGAAGACACTGAGACCCTATGAAAGGCTCTGAGCCCCAGAGACACTGAGTAAAAATTTAAGCCCCAATGAGATCCTATAGATTTTAGCCCTGAGCCACACTGAAACTCTAGGGGAATTTGTCACCTTCACTGGGATCCTGGGAAAGGCTGTGAGTTTCACTGAGGCCCCAGGTAAGGCCCTGAATCCAGCTAGCCCTTGGGGCTGTCTTTGAGCCCCACTGAGACTCTGCATATACCACTGATCTCTCCTGAATCTCTGAGGAAGGGCTTGATGCAAGGTAGACACCCACCAATATCATGAGATCCACAGAGACGTTGAAGACTCTGAGCCCCATTGAGAACCTGGGGAAGGCCCTAAGTCCTTCTGAGAACATCTAAAAGATTCTGAGCCCTAAGGAGAGTCTGGAGGTAACACTGAGCCCCACTGAGTCTCTGGAAAAGGTCGTGAAGCTAGAGGGAACTTAGGGAAAGACCTGAGCCCCAGTGAGACCCGGGGAAGGACCTGATTCAGCTGAGATACCCACAGAGATCAGAAAGAGTTTGGGGGAATGTCCTGAATCCCTCGAATCTCTGGGGAAGATAGTGAATCCCACTGAGACCCTGGGAAGGCCTTGAGCCTCACTGAGGACCTGGGAAAGACTCTGAACCCCATGGAGAAAAGGCCCTGATCCCAGGGGAAGACTGTGAGATTCATTGAGACCCAGGACAAGGCCCTTAGCCCCGTGTAGAACCTGGAAACTGTCACTGAGAATCTGGGGGAAGACCTTGAACTCCACCGAGAGCATAAAAAAGGCACTGAATATGCTGGAACCCTGGGGAAGTCCCTGCGCTTGGACAGAGACTCAGTTAAGGGCCCTAATCACCACAGAGACACTAGGTAAGAATCCAAGCCCCACTGAGAATCTGTGGACAGCCCTGAGTCCCACTGAAACTCTGGGTAAACCCTGAGACTCAAGGCCCTCAACTCCATTGAGAGACTTAGGTAGTCCCTGAGTCTCAGTGAGACCCTGAGAAGTCCTCGAGCCCCCACTGAGACTCTGGACATGTAACTGAGCCCCATGAGGACCTCACTGAAACCCTGGGTATGGCACTGAGCCCAGTAAGACACCAGGGAAGGTCCTGATACAAGGTAGACACCCCCAAAGACCATGAGACACAAGGAGACCTTGGAGAGGTCTCTGAACCCCACTCTGGGAAAGACCTTGAGCCCTAGTGAGACCCTGGGAAAAACCCTAAGCCAGAAAGCGACCCCGGGAAAGGCCCATAGGCCCACTGAGAACTTGGAGAAGATTTGTAGAAACAATAAGACCCTGTTGAAAGCTGTGAGCCCCTCAGAGACCCCAGTGAAAGCCCCGATTCTGATAGAGGTTTGGTGGTAAATCTGATCCCAGAGAGATCCTTGGGAAAACCCTTGACCCACTGAACTATGAGAAAGACCATGAGCTCCCCTAAGACCCTGTGCTTGGCCCCGAGCCCCACTGAGAACACCTGGAAGGATCTGAGCTCACTGAGACAGTGGGAAGAGAATTGGGCCCCACAGAGACTCCGAGGAAGGCCCTGAACCCAGTGGGTCCCTTGAGAAAGACCTTAGCCCCAATGCACCCTGGAGAGGCCCTAATTACAACTGAAATGCTGGACAGGGCTCTGAGAACTACTGAGACCCTGGGGAAGGCCCTGAGCCCCAAGGATACTCGGGGGGAAAGGTTCTGATCCCTACGGAGACCCTAGAAAACGCCCCAATCTCCTATGCACACTTGGGGAAGGCCCTGAACCTGCCTGAGGCCCCCGGGGAAGGCTGTGAGATCCACCGAGAAACTGGGGAAGGTGCTGAGCCCCATAAACACGGGGTAAGGCAATAAGTACCAGTGTGTCCTGGGATGCACTGAGCTCCACGGAGAACCGGACAAGGCCCTGGGATTCACTGAATTCCTCTTGTAGGCCCTGAACCCAGTTTGTACGTGGGGAAGTTTCTGAGTCCCACCGAGGCGCTGGGAAAACCACTTGTAGACCTTGAAAGTCCCCGAGACAAGCTGAGACCCTGGGGTCGGCTATGAATCCCACTCGATCTCTAGGCAAGGCCTGAGGCCCATCAAGAATGTGGGGAATGTTCTGGAACCACTGAGGCACAGGGAATTTTTATCCCACTGAGTGCTTGGGGAAAGCAGTATGAATACTAAAATTTGAGAAATACCCTGTGCATGACTGTGACCCTGGGAAAGACCCTGGATCCCACTGAGACCCTGGGTAAGGTCCTCATCCCCACTAGAAAACTTGGAAATACCATCAGCCCAATTGCTTACCTGGAAAACATGGAGACTCGGTAAGGCACTGGGATATGTTCTGAACACAATTTAGACCCCAGTGAAGGCCATGGAGCCGCTGAGACTCTACTGAAAGCCATTATCTCACAGAAACACCGAGGACAATTCTCATCCCCACTAATATTCTGTAGACAGCCCTGAGACCCAGTGAAATCCTGGGGAAGGTCTTCCAACAGCACTCCACAGAAGGTTCTGATCCCCAACTAGGCCCTAGGGAAAGCCTGAGCACATACACAATCTGGGGGGAGGTCCTGAGCCTGACAGGTACAGTGGGAAAGACCCTGAGGCTCGCTAAGAACCCGGGGTAGGCCCTGAACACCCCCATAACCCTGGGAAAAACCCCGAGCCTCAATAAAACTCTGGGGAAGGCTCTGAGGATCAAGGTGACCCTGGGAACGGGTGCTGAGCTCCACTGAGGACTGGGAAAGGCCCTCAGATTCACCCGGGCAGGTCCTCAACCCAGTGCGCACTAGAGGACGTTTCTGAGCTCCGCTGAAATACTGGAACACCACCGAGACACTGTGAAAAGCCCCGAGACAAACCGAGACCCCAGGATGTCTGTGAGTCCCACTGAGTCCCCAGGCAAGTGCGTGAGATCCCATGAAAACCCTGGGACCGTTCTGAAATCAATCTACCAAGACCCTGAGATTGTCTAAGAGCTCCACTGAGTTCCTCAGGAGAGTGATGGATTCATTTAGAGTCTGGGAAAATCCCCAAGCCCTACCTGGATTCTGAGGAAGGCTCTGGAGCCCACTTCCACACTTCAGAAAGCCTTGAGAACCACTGTGACACTAGGATGATGTGAGCATCACTCAGGTGACACTGCATACCTAGGAATGACCCTGGGCTCCACTGAATGCCTACGAAGCCCATGAAACCACTCAGACTTGGGGAAGAACCTAAGCACCACTGTGACCCTGGAAAGGCCTGAGCATCAACATGACCATGAGAAAGGCCCTGGACAATGCTGTGACTCCTGAGAAGGCCCTGAGCCCCACTACCACAGTTGAGAAGGGCCTGAGGACTACTGTGACACTGGGGCCTGATCTCCACTGAGACCCTGTGGAAGACCCTGAGCCTCATTAAGTCTCAGAGGGAGGCCCTGAGCAGCACTGTGACCCTACGAATGACGCTGAGTTCCACCGAGTGCCTAGTGTGTGAAATAGAAAGTCCAGTGGTTCATTTTCAGAGTATGGTACTGAGCCTTAGTTGAGATGTCAGATCCAATCATAGGCATTTTGAGCTTCCCAGCTTACGTCTAAGCATAGCCATTTAACTACAGCCTTCCCCTACTTTAAAATTAGCCAGTCATGTAGATTGTAACTCTAGAGCAGAGACAGTGCTGCATTGGGCATAAAAGCAGGTGAACCGCCCACCCAAGTCTGCTTAAGACTTAGTTTGGCAGCATGCCCTTCTGCAGAAGCGGTTTTCCTTGCTGAGCTGCTTCTGAGCGCGTGTTTGATTCCTTGGGGTGCCCTCATGTCTCTAACAATTTTGGCATCCCGTCTGGGCATCCGTCCATCACGTAGGAGCTCACGGGGACTTCCTCCTCAGAGGAGAGGCATCTCCTTGTTGCCATGGCCTCAGAGTGAGGTGATACCCACAATCCCTGGGGCTGACCACAAACCCAATATCAAAACCTGATTTTAGCCCAGGGAGAGAGCCCTAGCAAGTACCAAGGTGCCTAGGTAACGCCATGCACAGACCAAAGTAGAAAAACCTATTCTGGAGAAAGAAGTACTTCCTTGGGATGGGGACATCCAGAGGTCATGTGAGTGTGACTGAGATGTGAGTGCCAGAAACTTCCCCAAAGGGTAGTTGAACCTCTATTCAGAAACATGAGACTTCACCCAGGACAGTGGGATGGGGGTGGTGGGTAGAGCAAGAGACCACCAGTGGGAGGTTTGACCCTCTAGGAAAACAACTCCAGTCTAGAGAAGAGGGTGCCATCGGGGGAAAAGACACTGAATTCCCCAGATAGCCCTAGGATCTGAGATAATCTTAGGACAAAAGGGGGAAGAAACCAAAAATAATGACACGCTGCTGTTTTATGTGTACTCATTGAGTATGCAGAGAGTTTGGGGTGTACAGAAATCTCCCGGGAAAATTCTAGGCCTAGTTCATGGAAGGATAGTGGAAAGTACGGGGTGTTCCCAGGTCTGAGCCATCCTGTAAAAATCTGTGATTGGGCTGGGGATGTGGCTCTAGCGGTAGCACACTCGCCTGGCATGCACGGGGCGCTGGGTTTGATCCTCAGCACCACATAAAAATAAAGATGTTGTGTCATTGAAAACTAAAAATTAAATATTAAAAACATACACACACTCTCTCTCTCTCTTTAAAAAAAATCTGTGATAGGCTCTGTTTTTATTTCTAAAGGGTTAACTAATAGTTCTTTTACCTTCTACCTGTAGGAATTTAAAACTCAGTAAAAAGCTACAAATCCTTGTCTCCTGTCTGTTTTATGTTTATCCATGAACACCTGAGTCTTGTATGTTGTGTCTACATATATGCATATGTCTATATTGTTTTCATGGTGTCAAAATTAGCTATAGATAAATGAACATTTATAAATTAAACAAACACCAGGGTGGATCCAAATGCCTTTCAGTTCACATGACTTAAATTGGTTAAATGGATATGAATAAAGATATCTTTATGATTATTAACCCACAGGTTTTCTAGGTAGCAAAACAATCAAGAGAGCATTATTTCTATAAATTATTTAAAGGGCAATGTCTATTGCTTCCAAGTACTTTTCTTTGGCAGGAGTTACTGACTTAGAGTATTAACTAGACTTGTTTGAGGTCTTGGTTTTCATGGGTAACCTAAGTTAGAAATGGGTAAATTCATTTTTACCCAAATGGGATTTATCTTCCTAAATGTATTTGTTAGAAGAGATTAATTTGCAAAGTTAATATACTTAAAAATCAACTGAGTATAGAATCAATATTCTTGGCTTCTTGAGTTATGTAAGGTTTGGGTTTATTAAATGTGTTTTTATAAATTGGTAAATGAAAAAACAATGTTTAAGATTGCTTCTTTCTGGGTCTTAACCTAAAAGCAAGATTACTGAAAGTTACGATTCTAACAGGCATGATTCTGTATGCAAACAGCACAGAAAGTTTCAGCTCTACTTTGATTAAAGTACTATGAAAAGAGTAAAGCATTTCATCTTATTAAAAAGGAGTGATTCAGAATTTCATAAGGATTGCTTCAGAATGTCAATTTAAGACAGACTCAGTGTGAGAATGGAAAGTTCAGTGAGCCGTTTTCAGAATACAATATTTAGCTGTAAATGTAAAATGACTTGGGATGTGAGAAAGGCAGTGGAGGGGAAAGTGACAAGCAGGTTGACAATGGGGTAAGAGTCACAGCCCCTGACAGAGAGGGGTGAGAAGGAAGGGGCCCATCTGACCACCAGAGGTAAACTGTGCACATGCCAAAGTGTCCTCAAGCCAGGGCTTTTCCACCACAAGACAACCAAAGGAGGTGGGGACGACTTAAGGTAGATTCCTTTAAATAGCCCAACAGGAGACAGTAAAATCTTGGGGACATTCTGGAAGACTGTACACCCCATTGTACTCAGCCAAAGAGGAACAGGGGAGGGATACTGTGCTCTAGAGGATAGAATGCTGGTTGTACCCAATTGGTGTGTCCCTGACCTATAGGCACCCAATCGTTCAAGACCATCATTAAAGGAAAGCCTTACATTTGCTGTTACCCTGTGTCTCAGCCCATTCTTTGGGCTTGAACAGGTAAGGGTCTTTCTCACTGTCAGCAACTGATATAAGAAAATAACAGGTTTGTCTGGGTTTATGGCACACTAGAATGCATTTATGCCCTTTGATATATCAAACATGGATGGGATATAATTTCTCATCTTTCTGAGTGTACATGTTGCAGAATCGTATTGGTCATGCAGTCACATAGATCCACAGAGTAATAATGTCTGTGTTCTTCCTATTCCCCTATCCCCTCCCTTCCCTCCCATCACTTCCTTCTATCTAATCTAACATAACGCTATTCTTCCCTAGTAACCCTGCCTTATTGTGAATTAGCATCCACATATTAGAGAAAACATTCGGCCTTTGGTTTTGTGGGATTGGCTTATTTCGCTTAACATGATATTCTCCAACTCCAACCATTTACTGGCAAATGCTATAATTTTAGTCTTCTTAATCCAAGTAATATTCCATTGAGTATATATACCACATTTTCTTTATTCATTCATCTATTGAGGGACATCTAGGTTGGTTCCGTAGTCTAGCTACTGTGAATTGAGCTTCTATAAACATTGATGTGGCTGTGTCACTATAGTATGCTGATTTTAGTCCTTTGGATATAAACCAAGGAGTGGAATAGCTGGATCAAATGGTGGTTCCATTCCCAGTTTCTGAGGAATCTCCATACTGCTTTCCATAGTGGTCATACCAGTTTGCAGTCCCACCAGCAATGTATGAGTGTGTCTTTTTCACCACATCCTTGCCAACATTAATTGTTATCTGTATTCTTGATGATTGTCATTCTGACAGGAGTGAGATAAAATCTTTGAGTAGTTTTGATTTGCATTTCTGTAATTGCTAGAGATGTTGAACACTTTCTCATATATTTGTTCATCAGTTGTATTTCTTCTTCTGTGAAGTGTCTGTTCAGTTCCTTAGCCCTTTATTGATTGGGTTATTTGTTTTTTTGGTGTTAAGTTTTTTGAGTTCTTTATATATCCTAGAGATTAATGCTTTACTGGAGGTGCATGTGGTGAAGATTTTCTCCCAATCTGTAGGCTCTCTCCTCACTTTACTAATTGTTTCCTTCGCAGAGAAAAAAAGCTTTTAAATTTGAATCCATCCCATTTATTAATTCCTGATTTTTACTTTTTGCGTTTTAGGAGCACAGGGTCTCTGTTCTAGTGCCTAAGTCTTTGATCCACTTTGAGTTGAGTTTTGTGCAGGGTGAGAGACAGAGGTTTAATTTCATTTTGCTACTGTGGGAGGCCGTCACACTATGTGATCAGCATTTTCCTTTCCTGATTGGTGAGGCTCTGTTGGTCACTTCCCATGATCTGGCCACATCAAAGTGGCTGTAGAAGGTGGCCTCAATCTTGAAAGTCGAAAAATGTAGCAGAATGTGTCTTCATGCTTAGGCGTGTCTTTCTGCAGCCCCATGGGTCGAGCTATGCTCACCTGTTCCTTTGTGATATTAACCCTTGTCCTGTTTGGGATAGAATGTTCCATGGAAACACCTTTGTGTGTCCTCTTCTCTTACTCTGCCCTCGGTTGTGGCCTACCCAGGTGTCAGTCAACCTGCTGACAGCAGACATCATGAAGCTAGACTCAGCCCCCTGAAACCTGACCCCTGGCCTCATTTGAGTGGCTTCTCCTCAATAAAAGGGGTCAGCATGCACTTGCTCTCTCTCTCTCTTTCTGTGGACCCTTAAGGTCAGAGGAGCTATCATAGGACCCCAAAGAAAAAGGTATCTCTGTCTCTTGTGTGGCTATTTTGCGCAGCCCAGTTCCCCTGGAGTGACCCTGTGTGTTTTAGTCACCGGGAATGCGACATGCTACATAGGGATTTCCAGTTTTGCCAGCACCATTTGTTGAATAGGCTATCTTTTCTCTAGTAAATGTTTTTGGCACCTTAGTCTAGTATGACATGATCATATTTAAATGCATTCTACTATCATGTTTAACTAATTAAAACAAAAAAAAAATTAAAAGAAAAGAAAGTAATAGGTATGGAAATATATTTCAGCATGGAAAATTAAAAGGAAAAAGAAACGTTTCAGGATTTTGTATGGTGAACAAGTTGTAGGATGTCTAAATAAGTTGCAAGAGGTTTGTGGAAGGAAAATCTCAAAAAATTCATGCATGTGATTAGTAATCAAAGTTATTTAAGGGCTTTTAATCTAAGGTCAACTTTTAATATGCTAATTCATTATGTTTATAAACAATTAAAAATTCTTAAAACATTGATCTGGTCTTATTTGTCAAGATAATTTTTTGTTTCTGCTAGGTTTTATTAGGGAAACTAAGTCTCAAGGGGATTAACATTTGTACCTGTTTTAAAGTCTTTTAAATGATTACTTTGAAACTGGTTAAGTAAACAACTATTATGAATACATCTGAGAGCTGTTTGAGCCTTGTCTAAGTTTTAATGTAAAAGTTAAACTTAGTGACCCTAGCCATAACTGGCTTCTCTGTTTGTCAGATGAATTCAGGTTCTTCAAGTGTACAACCTTTTAAAATTTAAAGCTTAGGAGAGCATCTTACCAAATTGGTGTTCTCCAATTAAAATTGTCTGTAACATTAGTTGCCTTTAGGTTTATATAGAAATAATCAAGTTGGTGGGTATTTATGTCATGTATTGTAACTGGATAAAAGTAACTCGTTATTAATAAGTCGTACAAATAATTTTGTGTTACTCTTGACTCTGAGATGGAAATTTAAGTGTATTTTTGGAAGATAATAAGGAGAGTCTGATTTGTTTAAGTTAAGAGCTCTCTTGGCCTTTATGTTTAATTCATGCTTCATTTTTAATGTTGTATTTTGTTAACTGATATTCACATAGATTCAGGAATAATACATGAGAACATTGTGAAATAATATTTAAGAAAGGGGCAAAGATCAGAAGTAGAGCACTTTGGCCAGGCATGGTGGCACATGCCTGTAATCCTGGTGGCTTGGGAGGCTGAGACAGGAGAACTGCAAGTTCAAAGTCAGCCTCAGCAAAAGTGAGGCATTAAGCAACTCAGTGAGACCCTGTCTCTAAATAAAAATACAAAATAGGGCTGGGGATGTGGCTCAGTGGTAGAGTGCCCCTGAGTTCAACCCCCAGCACCCCCTCCCCCCAAAAAGAAAGAAAAAAGAAATAGAGCATTTTACCTAAGATTTGTCAAGAACCCAGCCTAACCTGAAATAAGATTCTGCCTCTCACCTTATTTCATATGAGAATGGCTCCAAAGTATTCTAGAATTAAGCTCATTTAAAGTTTGTTCAAAAGATTTTTTTTTTATTGTAAAGGTTACTGTGATCTCAAACAGAGGATATAATACATAGCTAAGTAAAGGTTTGGGTAAAAATTATTTTTCTTGGTTCATAGCTATTATACAAACTGAATGTGTTTGTGATCTTGTTAACTTCCTTTAGTATTTTCCTTGTAAACTTTATAACTCTTCCCTGTTAGTGTTTTGCAGAAGCACTGCTTCTAATAGAACAACCAGAATTAATTTGAGACAAGAAGCCATCATCTATAGGACAGATAGGATGTAATGCTGACTTCCAATTCTAATACTGACCCCAACAAATTATAGACACTAAAGTTAAAGCCCAGAACTCCTACTTCAAGATTGGTGAAAATGACCTGCTAGATGTTTAAAAGACAAAGGAAAGTAATAAAATGGCCAAGGAAAAAAATGTCAATATTTTGGTCCTTGTCCTCTAAGGTCAGCCAGGATCCAGGGAACAACAGGATATCTCTGAGGGCCCTGCAACTCCGGTGAGTCACCTGACTTCTCAATCAGGGGTGTTGAGAGGACCCTAGAGAACAGGAAGTGAACCAGTGCACACTCTGCAAAGAGAAGGGTCACTGGAGAGGATAACGGGAAGCCACATGGGGTCAGCGAGACCTTGATCCATCCTGGCAGATGGCACAGCTACTAGAGGAGAAGCTAAAGGAGTCGAGAGAGGGTTCCCACATGTCCCCAAGAGTGACCCCTGACAAACCCCAGCTGACCCTAACAGTAAATAGGAAAAAGGTCGATTTTGACCAACTTGGTCTTAAACACCTGGCAGGAGAGTGTAACCAAATCACAACCATACGTGGGCATTTAAAAGACAGGATAATAGTTCTTTTATTGTCAATATAGATGTCCTTCTGTGTCAGTTCTCCCGAAAGTAAGTAAAACTGAGAGGTTATAAAGGAAGTGTTTTTATACAGGAGTGCCTGATAAATATCACAGAAAGCTCTGTCAGTCAAAGATTGTTCTGAGTCAATGTGAAACTACAAACCTTCCTAACCTCCTGCACAAGTGAACTTGATCTGTCTGCTGTTTTTTCCTTTTCCTGGTGTGATTATTATGGACTGCTGCTCAGACTCCTCCTTTGGAGTCTGCAATTCATCACTTCCATCTGGTGACTTGGTTTTAATCCAAACCGGGAAAGAATATAAGCTTCAACTGAGCTGAAAAAGAACCCTACCAAGTGCTCCTAACCACCAGGATGGTTATCCAAACAGCGAAAAGGGGGAGAGCATATTACCATGGGTGGTTTCCGCCTTAAAAGTTTAATGTGTCTAGAATGAATGGCAGTACCAAAGGGTACAGGAAAACAGATGAAAATAAAATCAAAAGGTATGAAAAGAAAAAGGAGGGGGGACTTGTGAAAAATAGGAGGTCTGTGGTCCATTTTCAGAATATAGTGTTTAGCCTTAATTGATCCCATTGATACAATTGTAACAATGTTGAGCTTCCCAAACTGTATCCAAGTGTAGCCATTTTAACTGTAGATAGTCCCTTATTATCCAATCTCATAGACTGTAAACCCAAGCACCTCCTATCAGAGCAGCAGGCTTTAGGGGTAAAACAGGTGGCCGCTCGTCCAGTGTGCTTGCTTGTCAGACCTTGCCTGGCCGCATGACCTTCACCTGAAGTGAAGTTTGCCTTGTTGATCAGCTTCTGAGCATGTGTTTGCTTCCTTGTGGTTCCCTAGTGTCTCTAACACGAGGAAGGACATGTAAACCTTAAGTCTTTGGGGAAGACTGGGGGCACCACGGGGACCCTGGAAGAGGACCGAGCCTCAGTAAGCCTGGGGGGAGGCCCTGAGCAACACTAACCCTGGAGAAGGCCGCGAACCTCAGTGTGATGCTGGGGAAGGCCTTGAACATGCACGTGACCCTGGGAATGGCACTGAGCTCCACTGGGAATCTGGGAATAAACCTGAGAGAGGGGGGAGAATCCCTGAGACCAACTGAGACCCTGGGGTTGACCATGAGTCCCACTCAGTCCCCAGGCAAGGTCCTGAGCCCCATTTGATACTCTTCAGAAACTACTGAGACCCCGGGAAAGTCTAGGAGCTCCGCTGAGTGCCCGGGGGGAAAATAGTTAACAAAACCCAGAGAAGGGCCTGGATAGGACTGTGACTATGAGGAAGGCTCTGAATCCCACAGGGACCCTCAGCAGGGCCTCAGCTCCACTAAACTCCTGGGAAAGCATGAGTCCATGGGTAACCAGGAAAAGCACAGAGTCTCAATGGACAGAGGAGGGCCCAGAACCATGTAGAACACAGTGAATGCCCTAAAGCCCACTGGGACTCTATAAGACCCTTAGACACCCAGAAACAGTGGGGGAATTTGCTCAGCACACAAAAATCCAGAGGACTACCCCAAGCCCCACAGAAATTTCAGGAATGGCCCTAAACCCCATGGAAACTCTTGGAAAGGCCAGGAGCCACACCGATGACCTAATAAAGCTCTGAAACAAAATGAGACACTGAGAAAAGTCCATTTTGATTTCAGCAAAGGCCCTGAAGCCCAGTGAGACTCTAGTGTAGGAATTTAGCATCAAAGAAACACTGGGGGAAGGAAATACGAGCCCCTCTAAGATATGGTGGGCAGCAGTGAGCCCCTCTCAATTCTGTGGGAGAACCTTCACACCAGTGACAGCCTGGGGAAGGGCCTCAGAAAAACTGGAACCTTTGGAAAGGCCCTCAGCCCATCTCAGAGAGTGGGGAAGGCCCTGAGCACAACCATCACACTGATGATGGCCCTGAGGTCCACTGAGACACCGGGCAAGGCATCGAGCCCCAGGGAGATTCTGTGGAAGGTCCGGAGCACCACTGTGACTCGGAATGGCCCTGAGGGCCAGTGGTATACTGGGAAGACCCTGAGCACCACTGTGACAATGGAAGTGACTGTGAGTCCAACTGATGCCCCAACCAAGGCACTGGACCCAACTGAGACTGTATGGAAGGCCCTGAACATCAGTAAGTCTTTTGGGGTGCCCCTAGCACCGCTGTGACCTGGGAAGTACTCTGAGCTCCATGGAGTGCCCAGCAAGGCGGTGAGTCAACCTGGACTCTGTGGGAGGCCTTGAGTGACCTGGGGAGGGCACCAGTTCCCCACTGGGGAAGGCCTTGAGCACCACCATGTCCCTGGGGTTGGGGCTGACCTCTGTTGGGAAGATGGGCAGGGCCTTGGGATTCACTGAAATTCTGGGGAAGGCATTTGACTCGTTCTGAGCCACACTGAGACTCTGAAAATAGCGCTGAACACCACAGAGATGCTGGGGAAGGTCATGAATACCACCGTGACCCTGGAAACGACATCAAGCTCCAGTGAGAAGCTGCTCTGTCCCTGGGAGTCACTGAGAACCAATTGAAAGCCCTATATCAATGGGTCACTAGGGAACTCTCTGAGCCTCAGTGAGACTCCGAGGACAGTACTGAGCCTTGCTGATAACCAGGGAAACGCCTGAGAACATCCGAGACCCTGAACAAGGGCCTGAATCCCACCGAAACCTGGGGAATGTTCTGGACCACTTTGAGACACCGGGAAAGACCATGAGCCCTACCGAATGCCTGGGGAAGGCAATGAGACCACTGAGACCCTGGGGAAGTCCCTGCACAGGACTGTGACCTGGGGAAACTCTGAGCCCCAAGATACTCATACAGAACTGTGACATGGGATGGCCCCGAGTGCCACTGAAAAACTTGGAAAATCCATGAGCAACATTTAGGACCCACAAGTCCTTGAGGGCCACAGAGACTCAGGGAAAAACTTGAACCCCATTTAGACAGCAGTGGGTTTACTGAACCCCACTGAGGCTTTAGCCAAAGCTATTAGCCTCTCAGAGACACCGGTGAAGTATCTGAGCCCCATAAAGTTTATGTAGACAGCCCCAAATGTCACTGAGCTTCCAGGGAAGGCCATGGGTCCTAGTGAGATCCTTTACAAGGTATTAAGTCCCGGTGAGACTCTGGGGAAGGCCCTAGAACTCCCTATGATTCTGGGAACTTCCTGAGCACTGATGTCCTGCCAAAGTCATGGGACACTGAATAAAGGCCATGATTCCCACTGAGATCTTGGGCAAGAGATTGAGCCTAATCGAGATCCTGAAGAAGGCTCTGAACCTCACTAAGACCCTGGACAATGCCCTGAGAACTAGTATGACCCTGGTCATGGCACTGACCTCACTGGGAGCTGGGCAAGGTCCTGGGATTCACTGAGAACAGGCCGCAGGCCCTGAAGCCAGCGCAGCCTGGGGGAAGATTCGGAGTCTCACTTAGGCTCTGGTAATGCCACCGAGCCTCTCGGAGACTCTGGGGATGGCACTGAGCCTGTTGTGGTTTAGATATTAGGCATCTCCCAAAAGCTTGTAGTGAGACAATGCAAGAATACTAGAGGTTAAATGATAGGTTTGTGACAGCCTAACCCCATCAGTGAATTTATCCCTTGATAGGGACTGACTGAGCAGTAACTGAAGACAGGCAGGGTGTGGCTGCAGGAGGCGGGCATTAGGAGTGTGCCTTTGGGGTATGTATTTTGTACCTGCTGTGTGGATTCTCTCTCTGCTTTCTGATCATCACTTGAGAGTCTTCCCCCCACCCCAGTCTTATGGCAAGGGGTTCTGCCTTCCCTTGAGCCCCAAGCCAGCTCTCTGTGCACTGTGACTTCTGAAACCATGAGCCCCCAAATAGATTTCCTCCTCTAAAATTCTTCTAGGTATTATCATAATAGTAAACCAGAGTCCCACTGAGTCATTGAAAAATACCCCTAGACAAATTGGGACCCTGAGGATGGCCTTGAGCTGACTGAGCCCCTGGGCAAGGCGTTGAGCCCCACTGAGATTCTGTGGAAGGTCCTGAGCACACTGTGACCTTGGTAACAGACTGAGCTTCAGTGAGTGCCTGGGAAGGTAATGAGGCCACCAAGACTCTGTGAATGCTGTGCTCACAACTGTGACCCTGGGACAGCCTTGAGCCTCACTAAGAATCTGGAGAAAGCCCTCAACCCCCTCAGGAAAACAATAAAAGCACTGAACCCCCCCAAGATTCTTGTTAAGGCTTTTACTCTTCTAAACACTGGGGATGAATCGAGCCCCACAGAATTTATGTGGATGTCCTGAGCTTCATTTGTACTTTGGGGAAGGCCCTGAAATCGACTGATACTCTGGGAAGCTTGGAGCACTACTGAGACTCTAGGGTAGTCCGTGAGCCCCTCTGATGCCCTGCAGAAGGTCCTGAAGGTCACTGAGACTGAGGTAGGTTGTGAGCACAGCTGGTTATGTTGTGACCTGGCCAGGGCTATAGCTTCATCGAGTGCCTGGTGAGGCAATGACACCACCAAGTCTCTGCAAAGGCCCTGAGCACCACTGTTACCCTGGGAGTGACACTGAGCTCCACTGAGAACCTGAGAAAGAGCCTGGATCCACTGAGACACTGACAAATGCCCAGAGCCCAGTGTATCCTTGGGAATGTGTCTGAGCCAGATTGAGACTCTGAGTTCTGCACTGAACATGACTGAGACACTGGTAAAGAGCCTGAGAAAATCTGGGGTAATGGCCATGAGTCCCACCGATACCCTGGACAAGGTCAGTAGCCTTTTGACAACCTGAGCAACATCCTGAGGCACACTGAGACCCTGGCAATGTCCAAGAGCCCATTAATGGAGTCACTACCACGATGGCTAGCCTGGGAGGAGCCCAGAGCAGAGGGCTGTCAAGAAATGTGCACGGGATGAGAGAGCCTGGGGTGAGACAAAGGAAGGAAGGAAGGGCCCAGCATTTCCCTTGCATGCGAAGGAGGGCTGATCTCCTGGGCAGGGGTAGATCAGCAGGGGATGGCCTTGAGCTGACTGAGCCCCTGGGCAAGGCGTTGACGGTGAGAGCAGCTGCGCCCAGACCAGCAGGGCCTGGAAGAGGCAGAGGACAGCATCCTGAGCATCCGACCTGTGCATCTGAAAGACCTCGGGGCTGCTTCTGGGGGGAATGAGGGGACCTTCTTTCAGTACAATTAGGAATCTGGCCAATGACCACCCTGAAGAACAGAGGGCTATTCTATTTGTGGGGGCCACAAATGTGCAGGGGGTATGGGACCTAATGGACAGAGGGGCTGGGCGTACTCTGGTGTTCGGCAAACCTGGTAAGTTCCCAGGCCCACGTGCCCATGTGGATAACTACGGGGAAACGTTCACTGTGAAGG
The DNA here is from genome assembly GCF_001458135.2 of Marmota marmota marmota. Taxonomy (NCBI): domain Eukaryota; kingdom Metazoa; phylum Chordata; class Mammalia; order Rodentia; family Sciuridae; genus Marmota; species Marmota marmota. The sequence goes on from NW_026000001.1 coordinate 4,991,344, forward strand.
CAGTGTCCTTACTCCTGGGGTAGGTCTTCTGTCCCCATGAGCCTCCGCGGTGCACGTGTGTCCATCCCGTGTACACCTTGGGTGGAGATGTGCTCCGAGGACTGTGCCTACAGACCAGAGCCAGGGAGTCCCCTCTGTGTGTGAGCTGGGAAGGTGGCTACGGCTGGCTGTGCAGGCCCAGGTCCTGCCACATCCTGGGGGACTGTGATGGGGAAGCAGTACTGCCCTCAGGAGGACCTGCAGGAACTGGAGCTACTATCCTGCAACTGGAGAAGGGGGGCATGTTGTGGCCCCCACCCAGCCCTGCAACTCTCCTTTGGGGCCAGTGAAGAAGCCTGAGGGCACTCGGAGAAGGACTGTATCTGATGGGGACCTGAGTACAGTGGGGCCTTCACTGCACGCAGCGGCTCCCTCAGGCCTGACCTCGGGGACTAGCTGACCGTGCCCTGGGCACACACCTGTGTTGGACCCGGCTGATGCCTTCTTCTCCATTGCTGGGCTCTGGAGAGACAGGAGCAGTTCTCCTTCACATGGGAAGGCCAGCAGTGGACACTCCAAACATTGCCACAAGGTTTCTTGAACAGACCAACCATATGCCATGGTTTGGTGGCCAGTGACTTGGCCCTGTCCACACAGCCACCCGCCATGCATGACTTCTTCCACTGATGATGTTTTGTGGACTTATGATGCTCTTGCAGATTTATAGCTTGCAGCCCCGATCTTGGTGGCCCATTTGGAGACATATGGCTGGGCAGTAAACATGGCCAAGGTGCGGGGATCTGGCCTGTCAGCCAAGTCCATGGGTACTGTGTGGTTGGGTAAGAGAAAAGTTGTGCCCAGAGCTGTTACTCATGGACTTAAGGCAGATCCATGACCAACATGAGTCACACAGTTGCAGACCTAGGTGGCTTGTTGGGATATTGGTGGGTTTTATTCCCCATTTGGCCCAGTTGTGTCACCGCAGTGTGCCCTAGTGCAGAAAGGGCCTCCGTGGGACTGGACTGAGGCTGTTGAACAGCTGCTCAAAGAGCATGTTCAGCAAGCTCCAGCCTGCAGGTGGCAGACCAGCTCGCCCCCTTGCTGGGTGTTCACACAACCCAGGGGGGTTTGAGGGGCCCCGTGGCAGTGGCATGAGCAGCTGCAGAGGCCAGTTGGCTCTGGGCACAGCTGTGGAGGGTGCAAGGCTCACTGCACTCTGGGAGAGAAGCCGCTGGCGGCTGTGCGGGCAGCTCTGTGGACACACAGCCCATCACAAGTGCTGCTGAGGTCTTGTGCACGCCAAGTGTCCTGTGGCAGGAGGGGATGGGATTGCACAGCCACCCTGAGGACAGAGGCGGCCCAGACACCTACCCTGGCGACAGGGCATGTTTGTAATAAAGGAGTGCCTTTTCTACTATTCCCTGTCCCAGGAGCTCCGACAGAGTCTAGGGCCTGTGCAGTGCAGAACTGAGGCAGTGCCAGGCAGTGCTGATGAACATCAGTCATGGAGTTCTCCCTCTCCAAGGAAGGAGCGGCCCTTGGCTCACATTGTTTGGTGCACTGAAGGATCCAGTAGAGGGCCTTGGTCTCCTTCAACTGCTGTGGCTACACAGCTTTCTACTGACCCCTTGTGGTATAGTGCGGGAGTGGACAGAGCAGCCAGTGGGCTCAGTTACATGCCCCAGGGATGGGGCACTGTGGAACCAGGACCTCTGTTTTTCTGCACGGACAGCCGGGCTGTATTGAAGGGCTCAACTCTGGATTAGCACACAGGAAGCAGTCAGCTGGACGGCAGGGTATCAGCCTTTGTAGTTGGAGCCTTGTGGCAGGCCTCCCGCTGACCTGGCGGCTTGGCTGCACCGCTGCCTGCAGCAGGCAGGTGTGAAACCATGTGGAATGGAGCCAACAGTGGGGCTGCCTTTAATGTTGGAGGCCTCTGCAGGGGTCTGCCAGCCCCTTGGGTCACATTGTTTGGTTTGGGTTTTGGAGTATCCTCACTCCTGCTGCCTTGGAACCGTGGATGGCCAGGGAATGTCATGTCCTTTGACACAATGGCAGATTAACTATACTGGCCCTTTAGAGGTCAGAGGGGGCCATGTTTGCCTTGACTGCAGTGGAAATAGCTACAGGCTTGTTGTTTACCTGGCCCCAAGGTCAAGAAGATCAGTGTGCTATGGTTTGTGCCCTACAGTGTTGACAGATTTATATGGACTACTCGTCACATTAGAGGGATCAGGCACCCATTTCGCAGGTCAGGTGTGCAGCGATGGCACTGACGACAGATTCAGTGGAGGCTACACATCCTGCACCAGCCACAGACTGTAGGCATGATAGAGAGCTATGATGGCCTGCTTAAGCAAGGACTTGGGACTGCAGTCAGCCCACCTTCCACTTCTGTGGGAGTGGTGAGAGCTCTGAACGAGCATCCCCAGCAAGGGGCCAGCTCTGTGGACCTCTGCTGCAGTGCACAGCACCCCCGGACAGGCCAGGTGACTGCAAGGATGCCGGACTTATGCCTGGGCTAGGGAACCGAGGGAATGTTCTTTTACCAGCTCCAACTGCATTGAATAGGGGGAAAATTGTGGAGTGGACATGGCCCTGGACAGTAAAGTGCCCCAACCTTAGTTGTGTAGCTCTGTTAGCCCCGTGAAAGAAAAGGTTGGAATGTAATCTCCTTGTGACACCAGGAGTGGCTAATGCCCTCCCCCTGAATACATGTGACTGGGCCAGACACCGCAGGGACACAGATTTTAAAGGGAATATTTATTATTCCCCTTCGTCTGTTGATGTGTTCCCTGGTGCTGGTGTACACGGAGCCAGCTGAAGTTCAGGACCAAGCTGTACAATTGTGGCATCATCCCCCAGGAAGCTGCCACGGCAGCCACTGTGCTTTGCTGGGACTCAGGGCTGGCAGACATCCTCCTGGATGGACGTGATTTACCTGTGCTAGTGCCTGTGACTGCTTTGTCCTTTCGTCTGTAGGTGTGTACTCACCAACACCATTGTGAACTAGGCACATATGGACACCAGAGAAGCAAACACCTTTGTGGCTGGGTATGCACTGAAGTGTATGTGAGTTCTGAAGCCAGACTGCCCTGGTGAATCCAGACCATGTCCCAGGACAACTGGGTGTGGCTGGCAAAGACTTGTTGCCACCTCAATATATGAAAAGTCTGGAAATGGTTTTTAGTAATCCTAGGTGAGGGCGCCTGCTTTCCGATTGTATGTTGTTGCTGCCTGAATTGTTACTGTGGCCCGTGGATGCAGGATTGTGCCCTCCTTGCTAAGGGATCACTGCAGAAGACTTTAGATGCATAAAATGTAGGGTGAGGAATTCTACAGGGATGGATAGCAGGGCAGGCCCCAAATGGCTCTAGTTAGTCTCCCTTGCTGAGGCTGCCAGTGGGCTAGGTTTTTAGTGTGTAGTCAAGGTCATGAACACTCTGATTCAGTGTATGTATTCAGGTCGTAAACATTTGTTTGTGAGCATGCACCCACTGTTGTAACCTGTTAACAGTGTGCAGAACTCGCTGGGGATGAAGCCAGAGATGGGGACTGGCTAGAGACTACTGTGACATCTGAATAAAGAAGGTTACTATCTCATTATTTGTGTCTTGTGTTTTCTTCCACCTGCTAGGATCCTGAACCTTCATCCTAGGATCTGAGCCTCTGTAGTGAAAGCCATGGAACCTACTGAGATTCTAGGCAAGGCCTGCAACTCTGGTGAACCACTAGAAAGGCCTAGTGATGGTCTAGAAAAGCCCTGAAACCCGATGATACCTGGGAAAGACCCTGAAAAACATTAGAACCCAGTGAACCACTTTTGAAGGTTTTTAGATCACACAGACACCAGGAAAGGATCTGAGACCCATTAAAATACGATGGACAGCTCTGAACCCCACTGAAATATTGGAAAAGGCCCTGAGACTGAATAGCCAGATTAGGCACTGAGACGAGTCACGCCCTTGAAAGAGCCCTGAGCCCACTGACGATCTGGAGAAGCCCTGAGACACCATGAGACATTGTAAAAGGCCCTCAACCCAATATAGAGTCCAGTGGAAGCCATAAACACAATGAGAATCTGGTGAACTCCTTTAGCCTCACAAAAGCACTGGTGAAGAACTCGTCCTCACTAAGATCCTGTGGAAAGCCCCAAGTGCCACTGAAATTTTGGGGAAGGTCCTGCCACCCAATGATACTACACAGAGGCTTAGGATTCCAACAGAACCCCTAGGGGATGCCCTGAGCCCCTGTGCGACCTTGAAAGGCACAGAGCCAGACTGAGACCTGAGGTTCACTAGAACCGGGGACGAACCTGAGCACCACTCACACCACTGTGACAGTGGGGGCACCTCAGAGTCCCACTGAAACCTTGGCAAGGCTCTGAACCCCACGGAGACAGTACAAAGGCCTGAGCCTCACTAACCCTTTGGGGGGAAGCCCCAAGCACCACTGTGATCCCGAGAAGAACTCTGAGCTTCACTGAGTGCTGGGGAAGGCAATGAGACAAGTGAGATTCTGTCATAAGGCCATGAGTTTGATGAGAGGGAAGACTTTGTGTACCACCATGTCCCTGGGAATGGCCGTGAGTCCCACTGAGACCCTGGGTCAGGCTTTTGCCCCCTGGAGAACTTGATGAATTCCCTGAAAACAGGGGAATGTCCAAGAGCCCCCCTGAAGGCCTGGGGAAGCCAAGGAGACCACCGAGTCCGTGGGGAAGCTGTGGGCACCACTGTGACCCTGAATAAGACCAGGATCCACTGATTTGCTAAGGAAAGCCCTCAGCTCCACTGAGACGCTTGGAAAGCATGAGCCCTGGTGATGACCTGGAAGATCCTAGGACCCTGAGACACTGAGGAAGGCCCTGAAAGTCATGTAGGCCCCAGGGAAGGCCCTGGAACCAGTAAGACACTAGTAAAGGCTGATAGACTCTGGAAACACTGGGGAAGAATCTGAGCCCCACTAAGATCCTGTGGAAGGCTCTGAGGCCTACAAACATGGTGGCATGGACCCCGAGCCTCACTAAAACTCTTTGGAAGATGCTGACCACCACTGGAACACTGGGGATGGCTCCATGGCTCAATAAGACTCTGGAGAAGACCCTGAGTACCACTGAGGTCTTGGGAATGCAATGACCTCTACTGAGAAACTGGGCAAGGCCCTGGAATCCCCTGAGACCATAGCAAAGTCTAAAATCAGTGGATCTTGGGGAAGTTTCTGAGCTCATTTAGACCCTGGGAATAGCACTGAGTCCCACTGAGAACCTGAGAAGGGCCCTGAGACCAACTGAGATCCTGGGGGAAATCTAAGGAATGTCCTTATCCCGCTGCACCCTGGGAAGTATCATGCTTCTGGGGAAGGCAACGGGACCACTAAGATTCTAGGGAAGGCCCTACACAGGACTGAGACCCTGAGGAATCCCTCAGCCCCATGGTAACTTGGGGAAGGACCTGAGCCCCACAGAAAAAATTGGAAAGGCTGTAAGCAACATCATGAGCCTTGAGATCAAGTGGGAGACTGGGAAGGCTCTGAACTGCCATATGACCATGCTGAAGGGGCTGAGCCTCGCTGGTTAAGGACTGTCAGAGACAGGTCAGATGCATCAGATCCACATAAACATCAGGTGGACTTTCCCAAACATTACTGAAATTCTGGAATGACCACCAGTACCTCTGAGTCCCTGGACAAGGCAGTAAGCCCCATTGAGTCCCTGGGGAAGGCCTTGAGTTCCACTGCGACCTTGGGAATGACACTGAGATCCACAATTTCCTGGAAAGGCAATGACAACAATAAGACTCTTGGGAAGGCTCTGTGTGTGCCTGTGACCCTGGGGATGTCGTGAGCCTAACTAAGACTCTGAGCCCCATTGGGATTCGGTGGAGACCCTCCACTCCACTTAGATGCTACTGAAGGGCTTTAGTGTAACAGAAACACTGTGCAAGAGTCTGAGGCCCAATAAACTCATGTGGGAAGCTCCAAATGACACTGAAACTCTAGGGAAGGCCGTGGGGTCACAGAGGTTTGAGCAAGGCCTTGAGCCCTATTGGAATCATGGTGAAGGGCTGAGCCTCACTAAGACTCTGGGGAAGATCCTGAGCACCACTGTGACTCTGGGGTTGGTGCTGAGCTCTACTTAGAACGTGTGCAAGGCCCTACAATTCACTGAGACTCTTGTGAAGGCCTTGAACCTAGTGGGTGGGTGGGGGATTTTCTGACCCTCACTGAGACTCTGGGAATAGCACTGAGCCTCACTCACACACTGGGAATTGTTGTCAACGGTCCTGAGACTGAGATGCTAAGGATGGCACAAGTTCCTTTGAAACTCTGGAGAAGAACATGAGCCTCCTGGAGACCAGGGAATGCCTGAGCAGCCCTGTGACCCTGGCAATGGCTCTGACTCTTACTGAGAACCTGGGAAAGGCTCTGGGATTCACTTAGATCCTCATGAAAGTCCTGAACCCAGTGGGCTTTGGGGGAAACTTCTGAGATTCACAGAGGCTCTTTGAATAGCACTGAGCCCCAGTGAGACTGTGAAAAAGGCCCAGAGAAAAACTGTGGCCCTGAGGATAGTCCTGAGGTCCCCAGAGCCACTGGGCAATGCAATTAGCCTCGGTGAGACTCTGGGGAAGACCATGAGCACCACTGTGATCTGGAAATGGAACTGAGCTCCACTGAGGATCTGAGCAAAGCCCCTAAATTCACTGAGAACCTGGCAAAGGCCCTGAACCCAGTGTGCCTTTGGAAATTTCTAAGCCACACAGACACACTAGGAATAGCTGTTAACACCACTGAGACACTGCACAAGGCCCCAGGAATAACAGGCTGTGGTAAGTCTGTGAGTCCCACTGAGAACCCACTGAAGGTCTGTGCTGCACTGAGAATTCAGGAAATGTCCTGGACCACACAGAACCTGGCACTGTCAGAGTCCCACTGATTGCCTGGGAAGGTGATCAGACCATGATGCCTCTAGGGGACTGGAGCATAACTGTGAGACTGGGGAAGGCTGTGAGTCCCACTGAAACTGTGGGCAAGGCCCTGCACTTCACTGACTTTCTTTCTAGGAAAGGCCACGAGCCTCATCGATGGCCTAGAAAAGCCCTGGGAAACAGTGATGTAGTGAGAAATCTCTGAACCCCTTTCAGACCCCAGTGAAGGCCCAGAAACCCACTGAGACACTTCTGAAGACCTTTAGGTCCCAGAAACTCTGGGAAATAATCTGAGCCACTAAAATACTGTGGACGTACCAAGCCACACTGAAATACCATAGAAGGTCCTGGAAACTCCTGATACTGTATGGAGGAAGCTGAGACTCACTGAAGCTCTTAGAAGAGCCCTGAGCCCCACTGATGATTTGGAATAGCCCCGAGACACCAGGAGATCCTGGGAAACGTCTTCAACCCCATTTAGATCCTGGTGGAGGCCCTGAACCCCACTGAGAAGCTAGTGAAGGTCTTTAGACTCTCAGAAACACTGGGAAAGAATCTGAGCCACACATTACATTGTGGACACCCCAAGCCCCACTGGAATTCTGGGGAAGGACCTGAGACCCAATGATACTCAGGAAAAATGTAGTTTCTCCAGAAAGATCCTAGGATATGGCCTGAGCCCCTAGAAGCCATTGGAGAAAGTGCTGATCCAGATGGAGACATTGGGGAAGGCCCCGAGCTACACTAAATAATATGGGATGGCCCTGGGTGCCAGTGACACACTGAGGAAGACCCTAGCACCCCTGTGACAATGGGAATCACCCTGAGTCCCACTGACCCCATGGGCAAGGCACGGAACCCCATTGAGACTGTGTGGAATGCACTGAGTTTCACTAAGACCCTGGGGGAGGCCCTCAGCACCACTCTGAGCACCACTGAATGGCTGGGAAGGCAACGAGATAACTTGGATTCTAAGGAGAGTCCTGAGCACCACCATGAACCTGGGGAAGGCCCCGAGTTCAGTAAGACTCTGTGTGTGATAAACAGAAAGTCTGGTGGTCCTTTTTCAGAACATAGTATTTAGCCTTATTTGGCATGTGAGAGCCAATTATAGCCAGGTGCCTGTAATCCCGGCTCTTTATGGGCTGAGGCAGGAGGATCCCAAGGACAAAGGCAGCCTCAGCAACTCGGCAAGGTCCTAAGTAACTTAGTGAGACGCTGAATCAAAATAAAATATAAAAAGGGCACAGCGGGCAGGGGAGGTGGCTCAGTGGCAGAGTGCTGGCCTAGCATGTGTGAGGCACTGGGTCTGATCCTCAGCACCACATACAAACAAATAAAATAAAGGCTCATTGACAACTAAAAAGAAAAAAATATTAAAAAAAAAAATGCAGAGGATATGGCTCTGTGGTTAAGTGGCCCTGTGTTTAATCCTCAAAAAAAAGTCAGTTGATCTAAAACAAATACAATTGGGTTGTGGGATGCTCCTCCTGAGAGGAGATGCATCTTGGCCTCAGAGTGTGGGAGAAATCTGTAATTTCTGTGGGAGAAATATGTCATTTATTATTTCTGTAAAATAATAAAATAAACCCAACGTAAAAGTGGATTGGGGACTGGACTATAGCTCAGAGGTACAGCGCTTGCCTCATACATGCGAGGCACTGGGTCTGATCCTCAGCACCACATAAAAATAAATAAAGATATTGTGTCCATCTAAAACTAAAACTATATATATATANATATATATATATATATATATATATATATATATTTTAAAGTGGATTGGCACCAGAGGGAGAATGCCCAAACAAGCACTATGACATCCAGGTAATTCTGTGAACAGTATCTATTCTCAAGCTTGAGAAATAAGTCCTACCTTGGTGGTCGGGACATTCCAGACGTGTGTGTGTGTGACTGACACAAGAGTTCAATAAACTTCCCAAAAGGGAGGGGTTGTTAAGACTCTACTCAGAAACACAAGACAACACCCAGGAAAGTAGGATGGGAAATCCCCAGTTAGGAGGATCGGGCCTCCAGGGGCCCAGGATGTACAAGAGACCTCTGGTAAAGGGGGAGGAGTTGAGTACATGGCGGAACATAATTAAAGGAACGGGGAATAAAAAGTCTAGGCATAGGGACAGGGAAGAACAGTGGAAAGACCCCATATGTATAGATCTTTTCCTTTGAAGAGTCCTAAGGGAAAATAGTGTTGATGGTGGGAATAAATCGACCCCGTGGAGGACAAGTGGCCACCTGACCTTTAATTTCAGTGTCCACCACAGCTGGCAGACTCTATTCTTAACTGCACAGGCCCTTTTGAGTCAGGGTCATCCTTTAAAAAATATGTGACATGTTCTGTCTTAACCTGTGTATTCTATGTGGTGTCTATACACTGCTCGTGTCTTATTATGTATATGGATCAAAACTGGCTTATAGATAAGTAAGTACTCATAGATTTAATGAATGGATACAAATGTCTTTTAGTTCATGTGACTTGAATGAAACTTTCACAAAGAGTCAATCTAAAATAAGGATGCCATTGATAATACTAACCCACACATTTTTCTAGGTGGCTGGCCAATCAGATGGTTGGTTTCTATGAAATTTTGAAGGGCAATGGCCATTGCTTCAAAGAATTTTTCTTTGGCAGGAATTGTGGGGAGCCACATTGAGTTACCACGCCTTCCTCTCCTGATGCACCCCGGGGATCTGAAAGGTCACTGTAGTCTGGCGCAGTAGTGCCATGACTCGTGACTCGGTCTTTTCCCTGGCTCGGAGAGCAAGGCCAGCCTTCTGAGTGGGCACACCCCTGGGGTGAGCTACACTCACCTGTTCTTTTGTAATCCTACCCTTTGCCCTGTTTGGGATAGAATGTTCCATGGAATTCCCTTTGTGTGTTCCCTTCTCTTGTTCTGCCTTTGGACATGGACTTCCTAGATGTCAGTCAACCTGCTGACAGCAGACGTCAGGAAGCTAGACTCAGCCCCCTGAAACCTGACCCCTGGCCTCATTTGAATGGCTTCTCCCCAATAAAAGGGTTCAGCATGTTCTCTCTTTCTCTCTCTCTCTCTCTCTCTCTCTCTCTCTCCTTAAAGTCAGAGGAACTATCACAGGACTCAAAGAAAAAGGCATCTCTGTCTCTTGTGTGGTTATTTTGTGCAGCCCAGTTCACCTGGAGTGACCCTGAGTGTTTAGTTGTGGAATGTGACAAGAAATAACTGACTTAAAGGGTTAACTAGACTTGTTTGATACCTTGTTTTTCATGGGTAACCTAAATAATAAATGGATAAATTGGTTTTTACATAAATGGGATTAATCTTTGTTAGATGAGACGTCTGATTAATTTGCAGTGTTAAAACATCAACTAAGTATAAATTCAATACTCTTGGCTTCTTGAACTACATGAGGTAACATGTTTGAGTCTATTAAATGTGTTTTTATAAATTAATTAATTTCTAAAAAAGGGATTATGACTGTTTATTTCTGGGTCTTAAGAGCAAAGTTAAAATTCTAACAGGTGTAATTCTATATGTCTACAAAAAGTTTCAGCTCTGTTGTGATTAAAGTGCTTTAAAAAGACATGTGAGGCCCTGGGTTCCATCCTCAGCACCATATAAAAATAAATAAATAAAATGAAGGTATTGTGTCCAACTAAAAAATAAGTATTAAAAAATGGAGAAATCTTTATTTTTCTGAATTATTTACCCCAAACTATGGAAGAACTATAGACAGGATTAAGCATCACAGAAGAGACAGGCCACTAGCTTTTCCTGGCTAGGGGGAGAGACATGTTCCTGAGAGCCATATGTCTGGACAAATATCAAGTCTTTCCTGATGTCTGCATTTTCCATCATACTCATAACTAGTGCCATCAAAGTTTTGTCCTAGCTGTTGTATAAAAGGAATCATTATACACTAGGGGTAATGTCCTACTTGTCCCCATATTTGAGACTCTTAACTTTGTAGGTAGAGGGGCAGTGGACAAACCTTAGAGCAACTAAAATGAGAGCCGTGAGAGGGTTCCACAAGGGAAACTGGCAGGGTCAGAAACTTAGGGGCTCACTATTTTTCCCAGCAGGATAAGAAGATTTGCTGCTATAGTCTGATAAAGTATAGATGGGCAAAACCCAGGGCCAGTGGGGCAGGGTCTAAGACTGATCTCTAAGGGGAGGTTGCTGCAGAGAAGAGAATGAGAAAAAGAAAGAGAAAACTCACTCATGCACTGGTAGGTTGATGGATAGTGGGCAGGGATACCAGACTTGATTGTCAAATAAAATTATAAGAACATTATGGTAGAGAATCAGTGCCTGGGGAAAGGGTTAATTTCCCTCCCTGCTCTATTCCAGCTTCTCTTCAGGGAACTAATTAACCATGGGTCCCTATCTGTTGGGTTGTAAATAGCTGTCTTTAGGAAGCTTGACAACTCTCTCTTAATACGAAATATCTCTGGGGCAGGCTTCAGGACCAGAGATGCAACAGAAGCCTATAAATTTCTTCTTATACTTTGTAAACATTTTAGAGATGTAGCAACATTACTTAATTGCTTGTATAAATGTCAGATCACTATGCCAATTAACTGCTGTCTAAACTATAACCTCATAGGCTTAGTTCTTAGAAATATAGCTCTTAGAAAGATAAATGCAAGCCGCCTTGAGTTACTGCTACCTGTGGAAAAGGACACTTCATGATAACACTTGAGAGTGTTTCACTGTCTTGTGCTACATCTGTGAACTATTTATCATAAAATTTCTGTGTATGTTCCTTGGTCATGAAGGTCAAGAATTCGAACCCACCAATGTCGTAAATGGCTAGGGAATGATGTTCAATTTCCTATAAAGAGCTCCCTGCAGTTCCAGCGAGGGGCCCTGAACCTCAGAGCACTAGCTCATCTGGGTCCACTGGCCAGTGTTTCAGTGTCTTCCCCATGGTGACAGTGGTGCTCAGGGCCTGCTCTAGAACTGCAGTAGACTGAGAGCCTTCCCCAGGCAGTCAGGGGATTTCATGGTCATTCTGTGTCTCAGGGGTTTCAGGACATGCCACAGATACTCAGTGGGCCACAGAGCCTTGTCTAGTGCCTCAGTGCAACACATGAGACAATTTTGCAGAATTTTTGTGAAGCTCAGGATTGTCCACAGGATGTTAGTGGGGCTGAAATCTTTCCCCAGTTTTTCTGTGAGGCTAAAGGTCTTCACTAGAGGATAAGGTGTGCCTAGGGCCTGCACTGGGTTCTCAATGGGTTTCAGGGCTTTCTCATTGTCCCATTTGGTCTCAGAGCTTTTCCAGCCTTTTTCAGGATGGCCTGAGGCCTGAGCCTAAGCAACTCCATTTTAAAAACCCCAGTTTGAAACCTGCAGTCTCACCAGGCACACCCACAGAGCCCTCCAGTGTGGCCCCAGACAAGTCACTTCCCCTCACCCTGATAAACAGAGTAAAGCCCCTGGCAGGCAGTCCTCCCTGATAAGAAGAAAAGGGGAGAAAGAAGATCAGGGTGGAGACCACCAGACCAGATGTTTCTGACCCCAGGGTAAACGATGTCACTGAGAAATCAGGTGGTAGCTGATAAGGATTGAAAGGAGGTTCAAAACCCCCCAAATTTAGTATAAATAATAGAGCAAGTGAACAGGGATTCAGCCAGCCCAAACAAGGATGCCCTCAGGCTGGAGGGCCTGATGAGGACCTGACATCCCGTCACTTGTCATCATTTCTGAGCCTCTGAGTGATCCTCACCACTCTCATCTCTACCACCTCATCTGGACCTTGGTGAGGGCCACAACTTCTCCCTACGACCCCTCTCCTCAACCGGTCATTCATTCCACGCCAGGAAAAGCCTGCCTTGGTTCTGGACCTGGTCACCACGGTCTGAGTGAGAGTGCATCTGCTGGACTTAAAGCCTAAGGCTTGAGACCTTTGAACTTAGCACACAGAGGGAATGTCTGTCACTAGCCTGTCATGATTGTGTTTTGCAGTGCTTAGAATTAATCTAGAATTGTTTGCTGTGAATCAATTAATCCAGAATGGTTTGCTATGAATTAATTATGTGTATTGCAGGCCTAGCATCAAGGATTGTAATTTTCTTGAATAAGAACTTACAGAGTGAAATTGAATTGAGTAATTTGAATGAATAAAGCATTAAAAGGGGCAGAAGCATGTGGGCATTCTTTATTTCTCCCCTCGGCTGCATACGTCACAATTTTGCCCCCTTGTGACACAGGCCATCAGTGGGGCTCTTGGCCTTTCCAAGGTTTTCAGTAGGGCTCTGTGCCTTCCTAGGGTATGAACTGGCTCAAGGCATTCTCCAGAATTTTAGTAGGACTTCAGGCTTTCTACAAAATTTCAATATGGGTTCGAATATTACCCAGTGTTTCTGTAGGACGAATGGCCTTCATTAGAATCCAGTAGGATTCAGGGCTTCAGCTGGAGTCTAAATGTGGTTCAGAGACTTTCTTGGCATCTCATTTTGTCTCAGAGCTTTTCAAGGACATCAGTAGGACTCATCACTTTTCTGAGGATTTCACTGGAACTCAGGGTATTTTCCAGGGTCACAGTGATGCTCAGGACTTTCCCTGTGTTCTCAGTTGGGCTCAAGGCCTTCTGTCAGGTCTCACTGGGGCTTGAGACTTTCTCTCAGTCTTCACTGGGAATCAGAATCTTCAGTTAGGCATCACTGGGGCTCAGCATCTTCCCAAGATTTTCAGTGAGGTTTGGAGTGCCCATAGGATTTTAATGGGGCGTAGATTTCGTCTCCAGTGTTTCTGTGAGGCTAAAGGCCTTCACTAGAGTCTCAGGGGGTTTCAGGCCTTTTGGGGGGGTCTGAATTGAGTTTAGGGCCTTTCCCAGTGTCTCAGCGTGTCCTGGAGCTTCTCCAGGCCATCAGTGGATCTTAGATACTTTGTGAATGTTCCTGTGGGCTCACAGCCTTCCCAGGGTTACTGTCAGACTTAGGGTCTTCTCCAGGTCTTAGTAGACTCATAGCTGTAGCCAGGCCCCCAGTGGGCCTCATCATCATTCTCAGTGTCTCAGAACATCCTGTATGTACTCAAGTGTTCATGGCCTTGCCAAGGGTCTCCATTGGACTCATGTACTTACCCAACATCTCAGATTATCTCAGTTAATTGGCCAGCGTTTCAGTGTGGTGCAGTGGTATTCCTAGAATCTCTGGGAGGTCAGAAATGTTGCCCCACACCCAATGGCAATTGGGGGCACCAAGCTTTACCCAGGGTGTCAGTGGGTCTCTAGCCTAGCACCATTCCCAGGTCACAGTGGTTCTCAGGGTCTTCCACATAGTTTTGCTGGGGCTCAGAGCCTTCTCCAAGTCTCATAGAAGTTCAAGGTTTTCCCTAGGGTATCATTGAGTACAGAACTTTCCCCAGAGTGACATTATGTGACATTATCTCCTAAATACAGAATTTAGGAGATGCTCCAGGCTGTCCTCAGGATCATAGCAGAGCTGAGTGTTTCTCCGTGGCTCAAAGCCTTCAATAGGGTCTCACAGGAATTCATAACATTCACTGGGTTCCCAATGGGGTTCAGGGCCTTTCCCAATGTTGCATTCTGTCTCAGAGATTTTCCAGGACATCACTGTGTCTTATAGCCTTTACAAGTGTTTCAGTTTTTATGGGCCCGGCCATCTGGGCAATGACCAAACAAACTCCATTTTACCCTGAGACTCCAAGTCATGTAATGTTGCGTTCCATGACTAAACACTCAAGGTCACTCCAGGTTGACCTGGGCTGCATGAAATAATCACACAAGAGTCAGAGATGCCTTTTTCTTTGGGTCCTGTGATGGCTCCTCTGACCTTAGGGATCCATGAAAAGAAAGAGAGAGAGCGCATGCTGAATCCTTTTATTGGGGAGAAGCCATTCAAATGAGGCAAGGGTCAGGTTTCAGCAGGTTGAGTCTAGTTCCATGATGTCTGCTGTCAGCAGATCGACTAACATCAGGAAGGCCACACCCAAAGGTAGAGCAAGAGAAGGGGACACACAAAGGGCATTTCCATGGAACATTCTATCCCAAACAGGGCAAAGGGGTAGTATTACAAAAAAATAGGTGGGTGTAGCTTAACCCCAGGGGTGTGCCTACTCAGAAGACTGGCCTTGCTATCCGAGCCAGGGAAAAGACTCACAAGTCATGGCACTACTACGCCAGACTTCAGTGATCTTTCAGATCCCCATGGTGCATTAGGACTAGAAGGTGTGGTAACTCAGTGTGGCTTCCCACATAATTTTCCCTTTCTTAATATTTAAAGGCAGTTGGGGAATTATATCTTTCAGTCACTGGATTCTTGGTCCGAGGTCATCATTATCTAGTATTAAAACACAAAAAGAATTAGTAGAAAACATATTATCTCAATAACATAATCAATTTGGAAGATTTGGGTTATTATTATTACTATTCTGCCAAACACTCATGAGAAGAGTCTTAATCTTTTTCCAATTTTATTGGGAAGCATTTTGTTCAGCCACAGTAACACAGACATTTTTATTTAGCATGGCATTTAAGCCTTTCTACAAACCCTACAGCAGAGGGCTCACATATAATATTTATTACAGTGGCTTTTTAGAGCATTTTAACCTAGTTCCAACTCTTCAATCAGCACTTATTTGACTATGAAGGATCTTGGAAATAATTTAAGTCAAACTATTAAGAAAATCCATATGTTGTAAGTTTTAAGACATAGCCACAAAGGCTATAATTGTAGAAGCAAGGAATAATATTTAAAGTAGTCACTTCAAGGATCATGGTTAATTGGCATGCACCTGTTTTAAAGACTCAACATTAATTTCAGCACATTATAGCTCTGAAATACTAGCTGGCAAGAACGAGTGATACAATATGATAAGTTGTATTTTTACAGAGAGGATATTCATCATTCTTCCTCTTAATTCCTACATTTAAAGAGTTTATTAGGTCTGTCAGTAATTAAATATTCTGAAGGTAGAAGTCAAATATCAAAACACACTTTTGGATGCCATCTTGCTGAGGGTTAGGGTATTACCAATAAACCTCCATGTGTCATGGCATTCTTGCATAATCATCGTTATCAATTCTGGGAGACCAGTCTAAAATATGTCCACTATTTCTAGATATCTTATGTGGTACTGGCAAGATATTTGCATAATCTATCCACTTAGAAAAGGTATTAATTTCTATTGTAGAATGATTAGGGCAATAACATATTGGTGAATATTTTATGTAAATGATTGGCCTGAATAGGAAAAATATATTTTAATAATCTTTCTGACACTTGTCCAGATAAATAAATATAGTCTTAATCTTTAAGGACCAGCATGATTGGCTGGTTTAGGTTTTTTTTTTTTTATATGCTTTTTCTCAAAAGATACTCCCAGACAGTCTGTTTACCATAGGATCAACATGTAGGTATAACTGACCATTACAGTCAGTACAATTAATCTAGTTTCATGGGTGGGCTTTCCAGTCCACACTTCAAGGTGGACATGAGAAATGGGTCCATAGAAGTTTGTTCATACATTTTTACTTACCTGACAAACTCATGAATCTTCATGGCTATAAACTCTGCAGTTTGGAGATTTACCTTCCTGTGTCAGGGTTTTTTTTTTTTTCCCCAGTCATTTCCATGATGACAGGTTTAAACTCTCCTTTGAAATCTGATTTAATTTACTGAATCATGTTCAGTAACAGTAAGACTCAATATCAATATTACAATTTAAGAAAATTTTGAAATATTTGTAAGATCTAGCATGTGTCTGTCAGGTCCTGTTTTCCCCCACCCGACCCCTTTCTTTATTTAATAAAATTGAGTAAAGTCCTTTTCTGTTAGTAGTAAGTAAGGCTAGGTATAAAAATGAAATATCTTTTACTGATTATTCTAATTTCCCAATATATAGACTAGTTAATTTATTCTAACAATTTAGAAAAAACCCTCAATTTCTTTCTGAGAGAAGGTCTCAAAATATCTGTGTTTCAGAATATTATCTTTTAATTAGGTGTCTCTTAATTGTCTTTTAGAAAATATGATTAAGGTTATTTTCCAGTGTAGGGAGTAGTATATACATCTTACCATATTTTTTTATGGATAATAGGTCCAGTTAAAGAACTTATATAATACCAATGAATTTCCAACAAGGTTTGTAATTTTTGTTGTTCAAAACTAACATATGACTTTAATTTGGAGAACCTCAATCTTAATAAAATATTCTCTCAAATCTCACAACTATTCAATAGACAAAAGTAATACATAAGAATCAGTGTATTTGAATCAATCAAATTTAGTTTCCAAGGAGAATTGTCAAAATTGGAATCTAAGTCAGCAGTTTAATATACTTAGTGTTTAATCAAGGATGTGAATTTTTTTCACCAAAATTAATTTTGCCTCAACAGTAAGAATCATTAGGAAATAAAGACCTTCCTTAAAGGAAATAAACTTAACATTTTAATAGATCTTTATCATGTCAAAATAGGGACAAAATCTTAGCTCACAGCAGCATAGTAAAATCAGGGAAATAGCCTGAAATATCCTTGAGTTAGTCAGTTAAAATTTTTATAGTCAGTCCAGTACATATAAATCTTTTTCTCAATTGTTTTAACTTTTATATCATCTGTCCAGATAGTGATATAAAGATCCTTTTATTTAGGAAAATACTTTCATCCTTAAAATCTAGAATATAAAGACCTTGTTTTACCCAGATGATTACTTTCTCCTTCTTAGGGCCTCCAATGTGTGCTTCCTCTCTGTGAAAGTATCTTTTTTCTTTTCCTTTTAGAATTTTTCCTGGTTATACTTTGGAATAATTTATGAAAACCTTAGAGTCTAAACAAATTTTTGTATCTTGATAAGAAGAAATATATTAATGAAAATATAAAGTCCTTGGATATTCCTATAGAAGGGCATAACTTATAATTGTATTAACTTTATGTAACCATGTGGTTCTTAAGGTATTTGGATTCACTTCAATTTATTTTTAACTAGTGTAGCGGATGTAAGATCCTTATGTGTATTTTATTCTTTTTTTTTTTTTGTAACTATATGGTCAGGAATGAGAATAAGGATTTCTTTTTTTAAAAAATATTTGTTTTAGTTATACATGGGCACAATATCTTTATTTTGTTTATTTATTTTTATGTGGTGCTGAGGATTGAACCCAGGATATCATACATGCAAGGTGAGCACTCTACCACTGAGCCACAACCCCAGCCCCAGGATTTCTTGATTTCAGGAACATTGCTGGCTTTTGTTCCTGTGACAAGCAAATGTATCCTCATAACCTTCAAAATTAAAAGCAAAATATAAAGAAGCATATGTTAGATACCTCCCATCAATAGCATTACTTAGTAACATAACCATAGAGAAAAGTCAGGTTATTTAACTGAAAAATAACTTAAATTTAGGGCCGCAACATAGAAACCTGTGGAATTAGATTTTGCCTCAAAAAGATACCTTTTTACAAGTGGGCATTTTAAAAAATGTTGGTTCTGGGTAGGTCCTGGTAGCAAGGATGAAACAGGAAGTACAGGTTAGTGGCTGGAAGGTGGGAGCAGAAGTTCTGTCTGAGTGAAGGTGGAAAAACCAATCAGAAGCCCATGAAAATGTGGGAGAAAGAAGTAGCCATGGTGATGGAAACAGCATGGAGCCAGCTGCTCAGTGTCAGGGCGAAGGCTCCTGGAGTTTCCCTAGCGGATTGTACTCCATTTGATTTGTCTGCATTTTCCCCCACCTGAGCAGGATCCTATGGGCAGGTAGTGGCTTGTCATGTCTTTGTGATCTGTGCTGGTGTTAGCACTCTTGCAGTTAATGGACATTTCCCTGTATCCTCCCCTCACGCAGGTGTTCTCCTGTCTTTGGTGCTTTCCCTTGCAGCATGTGGGTACTTTAAAAGTGAGTTTTGATGTAGATGCCAATGTTACTATCAGATCTTAAAACAGTCTGTGTTTGGCACCCAGGCCAGGTTATTTAAGGGTTAAAAGGGTCTAGTTACAGACCCCATACTGCCATTCTGATCTAGTATGACAAGAATGTGGTGAAGAGGTTCAGTATAAACTGAGTATTCACGAAAATGATAGAAACATAAAATTCACTTCTCTACAGGTAAAGAATCCCTGTATTAAGTCTCATCACAAAATTTTTCTTCCCTTTATCTCAGTCTCCAAGTGCAGACTTTTAGTACATAAACCCCCAAAATCTTTACCTAATATCTTAAAATATAAAGATTCACAAAAACAATCCAAATAAATACCCAAAAGTGCTTTTCCCATGGGAGAGGACCTAACTTAACAACATATCCCATTAATTATCTTAATAATTCTTTACATTTATTTAAGGTCTCTAGAATTATAAAAATAGTTTTTTTCTAAAGAAAAATATTCCCAAATATTAAAAAGTTTTAACGTTACAGATTTTTTTTTTTTTTGTCTAATTTACTTACTTTCTACAATTCAGCCTACAATACCCTGCAATCCTAAGCATGCTTAACTTCTGGAAAGAAATTCTAAACCCACTAAATTTCTAAAATTTACACTGGAGTGTCTGTAAGGGCCATCAGTTGTTGTGTCCCATGACTAAAACACTTAAGGTCACTCCAGGTGAACTGGGTTGCACAAAATAATACATTTTTCTTTGGGTTCTGTGATGGCTCCTCTGACCTTAGGGGTTCGTGAAAAGGTGAGAGAGAGAGAGAGAGAGAGAGAGAGAGAGAGAGAGAGAGAGAGAGAGAGAGAGAGA
>NW_026000001.1:5010966-5161249 GCF_001458135.2 Marmota marmota marmota
AGAGAGAGAGAGAGAGAGAGAGAGAGAGAGAGAGAGAGAGAGAGAGAATGTGCTGACCCCTTTTATTGGGGAGAAGCCATTCAAATGAGGCCAGGGGTCAGGTTTGGGGGTGTTGAGTGTAGCTTTTTGATGAATGCTGTCAGCAGACTGACTGGCATCAGGAAGGCTAAACCAAAGGCTGAGGAAGAGAAGGAGACACACAAAGGTTGTTTCCATGGAACATTCTATCCTAAACAGGGCAAAAGGGAGTATTACAAAAAAATAGGTGAGTGTAGCTCAACCCCAGGGGTATGCCTACTCAGAAAACTGGCCATGCTATCCGAGCCAGGGAAAAGACCGAGTCACAAGTTTTAGCACTACTGTGCCAGACTACAGTGATCTTTCAGATCCCCATGGTGCATCAGGAGTGGAAGGCATGGTAACTCAGTATGGATCCCCACAATGTAAGAAATGCTTCTCCCATGAAAGAATTCTGCCTCTGCCATCCTGATCCTGCTTAGCATACCCTATGTAGAACATGCTTCAAAAGGTGTGCTCTGACCTCTAGAGGGTGTCAAATGGTGTAGACTTGCAGCCTGCCTTAGCCCACCAGCCGGTGAATCTGGAAGGCCAGCTGGTGAATAAAGGTGTTTCCATCTTCTTCTTTAAGATTGACTCAGTAAGTTATTACAATCTCACCATAACATTTTGAAGGTCCCAGTGAGATGATCACTGGAGCCATAGGAATCCAAGATCCTCTGTCACAGAGAGAGGTGCTCTTACTCTCTAGTTTTTGAGAGTCTTGAACTCCTGGGGTGACCAATTTGAATCTGCCCATAAATGAACATCTGACATGGCTCATGCCTGTAATCCCAGAGTTTGATATGGCTCATGCATGTAATCCCAGTCTGGTGTGGCTCACATTTGTAAATCCAGAGGCTTCTGAAGGAGGATGAAACTTCATGTATTGGGAGGTATCTCATTTGTTCTCTCCATTTGACTTGATTGTAAAGCCTTAGAGGTCCTGAACTTCTGATTATAAATCCTTATTTATTTATTTATTTTTATTTTTTAGTTTGGTTGGATACAATATCTTTAAGTAATTAATTTATTTTTATGTGGTGCTGAGGATCAAACCCAGGGCCTTGCCCATGCTAGGCGAGGACTGTACCACTGAGCCACAATCCCAGCCCTGATTATAAATCTTTTAAAGTGTATCAAAGGCACTCCTCTGGAGTTGTATCAAGTGCTTGATTGTGCATCTTTTGAAGTGTATCAAGTGCACGATTGTGCCTGATTGCCCAAAAGTGTATCAAATGAACAAGAGTTTGGTGAGGCCCTGGTCAAGACCCAGAAGCTCTGATAAATAGACTGTGATGACAGTCAGGAGGCTGGGATTATTTGAAGAGAGAGTGTCTGTCTTGTGTTTTTGTGTTATCCTGTTTGTTTTATTGTTATTTTTTATTCCCTTCAGGTTATGTTCAGTGGATTTAAGAATCTGCACAATCTAATGATGCTCAGTTCATTCCACAGTATTCTGGGAAAATAATGGCCTTCACTAGTGTCTCTTTGGGGAATAAAGCCTTACCCAGTGTGTCACTGTAGCAGAGAGATATTCCCATTGCCACAGTGCTGTTCAGGGACTTCCCCACTGGGGCAGTTGCACTCAGGGCTACCCCATGTTTCTTAGTGGATGCTCAGGGCTTTCTCCAGGGTATCAGTGTGGCTCAGAGCTCTCCCCAAAGGCATTTGGAGGCTCAGGGAATTAGTTAGGGTCTTTTTTGAGATCTCAAGTATGAATGGGTCTCAGATTTTGCCCCAGAGCTTCAGCGAGGCTAAATGTGTCAAGATTTACAGTGGAATTTGGGGCATCCACCAGGGTTTAAGTGGAGTTGTGGATCTTTCCCAGGGTCTCCTTGTGTCTCTGTGCTTTTCCAGCTCAACAGTGAATCTCATGGCTTCCCCATGTTCTTTTGTGGGCCTCCATGCCATCTTTAGTTCACAGGACAATCTCTAGAATTTCATATTGACTCAGGGTTGCCCATAGAATTTCAGAGGTGTTCTGATTCTTCACATGAGTTTGTGTGATTCAAAGGCCTCCAAAATTGTCTCTTGGAATTCAGGGTCTTCATTGGTGAATAATTGATGTTCAGGGCTTTCCCAACCAGAATTCAGGGATTTTGCAGGTCACTAAGAAGGCTCATGAACTCTGGTACTGATTCAATGGTTGTGGGTTTTTGCTCAGGGTCTCAGTGGGTTTCATGGTCTTCTCAAGGCTCACAGTCATGCTTAGAGAGTTCCCTTGATGTCTTAGTGTTCTCCTTTTTATCCTCCTGCATTGAGTTGAGCTTTTGCATATTCCAAGATTCTTGGTGTTACTAAGGAAGTTTCCCATGTTTTCAAAGACTGTGGGTAGGCCCTAACAATCAAACACTGCAGAAGAGACCGAGCACCACTGTCATGCTGGGAATGGCACTTAGCTCCATAGAAACCCAGGGCATTTCCTGATTCACTGAGATCCTAAATGACACTGAATCCAGCATTTCCTTTGGAAGATTCAGAGCCTGATGACTCAGTGATGACTGAGGCTCTGAGAATAGCACTAAGCCTCATAGTAGCAACCTGTAAAAGACCTTGAAATAATAGAAGACACTGAGATTGGCTGTGAAATTCAGTGTTTCCCTGAAAAGACAATGAGACCTACTGAGATCTTTGGGAAGCCTATGAGCACATGGTAAAATTGTGAAAAATGGTGAACTTAAATGAGCCTGTGAAGGCAATGAGAACACTAAGACTCTTTGGAATGTCATGCACATATCTGTGTCAATGTAATGAAGGGCTCTTCACCTTCTTAAGAATCTGAAGAATATTTTGAATACCATTGAGACAACAGTGAATAAAATTAATGAATATGAAACACTTGTAGAGCTTTGAGCCTTCTAAACATTGGGCAATATTCCAAGCACCATGAAGAATATGTGGGTATTTCTAAACAAGACCCAAATTCTGTGAAAAGCCTTGAGCCTTACTGTGACACTAGGGTAGTCCCTGAGCCCCACTGGGAAAGACCCTGAACCACTCAAGTACCCAGAGTGTCAATAAGATGCTATGGTAAGCCTAAATAATCAGTGTAACCTGGGAAGACTATAGTTTCACTTAGTTCCTGGGTAGGCAATGACACACTAGATTGTGCAGAAGGCAAAGGGAACAACTGGGACTTTGGGGAATGTCATGAGTTCAGTAAGACCCTGGGCTAGCCATGAGCAATGCTGTGACAATGGGGATGTCAATGAACTCCACTGAGAACATGGGAAAAATGCTGAGATTTACTGAGATCCTGGCAAAAACTCTGAACACAGTTTGTCTTTGAGGAACTATCAAAGCCCTGGTGAGACTCTGGGAAAAGCACAGAACATTGCTGAAACACTCCAAAAGGCCCTGAGAGAAACGGAGAGCCTGGTAATGGTCATGAGTTCACTGAGGCTCTGGGCAAAGCCTTAGGCTCTTTGAAAACCCAGAGAATATCCAGATGCTTGGAATGTCCAAGAGCTTAACTGAATGCATGAGGAAGGAAAGGAGAACAATAAAACTCTGGAGGAATACCTAGAGCATGAGTGTGAGACTGGCCTTGGAATTCATTGAGAAGCCCTGAGGTGCTGAACCCAGTGTTTTTTTTTTTTTTTTTTAAGATTCAGAGCCTTGCTCCAAGGCTGGAAACCCACTGAAACCCTGGGCAAGGACCCACAATCTAACTAATCAGTATCAGTGTCCATGAGCCTCCTTAGTGACCTGCAAAAGCCCCAAATTCCAGTGATACACTGGGAGAAGCCCTGAGAACCACTTAGAAACCAGTGAAGGCCTGAATGCCAAGAGACACTTTGGAGACCTTTGAATCACACAAACCCATGGGAAAAATCTGAACACCTCTGAAAT
Organism: Marmota marmota marmota; assembly: GCF_001458135.2. NCBI lineage: Eukaryota > Metazoa > Chordata > Mammalia > Rodentia > Sciuridae > Marmota > Marmota marmota. The sequence continues at coordinate 5,014,879 of NW_026000001.1, forward strand.
TCAGTGGAGAGGCCTGAGTAATGAAGCCAGATTTAAAATTAGGCAGTCAGTGTAGTTAGGTAAATCGGGTCTAATATCGAGTGAGATCTAAAATGGAGGCCATGAGAATGAATTCCCAGAAAAGTTGAGCAACTCTTGAAATGTTAATGAAGTCCAGGAAACAGCCCCCAGCAGATTTGAAGATAGCCCATCCCAAAGAAGTGATAATGAACAGCAAACTTGAAGATGCTGCCTCAGAAGTCCTTCCTGCCCAGATTACTTCTTTGGCCCACCTGTGTCCCACCCCTCAGGTCTTCCCACCTACATTCCATAAAAAGGGGAAAACATCTGCCCTTCAACGGATTCCATCTCTTGGGTCCCCTTCTTCCTCTGGGAGAAGTCTTTTCTGCTATCCTTTAATAAACTTCTAATTTTCCACTCTGACCTGCCTCGGCGTGCTTCTCTGGGGTTATTCTTCAACATTGGGGAAGCAAGGACTCGTCACCGGTCAAAAGCGGTAACAGTAACATGAAATACTTGAGAGTGTCCTCAGAACTAAAGATACACTGTGGAAGGCACTGAGGCACAAAAGAATGTGGAAAAGCCACAAACTATTGTTGAGATGGAGAAAGACTGAGCCACAAGGAGACCCTGGGGAAGATCCACAACTCCACTTGGACCATATGGATGCCTTGAACTTTACTTAAATCTAATGAAGGCCTTTCACCTCACAGAAGATCTGGGGAAGAATCAGAGACCTAATCATACCTGAGATCTTAACAAAACCCCCAGAGAATTCCCTGAGCCTTTGCAAGTTATTGGGGGAAAGTACTGAGCCAGACTGAGACCTTGGAGAAAGCCCTGAACTTACACTAAGATACATGAGGTAGCCTTGAGTGTCACTGACAGAGCAGGGAGTGCCTGAGCACCACTATGACAATGAGAATATCTATGTGTTACCTTGACACATTGTGCAAAGCTCTATTTCCCAGTGAGACTAGGGAAGGCCATTACTTTCCCAGAATACTGTGGAAGAATCTGAGCACCACCAGATATTGTACAGAGTTCTTCAATCCACTGAAATAGTAGAGTAGGCCCTAGGCCTTATTACAATTCTTGGGAAGACCCTGGCACACAATCAAAATTGGGGGAAGGTGCTGAGCACCATGGTGAGGCTGAAAATGGCATTAGTGCCACAGAGAACCTGGGAAAGGCCTTGAGAATTAATTGAGAATCCCTGAAATGTGCTGAACCCAGTGTTTTTTGTTTTGTTTTTTGAACATTCAGAGCCTTGCTCCAAGGCTGAAAGAAGCACTGAGTATTACTGGGACTCTGAAAAGAGTACTGAGCATCATGGACAACCTGTAAAAGACCCTGAAATAATAGGAGGCTCTGAGGTTGGCTTTGAATCTCAGTGTTCACCTACAAAAGGCAAAGAGATCTATTGAGACCCTTTGGAAGCCCTTGAGCACATGGTGAAATTGTGAAAACTGCTGATCTGCACTGAGAGCCTGGAAGGCAAGGAGACCACTAAGACTCTTGGGAATGTTATGCACACAACTGTCTACCTAAAGAAGGGCCTTTTTCATTCCTACAGATCTGTAGATATTTTGAACTCCATTGAGACAACAATGAATAAAATTAATGAATCTCTTGTTGAAGTTTTGAACCTCGTCTAAACGCTGGGAAAAATTCCAAGAACCATGAAGACCATGTGGACATTTCTAAACTAATTGAAATTCTGGGGAAGGCCTTGAGCCCCCCTGAGATTCTAGGGTAGATCCTGAGGCCCACGGACATTGAGAAATACTCTGAACCCCTATGATACTCTGATTGTTAGTAACTCTGGGATAGGCCCTGATTATCAGTGTAACCTGGAAAGACTGTAGATTCACAGAGAGCCTGGGTAGCCAATGACACCACTAAGACTCTGGAGAAAACCCTGGGTACCACTGTGACCTGGGGAATGCTCTGAGAATAACTCAGTTTCTGAGCTGACCATGAGCAATTATGTGACCCATGAAATGGCAATGAACTTCACAGAGAACCTTGGAAAGATGCTGAGGATTACTGAGACACAGGCAAAAACTCAAACACAAATGAATCTCTGGGGAACTATCTAAGCCCTGGTGAGACACTGGGAATAGCACTGAACATGACTGAAACATTGCAAAAGGCCACGAGAAAAACTGAGAGACTGATAATGGGCATAAGTTCCACTAAAGCCCTAAGCAAGTCCATTGGCTCTTTGAGAACCTGAAGAACATCCTGAACCACACTGAGATGCTGGGAATGTCCAAGAGCTCAACTGAATACACAGGAAAGGAAAAGAGAAGTCTAAACTCTGGGGGAACACCCTGAGCATGACTCTCAGACTGGAGGAGACCACTGAGATGCTAGGTTGGGACCCACAATCCACCAAAAAAGTACCAGTGTTCATGAGCTTCCATACTGTCCTACAAAAGCCCTGAATTCCAGTGATATTCTGGGAAAATCCGTGAACACTAATTAGAAACCAGAGAAGGTCCAGAGTGCCAAAAGACACTTCTGAAGTCCTTTGAATCACACAAAAACCATGGAAAGCATCTGAACTCCAATTAAATACTGTGAACAGACCTGAGTCTCACTGAAATTCTGAAGATTTTCCTGAGAATTATAGATACATGGTGGGAGGCATTGATACCCACTAAAGAACATGGGAAAGCCATGAACTTCATTGTTGATATTGAAAAGCACTGAGACACAAGGATATCCTGGGAAAGATCCACAATCCCACTTAGACCCTGGTGGAGGGCTTGAACACCACAGTAACCCTATTGAAGGCCTTTTGCCTCACAGAAGTTCTGGGGAAGAATCTGAGACCTGTCAACCTAAGGTGTGGTCCTTCACCTTTCTAAGATCTGAAGAATAGTTTCAACACAATTGAGACAACAATGAGTGAAATGAACAACTCTGATACTCTTGGTGAAACCTCTTCTAAACACTGGGTAATATTTTTAAGTCCTTTGGGTATAGACTGAGGAGTGGGATAGCTGGGTCAAATGGTGGTTCCATTCCCAATTTTCCAAGAAATCTCCATACTGCTTTTCATATTGGCTGCACCAATTTGCAGTTCCACCAGGAATGTATGAGTGTACCTTTTCCCCCACATCCTTGTCAACTATTATTGTTGTTTGTATGCATAATAGCTGCCATTCTGACTGGAGTGAGAAAAAATCTTAGAGTGGTTTTGATTTGCATTTCTCTAATTGCTAGTGATGATAAACATTTTTTCATATATTTGTTGATTGATTGTATATCATCCTCTGATAAGTGTCTGTTCAGGTCCTTGGTCCATTTATTGATTGGGTTATTTGTTTTTGTGGTGTTTAACTTTTTGAGTTCTTTATATACCCTAGATATTAGTGCTCTATCTGATGTGTGAGGGGTAAAAATTTGCTCCTAAAATGTAGGTGTCTTATTCCCATGACTAAAACACTCAGGGGTCACTCCAGGGGTGTTAGAGTCTGTAAACAAGTCTGGATGGCACCTGGCAAAATGCCAGAGGGAGTGGTTTGTGAAGTAACACCAGCGAGCCATTAAGTGTGGAGATTTCTTATTGGTTGACTGATGTATCTAGTTTATGCTAATTAAGATAAGCTGTGTGGAATGTATAAATACCTCTGCTGTCCTACAATAAACGGCTCCCACTCCTGCTGTATCAATCTACACAAGTTGCTCGTCACCCCCCTGGTTATTTGGCTGCAGCTGAACTGCAGCACAGGGGAACTGGGCTGTGTGAAATAACCACACAAGAGACAGAAATACCTTTTTCTTTGGAGGTCCCATGATGGCTCCTCTGACATTAAGGGTCCACAGAAAGAGAGAGAGAGAGAGAGAGAGCGAGCGCTGACCCCTTTTATTGAGGAGAAGCCATTCAAATGAGGCAAGGGGTCAGGTTTCAGGGGCTGAGTCTAGCTTCATGATGTCCACTGTCAGCAGGTTGACTGACACCTGGGTAGGCCACACCCAAGGGCACAGTAAGAGAAGGGGACACACAAAGGGCATTTCCATGGAACAGTCTATCCCAAACAGGGCAAGGGGAATATTACAAAGGAACAGATGAGCGTAGTTCAATCCATGGGGATGTAGGAAGGCACGCCCATGCACAAAGACACATTTGCATTTCTCAACCCTCAAGATCAGGCTACTATGTTTGGTTACCCAAGCAACCAGATCACAGGGTGACCAACAGTGCCACACTAATCAAAAGGGGAAGCACACTGGTCACATGCTATGTTGGCCTCCCACATGTAGGCTCTCTATTCACCTCACAGGTTGTTTCTTTGGCTGAGTCCATCCCATTTATTGATTCTTGATTTTAATTCTTGTGCCAAAGTAGTCTTATTAAGGAAGTTGGGGCCTAATCCCACATGATGTTGATTAGGGCCTACTTTTTCTTCTATTAGTCACAGGATCTCTGGTTTTATTCCTAGATCCTTGATCCATTTTGAGTTGAGTTTTGTGCATGGTGAGATATAGGGGTTTAATTTCATTTTGTTGGATATGAGTTTCCAGTTTTCCCAGAACCATTTGTTGAAGAGGCTATCTTTTCTCCAATGCATGTTTTTGGCACCTTTGTCTAATATAAAATAATTGTAATTTTGTGGGTTAGTCTCTGTGTCCTCTATTCTGTGCCATTGAATCTACCAGTCTGTTTTGGTGCCAATACCATGCTGTTTTTGTTACTATTGCTCTGTAGTATAGTTTAAGATCTGGTATAGTGATGCCACCTGCTTCATTTTTTTTTTCCTAAGGATTGCTTTAGCTATTCTGGGTCTCTTATTTTTCCAGGTGAATTTCATGATTCTTTTTTATATTTCTATGAGGAATGTCATTTGGTTTTGTTTGGAATATCACTAAATCTGTATAGTGCTTTTGGAAGCATGGTCATTTTGATAATATTAATTCTGCCTATCCAAGAGCAAGGTAGACCTTTTCATCTTCTAAGGTCTTCTTTGACTTCTTTCTTTAGGGTTCTGTAATTTTCATTATATAGATCTTTCACCTCTTTCATTAAGTTGATTCCCAAGTATCTTTTTTTTTTTTTGAGGCTATTGTAAGTGGGATAGTTTTCCTCATTTCCCTTTCAGAAGATTTGTCACTGATACACAGAAATGCCTTTGATTTATAGGTGTTGATTTTATATCCTGCTACCTTGCTGAATTCATTTACTAGTTCTAGAAGTTTTCTGGTGGAACTCTTAGGGTCTTCTAGGTATAGAATCATATTGTCTGCAAATAGTGCTAATTTGAGCGTTTTTTTAACCTATATATATCCCTTTAATTTCTTTAATCTGTTTAATTGCTTTGGCCAGTGTTTCAAAAACTATGTTAAATAGAAGTGGCGAAAGAGGGTATCCCTTTCTTATTTCACCTTTTAGAGGGAATGTCTTCGATTTTTTTCCATTTAGAAGAATGTTGGCCTGGGGCTTAGCATAGATAGCCTTTATGATGTTGAGATATGTTCCTGTTATCCCTAGTTTTTCTAGTGTTTAGAACATAGAGAGGTGCTGAATTTTGTCAAATGCCTTTTCTGCATCTATTGAGATGATCATATGATTCTTATCTTTAAGTCTATTGATGTGATTAATTATGTTTATTGATTTATGTATGTTGAACCAAACTTGCATCCCTGGGATGAATCCCAGTTGATTGTGGTGCATGATCTTTTTGATATATTTTTGTATTCTATTTACCAAAATTTTATTGAGAATTTTTGCATCTATGTTCATTAGAGATATTGGCCTGAAGTTTTCTTTCTTTGATGTGTCTTTCCCTGGATTTGGAATCAGAATGATATTGGCCTCATAGAATGAGTTTGGAAGTGCTCCCTGTTTTTCTATTTTCTGAAATAAATTGAAGAGTATTGGTATTAGTTCTTCTTTAAAGGTATTGTAGAACTTGGCTGTGTATCCATCCAGTCCTGGGATTTTTTTGGTTGGTAGACTTTTGATGGCATCTTCTATTTCATCACTTGAAATTGATCTGTTTAAATTGTGTATATCATCCTCATTCACTTTGGGCAAATTTATATGACTCTCAAAATTTGTTAATGCCTTTGATATTTTCTATTTTATTGGAGTACAAGTTTTCAAAATAATTTCTAATTATCTTCTATATTTCTGTAGTGTCTGTTGTGATATTTCCTTTTTATTATGTATATTAGTAATTTGAGTTTTCTCCCTCCTTCTCTTCATTAGCATGGCTATGGCTCTTTCAATTTTATTTATTTTTTCAAAGAACCAACTTTTTGTTCTGTCAACTTTTTCAATTGTTTCTTTGTTTCAATTTCATTATTTCAGGTCTGATTTTAATTATTTCCTGTCTTCTACTGCTTTTGGTGTTGATTTGTTCTTTTTCTAGGGCTTTGAGATATAATGTTAAGTCATTTATTTGTTGGCTTTTTCTTCTTTTAGGGAACAAGCTCCATACAATAAACTTTCCTCTTAGAAACTGCTTTCATAGTTTTCCAGAGATTTCAATATGTTGTATCTGTGTTCTCATTCACCTCTAATAATTTTTAAATCTCCTCCTTGATGTCTTCTGCAACCCATCATTCATTCAGTAGCATATTACTTAGTCTCCAGGTGTTGGAGTGGATTTTATCTTATTTTATCATTGATTTCTAATTTCATTCCATTATGATAGAATGCAGGGTAGTATCTCTACTTTTAAGAGTTGCTTTGTGGCATAGTATATGATCCATTTTAGGGAAGAATCCATGTGCTGCTGAAAAGAAACTGTGTTCTCTCATTGAAGGGTAAAATATTCTATATGTCAGTTAAGTCTAAGTTATTGATTGTATTATTGAATTCTATAGTTTCTTTGTTCAGTTTTTGTTTGGAAGATCTATCTAGTGATGAAAAAGGTGTGTTAAAGTCACCCAAAATTATTGTGTTGTGGTCTATTTGATTCTTGAACTTGAGAAGAATTTGATGACTGTAGATGCTCCATTGTTTGGTGCATATATATTTATAATTGCTAAGTCTTGTTGGTGTTTGGTTCCCTTGAGCAGTATGTAGTGTCCTTCTTTATCCTTTTTGATTGAATTTGGTTTGAAGTCTATTGTATTTGATATGAGAATGGAAACCTCTGCTTGTTTCCACAGTCCATGTGAGTGGTATGACTTTTCCCAACCCTTCACCTTCAGTCTGTGGATGTCTTTTCGTATGAGATGAGTCTCTTGGAGGCTTTTTAAAAAATTCAATCTGCTAGTCTATGTCTTTTGATTGGAGAGTTTAGGCCATTAACATTCAGGATTATTATTGAGACATGATTTGTATTCCCAGGCATTTTTATTATTTAACATGACTTGGATTCTCTGATTAGATTTTCCTTTAGTGTAATACCTCTTTCTGCTGATTTTCATCATTGTTTTTTATTTCCTCTTCTTGAAATATTTTGCTGAGGATGTTCTGTAGTGCAGGCTTTCTAGTTGAAAATTCTTTTAACTTTTGTTTATCATGGAAGGTTTTTATTTCATCATCTAATTTAAAGCTTAGTTTTGCTGGATAGAAGATTCTTGGTTGGCATCCATTTTTCTATCAGAGCTTGGTATACGTTGTTCCATAATTTCCTGGCTTTGAGGGTCTGGGTTAAAATATCTGCTGAGATACGAATTGGTCTCCCTCAATATGTGATCTGATTTCTTTCTCTTGCAGCCTTTAAGATTCTGTTCTTATTCTGTATGCTAGGCATTTTCATTATAATGTGAATTGGTGTAGATCTGTTGTAATTTTGTACATTTGGTGTCCTGTAAGCCTCTTGTATTTGGTTTTTCATTTCGTTCTTCATGCTTGGGAAATTTTCTGATGTTATCTCATTAAAGAGATTGTGCATTCCTTTGGTTTGAAACTCTGTGCCTTCCTCTATCCCAATAACTCTTATATTTGATCTTTTGATGCAGTCAAATAATTCTTGTATGTTCTGTTTATGGTTTCTTACTATCTTCACTGTGTGATCAACTTTATTTTCTAGATTGTATACTTTGTCTTCATTATCTGACGTTCTTTCTTCCAAATAATCTAGTCTTTTGGTTATGTTTTCTATTGATTTTTTATTTGATTTATTGCATCCTTCAATTTAAGGATTTTTTTTACTGGTTAATTTTTCAGAGTCTCTATCTCTGTCTTGAAGTAATCCTTTGCTACCTGTATTTGCTCTCTTATCTTTTTGTTGGAGTGATCAATTTTTGCCTGTATTTGCTCATTTAGGCCATTCTTTAATTCACAGATCATTTTAATTATGAACCTTCTGAACTTCTTCTCTGACATTTCATCAACTTCACTGTACATAGGTTATGTTATTATACTATCCTAGTTTGTTTGGAGCACTTTCCTCCCTTGTTTTTTCATGTTGTCTATGTGTATTTCTTCCTTGCAGTGTGGATCTGAGATATTACAGTTTCTTCCCTATATTCTTGTAGTACCTGTGCAGATTGTCTGTACCTTACCTTGATGTTGAACTTCCAGACCCTGCTGGTGTCCCTCAGTGTATACTACTGCCTCTAAGGTTGGTGATGGCAGTAGCAGAGGCAACTCAAGATAACAGTTAAGGTTCCCCAAGATGGAAGCAATGCCTTATAGAGAATGGGCTGCAAGAGTGGGCCTCACACTCCCTTTGGGATGCCTGCTCTGGGATGCAGCTGCTTGTAGGTCCTGTCTGTTGTCAAAAAGTTAGGGGCTACTCTGTGGGGAAGGCTATTGTGATGACTGCAATGTCCCAAGATAAAAGTGGGTTAGGCTTAGGCTCCTGGGTGTGTGTGGGGGGGTGAACTCTGATTTATCCTGGAACTGGGTCCTGTGCAAGTTGGTGTGGACAGATCTGGGCCGGGCCTGACTCCTGTGGTAGTCTGCTAGTCAGAAGAGATGGTTCTGTGCCAGAAGCTGGGCTCCCACAGGTGCCTACTGGTTGGGGGTGGACCCAGGCCTACTGTGAGCCTGGGCCCTGCACAGGCCAGTGTGGGTGGATCTGGGCTGAGGGTCTTGACTACCGATGGTAGTCTGCTGGTCGGAAGGGGCAGTCCTGCGCCAGAGGCTAGGCTATGATGGGTGTCTGCCCTGCTGGTGGAGAGACAGACCTTGGCCTACTGTAAGCCTGGGTCCTGTGTGGGCTGGTTTGGGCGATTTGGGCTGGGTCTCAGCTCCCACCCCAAAAGACACTTTTAAAGGCCTTCAAATCACACAAACTCATGGAAAGTATCTGTAGACATCTGAAAGTCTCTGTACAGACCTGAGTCACATGGAAATCCTGGAGATTTTGCTGAGAACTACAGATACACTGTGGAAGGCCTTGAAGACCACTAAAGAACATGGGAAAGCCATGAGTTCATTGTTGACCTTGAAAAGCACTGAAACACAAGAACACCCTGGGAAAGTTCCACAATCCCACTTAGACCCTGGTGGAAGTCCTCAACTTCACTGAAATATACTGAAGACCTTTAGCATCACAGAAGCTTGGGGGAATAATTTGAGATTCAATAATATCTGAGATCTCAAAAAAGACCCTAGAGAATACTCTGATCCCATGTAAGTTACTGGGGAGAGCACTGATCCAGACTGAGACCCTGGAGAAAGCCCTGAAATTATAGTAAGAAATATGGGGTAGCCCTGAGTGCCAGTGACACAGTAGGGAATGCCCTGAGCACCATTGTAAAAGTGGGAATATCTCTGTGTTACAATGCCACACTGGACAAGGCTGTATTCCCTAGTGAGACATTAGCAAAGGCCATTTCCCCTCACCCCCCACCCCACCCCAGAATGCTGTGGAGAAATTGGAGTGCCACTAGATATTGTGCAGAGTTCTTCAACCCACTGAAACAGTAGAGTAGGTCTTAGATCTCACCAAGATTCTTGGGAAGGCTGAGATACTCGGTCAAACTCTGGGGAGGATGCTGAGCATCTTCATTTGCAGCTGTGAAGCTATAATGACACATACCTCCACAGAGACACTGGGCAAGGTACTGGGATTTACTGAGAATCCCTGAGTGCCCTGAATCCAGTGTTTCCTTGGGAAGATTCAGAGACTTACTTGAAGCTGAGAAAAGCACTAAGCATCCTGGAGATTTTGAGAATAGCTCTGAGCCTCATGTACAAACTGTAAAAAAACATGACATAATAGGAGACTCTGAGGTTAGCTCTGAAACATCGTGTTCTTCTGCAAAAAGCAGCGACACCAGTTGAGAATCTTAAAAAGACCCTGAGAATATGGTGAAATTGTGAATGGGGCTGATCTATACTGAAAACCTGGGAAGGCACTGAGATTACTAAGACTTTGGGGATGTTGTGCACATATCTGTCAAGGTCTCTTCACCTTCCTAAGAATATGAAGACTATTTTGAACACCATTTAGACCACAGTGAAAGGAATTAACCAATCTGAGACATTTGTAGGAGCCTTGAGAATCTTTTAAACATTAGGCAGAATTCCATGCACCATGAATAGCACATGGGCTCTTCTAAACAACAATGAAATTCTGAAGAAGGCCTTGAGCACCCCTGAGAATCCAGGGTAGGCCCTGAGGCCCACTGACACTTGGAAAGACCTTGAGCCCCTTGAAACCCTAAGTGTCACAAAGATTTTGGGGTATGCTCTGATCTCAATGAAAACTGGGAAAACTTTAGATTTACTTAGTACCTCAGAAGGCAATGACACCACTAAGGCTCTGCAGAAAAACCTGGGTACCACTGGGACCCTGAGAAATGCCCTGATACTCTGTAAGGCCTGTGTTTTCCCTGAGTAACTCTGTGACCCTGGAAATGGCAATAAACTCAACTGAGAACATGGGAAATGTGCAGAGATTTACTGAGACCTTGGAAAATGCTATGAACACCTGTGTGTCTTTAGGGAATTATCTAAGCCCAGGTGAGAGTCTGGGAATAGAAATGAACATGACTGACACTCTACAAAGGCCCCAAGGAAAACTGAAAGCTTGGTAATGGTGATGAGTTCCACTGAAGCCCTGGGTTAGACCTTCAGCTCTTTGAATAACTCAGGAACATAATGAAACTCGTTGAGGAGGTGGGAATGTCCAAGAGCTCAACTGAATGAGTGAGGAAGGAAAGGAAAACATTAAGACTCTGGGGAACTCTCTGGGCATGACTGTGAGACTAAAGGAGTCCATGAAACCCACTGAGACCCTGGACAAAACCCCCAATCCATGAATCAATAGCAGAGTCTATGAGCCTCCTTTGTGACCTGCAAAATCCCTGAATTTCAGTGATACACTGAGAAAATCCCTGAACACCAATGAAAACAAGTGAAGGCTCTGAATGCCAAAAGGCACTTTTGAAGGCCTTTGAATCACACAAACTCATGGAAAGCATCCGAACACCCCTGAAATTTAATGGACAGTCCTGAATCACAATGAATTCCTGTGATTGTCGTGGGAACTACACATACAGTGGGGAAGGCATTGTAGTCCCCAAAGATCATGGGAAACCCCTGAGCTTCATTGTTGAGCTTGAAAAAACTGAGACACAAGGACACACTGGGAAAATCTACTACCCCATGTAGTCCATGGGGGAGGCCCTGAACATTACTGTAGATCATTACTGTAATTACTGTGAAGCCTTTAGCCTCACAGAAACTCTAGGGAAGAATCAGAGACATGTCATACCTTAGATTTTCAAAGGGGGCTAGTGACTTCCCTGAGTCCCTGTAAGTCATTGGGGAAAGAACTGAGCCAGATGGAGACTGGGGAGAATACCCTGAGCTTACACTGAGAAACACAGGCTAGCCATGAGTGCCCCTGGCACAGTGAAGAAGGCCCTGAGCACAACAATGATAATGGGAATATGTCTGTGTTACAAGGACACCAGGGGCAAGATTTGATTTCCCAATGAGACACTAGTAAAGGCCATTGTTTTCCCAGAATAGTGTAACAGAATCAGAGCACCACTCAATGTTTTATAGAGTTCTGAAGACCACTAAAAGAGTAGCAAAGGCCCTAGGTCTCACTATGATATTTGGGCAGGCCCTGTCACCCAATCAAACACTGGGCAACATCATGAGAGACTGAAAGAGACCATGCAACCCACTGAGATGCTGGGCAAGAACCCACAATCCATTGAATTTGTACCAGTGTCCAGGAGCTTCCTTATAGACCTGCAAAAGCCCTGAACTCCAGTGAAACAGTCAGAAAAGGCCTGAACAACCATTAGAAACCAGAGAAGTCCCTGAATGCCCAGAGACATTTCTGAAGCCTGTGAGTCACCCAAACTCATGGAAAGCTGGTGATCTCACATCAAACTAGTGTACAACCTGAGTGACACTGAAATCTTGGACACTGTCTTGAGCACTACAGATACACTGTGGAGGGCATTGAGGTCCACTAAAGGACAAGGGAACCCCAGGAGCTTTATTGTTGTGCTGGAAAAGCATTAAAACACAGGACACCCTGGGAAAGACCCACAACCCCACTGGGATCCTGGTGGAAGCCCGGAAACCCACTGTCAATCTATTTATTAAAAGCCTTTAGCCTCTCAGAAGCTCAGGGGGGAAATCTGAGAATCAATCAAACCCAAAGTCACATTAAAGGTCCCAGAGGAATTCCTGAGCCCCTGGATGTCATTTCTCAATGTACTGAGCCAGACAGAGACCCTGGACAAAGCCCCGAGCTTACACTCAAAAGCATCGGGGAGCCTGAGTGAACCCCATGCAGTGGGAAAGGCCCTGAGCCTCACCAAAGACAAGGGAATATCTGTCAGGTAAAATGACACACTGTGCAAGGCTCTATTTTCTATTGAAACCTTGTGACATCCCCCCCCCCTTTTTTTTTCCCAGAATGTGGTGGAAAAACCTGAGCACCACTAGATGGCGTGCAAAGTTCTTCAATCCACTGATATAGTAGAATATGCCCTAGGGGTGACTAGGATTGTGGGGAAGGCTGTGTCACACATTCAAATACACTCATCTTTGGGGAAGATGCTGAGCCCTACTGTGCTTCTGCAAAAAGCATAAAACTCCACAGAGTCTTTGAGAAATACCTGGGATTCATAGAGCAATGCTTAAGTTTGCTGGACCTAGTGTTTCCTGGGAGAGGATTCAGAGACTCACTCTGAGTCTGGAAGAAACACAGAGTGAATGGAGACTTGAAGAGATCTAGCCCTCAGGGAAAACATCAAAATGGTTCTGAAAAAAGAGGAGACTCTCGGGGTGGTTTCAAACACAGTGGTTTCATGCCAAATACACTAAGAACTTCCAGAACCTTGGGAAGGCCCTGAGCACATGGGGAAACTGAATGGTGCTGATATGCACTGAAGGCTGGGGAAGGCTAGGAGAACACTGAGAGTCATGGGAAGTTTGTACACACATCTGTCATCTTAAGGAAGGGCCCTTGCCTTCCAAAGATTCTGAAGAATATTTTGAACACTATTGTGACCACAGTGAGTGAAGCTGATCAATCTGAGGCTTTTGATGAGACTCTTGTAAACACTGGGGTGTATTCAAAGTTCCAGAAGACCAGGTGGACCTTTCTGAACAAGAAAGAAGTGCTGGGGAAGGCCTTGAGCACTTCCTAGATTCGAGGGTAGGCCCAGAGATCTAGTGACACCAAGAAAACCAGGAGCCACTCGGATACCTAGAGTAGGGTGCCCTGGGATGACTAGAGTTTACTGTGTTCCTGGAAAGGCAATGACAATGCCATGACTCTGCAGAAAACCCTGAGCACTCCAGTGACCCTGGAGAATGCCCTGACACTCACCTCGACTCTAAGATGGCCCTGAGTAACACTGTGACCATGGGAATTTCAAGGAAGTCCTCTGGAAATGTGGAACAAGTGCTGAGATTGACTGAGATCATGGCTGAAACTCTGAACATGGTGCATTTTGGGGGAACTATCTGAGCAATAATGGAACTCTGGGAATGACACTGAAGATGACTGAGACTCTGAAAAGGGCCTGAAATCAACAATATCCTGAAATGGTCATGCCTTTCACAGTGGCCCAGAGTAAGATGTGACTGAGATGCTGGCCTTGTCCCAAAGCTCAACAGGATGCATGAGGCAGTTCAGGAGAACCCTCAGTCTCTGGAGAGACACCCAGACCCAGAGTGAGATTGGAGGTGACCATGAAAACCACTAAGACCCTGGGAAAGGAGACAGAGTCCACTGAATTACTTCTCAGAGTCCAGGAGCCTCCTTAGTGACTTGCAAACATCCCGAATTTCATTGCCACAGTGTGAAAAGCCCTGAATAACAAGCTGAACCTAGTGAAGGCCCCAAATGCCAAGAGACAGTTTTGGAGACCTTTGAAGCAAACCAACTCACAGCATCTGAACACCATGGTAATTCTATGCAGAGCTCTGAGTCACACTGAAATCCTGCAGATGGTACTGAGAATAAAAGACACACTGTGGAAGTCATGGAGGTCCTGAAAGAACATGGGAAAGTCATGTTCACCATTCTGGAGTGGGAAGAGCACTGAAACATGAGGACACCCTGGGAAAGCTCCACAAACCCTCAAGATCCTGACTGGGCTCTGAACCCACTGTCAATCTCTTGAAGGCCTTTGGCCTCACAGCAGCTCCGGGAACTATTTGATGCCCAATCCCACCTGAGATTTCCAAAAGAGCCTAGGGAATTCTCTGAGTGCCTGCAAGTCTTTGTGGAAAGCACTGAGCCACACTGAGATGCTGGAGAAAACCCTGGGCTTACTTTCAGAAATTTGGGGTAACCCTGAGGGCCACTGACACACTGGGCAAGGCCCTGAGCACCACAAGGACAAGGGGAAGCTGTCCATGTCACGAGGTCACAAGACACAAGGCTCCATTCCACTCAGAGACACTGGTGAACGCTCTTCATTTCCCAGAACAGTGTGGAAAAAATCAGAGCTCCACTCGATAGTGTGTAGAGTCTAAAGCCCCCTGAAAGTCAAGCATAGGCCCTAGGCCTCTGTGGTGAGCCGTTTCTGCCGTTTATGTAAATTATGGTCGCCATTACAAGATGGCGCTGGCTCTGCTGTGGTCTGTGATAAACAACTCCTTGTTTGGGAGAGTTGGCACATGACTTTTCATCACTCTATGAGAAAGCTCCACGTGGCTGCTTTGCATTGGGGCTTGAGATGCTTTATTAAGGCTGGGAGGGGCATCCGAGAAAGAGAACTGAAGAGAAAGAGAACTGAGGAGAAGAACTGTCAGGGGCCTGAATAAACTGCTGAAAGAAGATTCCTGAGTGTTGCGTCTTCCTTGCGGGCAAGGGGGCGCTACAGGCCTCTCTATGGTTTGTAAAAGTGCTTGACAGAAAATCAGAGTGCAGGGAAGATGCTGAGCATTACTGAGAAGTTCAAAATGGCATTTAGCTTCCCAGAGACCCTGGGAAAGCCCTGGGATTCACTGAGAAAGCCATCAGAGCGCTGAAGCCAGTGTTTCCTTTGGAAGATTCACAGCTTTGTGCCCAGGCTTAAAGAAGCACTGAGCATCTAGGAGACCTTGACAACAGCACTGAGCCTCATGGACAACCTGTCACAGAGCCTGAAATCATAGGAGCCACTGACATGGGGGCTGAACTCAGTGTAACCCTGCAAAATGCCATGAGACCTTTTGCGATCTGTGGCAAGGCCCTGAGCACATGGTGGAATGGGATTTGTGCTGATCTTCACTGAGAGCCTGGAAGGCCAGGAGAACAATCAGACTTTGGGGAAGGCTGTGCACATACTAAAGGAAGTGCCCTTCACCTTTCTACAAATAAGAACAATGTTTTGAACCCCAATGAGACCACAGTGAATAAAACTCATGAATGTGAGATGCTTTGGGAAGACCTGAGCATCTTTGGAAAACTGGTCAATAGGTCAATCAGTATCATGAAGACCATGTGGACCTTTGTAAGCAAGACATAGTAAATGGTGCTGATAGGCACCGAGGGCTTGGGAAGGCTAGGAGAACACTGAGAGTCATGGGAAGTTTGTTCAGAGACCTTTCTGAAGGCATACAAGTCATCCAAACTCATGGAAAGCTGGTGATCTCACCTCAAATTAGTGTACAACCCAGAGTGACACTGAAATCCTGGACACTGTCTTGAGCACTACAGATATACTGTGGAGAGCACTGAGGCCCACTAAAGGACAAGGGAACCCCAGGAGCTTGATTGTTGTGCTGGAAAAGCACTACAACACAGGACACCCTGGGAAAGATTTACAACCTCACACTGATTCTGGAGGAAGCCTCAAAACACACTGTCAATCTATTTATTGAAAGCCTTTAGCCTCTCAGAAGCTCAAAAGGAAAATCTGAGAATCAGTCTTTCCCAAGGTCACATTAATGTTTCTAGAAAAATACTGGAGCTTCTGGATGTCACTGCAGAATACACTGAGACCCTGGACAAAGCCCTGAGCTTACACTCAGAGCATGGGGGAGCTTGAGTGACACCCATGCAGTGGGAAAGGCCCTGAGCCCCACAAAAACAATGATAATATCTCTCAGTTACCATGACACACTGGGAGAGGTTCTATTTCCTATGGAAACCCTTGCAACACCCCTTGTTTTCTCAGAACCCAGTGGAAGAACCTGAGCACCACTAGATGGCGTGCAAAGTTCTTCAATCCACTGATATAGTAGAGTGTGCCCTAGGTGTGACTAGGATTCGGGGGAATGCTGTGACACTCATTCAAATACACTCATCTCTGGCAAATACGCTGAGCCACATGCTGTTTCTGCAAAAGGCATGAAACTTCAGAGACCCTGAGAAAGCCCTGGGATTCATAGAGCAATGCTCAAATTCCCTGGGCTTACTGTTTCCTGGGAGAGGATTCAGAGAATCACTCTGAATCTGGAAGAAACAGAGTGAATGGAGACTTGGAGAAGAGATCTAGCCCTCAGGGACAAGAACCTCGGGAATGCCCCGAGCACATGGGGAACCTGTGAATGGTGCTGATATGCACTGAGGGCCTGGGAAGGCTAGGAGAACACTGAGACTCATGGGAAGTTTGTACACACATCTGTCATCTTAAGGAAGGGCCCTCACCTTCCGAAGATTTGGAAGAATATTTTGAATACTACCCAACACTTCTACCCAACAATATTTAAAAGTAAAAAATTACTCATATTTACTGAAAGAATGGACAAGGCTCGTCATCGGAGAAAATGCCCATTTATTGAGGAACAGCTCTGCTTATTTATAGAGCCATGGGTGTTTTGACAGTTATGATAGTTTAATGGTTGAATGGTTTGACAGTTGGCATGGGGTGCTTTCTGATTGGTGAGTAAGGATCATGTGAGCCAGCAGGGTAGTCTGATTGGTGGGTAAGGATCATGTGAGCCAGCAGGGCTAGTCTGATTGGTGGGTAAGGATCAGGTGAGCCAGCAGGGCTAGTCTGATTGGTGGGTAAGGATCATGTGAGCCAGCAGGGCTCACCATTGGATGGCTCTTCTTGGGGGATGGGAAAGTTAGTCTTTGGAGTTGGGGTGATTGCCAACACACACTGATTAGATTTGATGATAATAAAAATTTTTCCTAAATTGGTAGGCAAAATGCTATTTTCTCTTCAATTTTATATTTATTAGTAGTAATAATAAAATATTTTTTCCTATACTCACTAAACATATATTTATTTTTTTAAAAAGGTATATATTCATATCTTCCAGGTCCTTTATAGAGGCCACCACTCCTAAGTTAAAAAGTCTGCCTCTTACCTCATTCCAAGTAAAGGTAATCAAATTCATTTAAAGTTAAGTTCAAAAGATAAACTTTTATTATACAACTTACTATATTCTTAACAGATGGAGATGAGTTATATAAAATTATATTTCTTTACTCATAACTACTATAATAATTAAACATATTTTTACTCTTGTTAATTTTAAACTGTATTTTTCACACAAACATTACAAGTATTGTTTGTTAATGCCAACACAACTATCAATTCTAACATAATGAGTTAATTTAAGAGATTAAGGCTATTACCTTTAGAAACACAAGTTCTTAAACTGACTTTCAGCATGTATGATTCCATTTTATAATTCTCTTGCTCAGCTTATTACTAGAGACAAAATCAAATCAGGCATTGGTAAAAAGCTAGATTTTCTTGTACTGTAATGCCATTTTCAGCTCAATAACATTAATGATTTTCACATGCCTAACAAGTAACTTTTTCCAGTTTTCTTGCCCAGACAAAAATATTTATTCAGTCACTTCTTATTATTTAAATACTTGTACAATGCCAAGCAATTGTCTACGATTTAAGGTAATTATACTCCAACTTATATCAATGATTTTCTTCAATTTAAATTTTTTTTTTAGTTCTAGATGGACACAATATCTTTATTTTTATTTATTTATTTTATGTGGTGCTTAGGATTGAACCCAGGGCCTCATGCATGAGAGGCAAGTGCTCAACCACTGAGCCACAACCCCAGCCTTTCAATTTTTAAATAATAATAAAAAAAAGTGTGTGGGGGAGAATTCTACATAACCCTACTAAATCTCACAAGATTATTTTTAAAATTTTTCTTTAAATTGTGATATTAAAAGCCTCACTGTTGCTGAGCAACACATGGAGCAATAGAATAAACCAGCTTCCATAACACAGAGGCTCTATTTGTCTATTTCCAGAAAAACCAACCTGTCATCATGGAAACAACTGAAAAACCTGACACTTCTAGTTGAACAGATAGCTCAACAACAGGGAGGTAATAAGACTCCAACCACACTGTTATAAGCATGCTGATTTTTTTGATCTGTCAGGTAAGTAGTATCCATGGAGAGACTCATTGTACCCATTTCCCAGATCCACATTTAATGCACCTAACCATGTGGACTAGGTATCCATCTCAAGTATTTTCTAGTGATACATAGATAATGGGAAATTTTACAGAAAACATTACACTGCTTCATGCTGCTAGATTTAATTATATGGGCTACACTGGGAACCTACCTATATGATGGTCCCATGATTAACATGCTGGCTATTTAAAGAGAACTTTAAGGAAAAGACAATTTAGAAGGACCTAAGCCAGCCAATCATACTGGCCCTTGGAATATAGATTATATATCTGGACAGTTATTGAAATGGGACAGTTATTGGAATGGAGCTTTCCCATAACTAGCCATTCATTTTCACAGAATCTCCACCAATATTTGCCAGCCCTAATCATTCTGCAATAGAATTTGGCATCTTTCCTAAATGAATGAAATGTATGAATGCTTTGTCAGCACAACATAAAATCTCTAGAAGTGATGGATATGTTTTGGATTGATCTTCAAAAATTGATAAAAGACAGCTTGTGAAGATGCCACTTCCTACCAAAAGCCAAAGCCAGGAGGGCTTGATGTAAAAACACTGCCACTGAATATGTTTTGCTTTTGCTTCTTAAAAAGAATTTGCAGGCAACCATGTTGAATTTGAATCTTTAATATAACAAGATATCTAAGAATTAGGAGAACAGTTATCTAGAACAATTTTCAGAGTACAAAAATACGATTATATATACAATTGTTCTGATTCTTTAAAAATCCATATGATTTAGATTACTCCCTATTGTTTAGTATCAGTTTGCCACCATGTCATGAAGGCCAAATTAAGGCCTGGCAAACTGATTGATGTTACACCAGAAAGAGAAATAATTTGTATTTTGGTTTATAGCAGTTATTCCTCATTTGATGATAATTTTGTCCTATACATCTTAATGTATTCTTTCAGGCTTTTATCTTTCCCATATTCACTGTATCTATGGACATAATCCATTCTGTCATGATACTATGACCCATGAAAGTTTCTTTGGTTATATTCTATCTTTCAGGAAAGATAATATTCCAAATGATCTCTGGCATTTAATTGTTGCCTCAGATTTTCTTCATCTTTCATGGCCCCATACCTAACTTCATAGGCTAGAAATACAGGAGGGTTCCTGCTATGGCCTGCAAGCCCAGGTTCAATTCTCTTATGTTCTAATATTTGGAAATGTAAAATTAAGCAAAATGGATGATGGATGTCCTGTAAATTGTAAGGAATGTAATTTAACTAAGCTCATTTCTTAATAATTTGGCTCAAAATATTTCCAAAGCCCTATACAATTAGGTAAGTATTGAGGAAGAGATTAAAAGTAAATAAAATACTTTTAAAACTATTGTTCCAAATATTGACAATGAGCTTTCTTCTCTCAGAATTTGAGCAAAGGCTTAAACACCATGTTTGCTATAAGTATGTCTGTGTTACTATAGCCAAATATCATACTTCCCAATAAAATTTGTAAAAACTCAGTAATCACCTGTTGGATGTTTGACATACTAATAATAATGGTTTGATCCTTATGGAGAAGTGTTGAGAGTCACCCCGGCTCAAAAGACTAACTTCCCCATCCCCCAAGAAGAGCTGTCCAATGGTGAGCCCTGCTGGCTCACATGATCCTGCCATCCAATGGTGAGCCCTGCTGGCTCACCTGATCCTTACCTACCAATCAGATTAGCCCTACTGGCTTACCTGATCCTTACCCACCAATCAGACTAGCCCTGCTGGCTCACCTGATCCTTACCCACCAATCAGACTAGCCCTGCTGGCTCACCTGATCCTTACCCACCAATAAAAAGCACCCCATGCCAACTGTCAAACCACCCCTGGCTCTATAAATATGCAGAGCTGTTCCTCAATAAACGGGCATTTTCTCCGACAGCAAGCCTTGATGGTTCTTTCATTGGTGCTGAAACCCAGGAGGGGGAATGCCTTGCTGCTCGAGGGCCCCCTCTCTCAAGGCCTGCTGTCCTCATCCACTCTTTCAAGCACTGCTGCTACTCACACAACACTGGCTCTTCAGTAGGTGAGTTCCCCTATCGGGTATCCAACTTCAGACGGGCTACGCAGGGGCTTTGACCGTGATTGTCCAGCAAACCTCTGACGCCCAATCTGGAGGAGAGAACACACCCCACCATGACCTTCACGGTCACGGTGGACTCTCTGAAACCCAGTTCATGAGCGGGAGGTACTGAGGGGTGGAAGAACAGGCCCTCCTCTCTCTCTCTCTCTCTCTCTCTCTCAACCACCCTTGTCCCTCTCCTGACCTATGGGGGGCCTTCTTCCCTCCCTGCAGACTCCCCCTTATTAAATTCTGCACACAAGATTGGCCTTACAATCAATTAGACAATCAAAGTCAATGGCCCCAGGAGGATCCCTAGATCCTGCAATTCTCAGAGATCTGTTTAACTTCTGCGAGTGCTTGAAAAAGTGGAAGGAGTTCTCCTATGTTGAGGCTTTTTCTCTTCTTCATTCTCATCCCAACCTATCTGGCAGATGAACTCCCTCCCTACCGACTTCCCCTGTCGGCTCCATCCAGCCCCTCAGGTGCTCCCCCTGACTCGGCCAACACCTTTAGTTCCCCCCAAACTAGGTCCCACCCTTAGTCCCACAAACCATGGCCCCTTTAAGAGAGGTTGCTGGACCTGAGGGCATTATCCAGGTACATGTCCTGTTCTCTATGAATGACCTCATGCAACTAGAGCAAAGGTTGGGCTCATTCACTACAGATCCCACCACTTACATTAGGGAGTTTCAGTGGGTCCTCCAGGCTTATAACCTCACTCACCATGAGATATATATATATGTTATTGGCTAATACTCTCCTTCTTGAGGAACGTACCAGAGTCTGGGAACTTGCCAGAGCCCATGCGGATGAAACTCACTGAGTTAATCCCAATCACCTCTGGGGCCACTTGTTGCCACAGATCAAACTCCCAACTGGGATTATAATACACAAGCTGGCATACAGAGTAGGGACCGTTTCTCCACATGTATTATTGCTGGGCTCAAAAAAGCGGCACTTAAGGCCATCAATTTCCAAAACTTACAAGAGACCCCATCAGAATTTCTGGATCAGCTTACAAAAGCCCTTTAGCAGTAACCTAGATCCCAAAACCCCAGATGGCTGTCATGTCCTTATGACATATTTCCTCTCGCAGAGCTACCCCGACATCTGGGCCAAACTAAAAAAGCTCGAACAAGGCCCTGCCACCCCCCAGACTGAGAAATTTCAGATGCTCACCCAGGTCCTGCAGGGTGCTTCCTTGGGTCATCACCCATCACTGAAACCCCCCCTGGGCCCTGCTTCAAGTGTGGCAAGGAGGGACATTGGGCCAGGGCATGCCTCGCACCATGCACTCCTTGTACCCCATGCCCTAAATGTCAACAACAAGGTCATTGGGGATCTGACTGTCCTAGATCCCGTAGGAGGCCTATGGCCAGGGAACCCTCTGACCTTCTGGGCATGGCAATCAATTGAAGGAGCCTTGGGTCCTTGTCCCCGGCTGTAATGATCAATAGACAGAAACCCAGGGTGCAGATTCAGGTGGATAGGTGCAAGGTTGACTTTCTCCTTGACACCAGAGCTACCTTCTCAGTCCTGACAGAATTCTGGGGGCAAACAGTGCCATCCACCTCTCCTATTGTCGGGGTAGGAGGAAAGACCATCTATCCAAAAAAGATTCCCCTGTTACTCTCTTCCGTAGACGACTTCTCATTCTCTCAGATGTTCCTGGTTATGCCCCAATGTCCAGTTCCTTTGCTCGGCCCAGATATTCTCTTTAAATTCAATACAACAATCAACATCCGGGCTCCTGGCATCAGTCAGGCCCCAGAATTGGCCTGTTCATCTTTTCTGGCTCTTTTGGCAGAAGACTGGCCATTCTGCTCCACTTGTGAGGCTGACATGAAATACCATACTAACTTGGTTGACCCGGTTGTATGGGATACCCACACCCCCTCCACTGTTTCCTGCCCACCAGTTAACATTCATCTCAAAGATCCCAACACCTTCCCAACAGGCTCAATACCCCCTGTCCACAAAAGCTCTTCTGGGCCTACACCTATTATTCAGGACCTTCTTAGCAAGGGTTACCTCCGTCCTGCTCATTCCCCTTACAATAGTCCCATACTAGCAGTAAAAAAGCCCAACGGGTCCTATCGGTTAGTTCAGGACCTATGATTCATTAACACCTCCATTAGGCCCATACATCCTTTGGTTCCCAACCCATACACCCTGCTGTCTCAGATCCCCCACACTGCCACCCACTTCTCGGTCATAGATTTAACGGATATCTTTTTGCCTTTAACCTGGACTGTCCTTCCTCAGGGATTTTGAAATAGTCCACACCTCTTTGGACAAACCTTGGCCTCCAACCTCCAATGTTTTCACCCCCAGTGCCCCAAATCCTCCCTCTTGCAATATGTTGATTATCATCTGGCAAATCTCTTTGCCCACCTGCGGGGAGGAAAGCACCCCACCACAGCCTTTAAGGCTACGGTGGCCCTCAGGGACTCCTTCCTTGGGCAGATTCGAAAGTCCTCTTAAGACTCGGCCGCTAGAGAGACATTTACCCTCCCTTTTCTCTCCCCTCTTTCCGGCCCTGGGAGTATCTGGCCTCTCTAGGAGGGGTCCCGAAAAGCCTTGGCCAAGGTCTCCCACAGGCTCCAGCTCCGTCCAGGATGAGAGCTTCGACTGTCAGGATTCGGTGACGACCAATCTCTGCAGCTCGAACCTGCCACTTAGGCACTACTGATTTTTTGGCTCTAGCGGTGATGCCCCAATAAATTGGTTTCCTCCTTCTCTGCGTCCTCTTCCCTCTTCCTTACATGGGTAATGTGTCCTCTCTGCTGGTCGACTCTCCCCTACAATGCCTCTTGGATCAAATATAGCACCCAGGCCTGGCCCACTTATCCCTTAGGCAACCAAAGCAGATGGCCCCTTTTTGGGTCCCTGGATCCCTCCATTCTAAGGGGTCTCTTCCAGGCTTTCTTCTTGCTCCAATCCAATCCTGCTCTCTGCACCTCTTGCAAACCTCTACAAATTCTTCTAGCTTGTCCAAAGAGCGCTCAACAGATGACACAGTTCTCCTACTTTCTTGGCCTTAAAGGGATATTGGGCCTCTCCACAAAAGGCCCAAATAGCATGTAAAGAGATCACATATCTCTCAAGGGAAAAAGGCCATTACAGTAGACAGAAAACAGCTTATTGTGTCTAATACACCAAAGACCAAAGGTGACATACCCTCCTTCTTGGGTTTGGCTATATAATCTGGCCAAGGGCCCCCAAGATGAACCCCTACTCTTAGTGGTAGGGAAGCCCTTTAAAAAGGCCCTCCTCTGGGCACCTGCCCTGCATCTCCCCGACCTCTCCTGACCCTTCACCCTCTATGCACATGAGAATCAGGGACAAAGTCTGGGTGTTCTGGGTCAGGAATATGGCCCCACATTTGCACCAGTGGCCTACCTATCCAAACAGCTCGACCCCACCGTCAAGGGCTGACCCCCATGCCTCAGAGCCCTAGCAGCGGCCCCTGACGATTTTACCCTGCCCTACCATCATTTCTGAGGGACCCCTGCCCTCTTCGGACCTCGTCTGGTTCTCAGATGATCGCTTCTTTATACATGAAGGGGTTAAAGTGGCGGGATATGCTGTCGTTTCCCTCTCATCCATCATAGAGGCCAAACCTCTCCCACCCAATACCACAAACCAACAAGCTGAGCTCATAGCTGCCACAAGGGCATGCGAGCTAGCGGAGGGAAAGACCCTCTCCCTATATCCCTCTAGCCCCCTTTCTTCCCACGCAGCCATTTGGAAGAAAGGTGGCTATTGACCACCAGAGGGATGGCAGCCATTAATTCCACACTTATTTCTGGCCTACTATGAGCCTCCAGGCTGCCTTCCCAAGTGGGAATAATCCATTGCAAGGCCCCAAACTGACTCCTCCCTTACTACTATGGGGAATTCCAAGGCCGATCAAGTGGCTCCATCAGCCGCACTACAGAGCTTTATCTCCTCTCCACTACTCTTTGTTATGACCCAAAGATCCCCAGCAACTCTTCCAGTTTCTTCACTCTCTATTCCATTCTAGTCCACAGAGTCTTACTACTTTCCTTCACTCCTTTTTCACCCTTTCCCCATGTGATAAGACCCTCCTACAACAGATCACTTCTGCTTGTCAGATCTGCCAGAGAACCAATACCAATACTCCGTTAAAACCTAAACTTTCCCTTCTCATCAGGCCTGTGATCATACCCCAGCTGCAGACTGGCAGATTGATTTCACCAACATGCCCCGAGTGAAAAACATAAAATATCTTCTTGTATTGGTAGGTACTTTTTTGGGAAGGGGTGAAGCCTTTCCCACTTCTAATAAACGGGCCTCTATGGTAGTTGATCTATTGCTTACTCACATAATCCCCCATTTTGGGATGTCCACTTCTATCCAATCAGACAATGGCCCAGAATTCTCCTCACAGATAACTCAGGGACTGAGCTTACATGCTATCACTCCTTTGGCATTTCCATTGCCCTTACCGCCCCCAGGCTTCTGGAAAGGTTGAAAGGACCAATCGGTTGCTTAAAGAGACCCTCACCAAGCTCACCATGGAATTAAGCCTGGACTGGGTAAATGTGCTCCCCTTGGCTTTATTGAACATTAGGGCCTTGCCAAAAAAGCCTTCCAATCTCTCACATTTTGAAGTCATGTATGGCTGTCCCCTCGGACTGCCTACAGAACCCCTACCTATCCTGAAACCTATGCCCTGCCCCTCCTCTTCCATCTATGCTCTGAACTCTGGTGCTATCAAGACTGGCTCCTTCCTGACCCCAGTCTCTCTCAAAACCCTACCTCCTTAACACCTGGTCAACTTGTTTACTATTGCCCACCGGGAAAAAGCCCCCTCTAAAACCAAAATGGAAGGGCCCTGCTCAGGTGATTATATGCACTCCCTTGGTTGGCCAAACTCAAGCTATCTAATAACCAACTTACCCCATGGATTCATATTTCCAGGCTTAAGCCTGGTGCTCCTACACCTTCATCAGAAGAGCCAACGATCGTCACCTGTCATTAAGTACTCTTGTCAATGCTGCCCCTCATTTCTGGCCCCTCTTGGGTCTTCTCTTTGCCCTATGTCTGGAGATTCAAAGCAAGGGATCCTAAGGGCCCCCTCCAGCCAGACCCCCTTCTCCTCCTTACAGACTCTCTACTTGCTTGGATCTGGCCAGTAGTGGGACCATTGTGTGTTGTCCTTCTGACAAACCACTTAGGTTCCAGAGCATGGTGACCCCTGAATAAGAGTGATCATAAGAGAGCACTTTACCAGTTGTCTTCTGGGCCTAAGGAGGAACATGTGTGTTTTGTTTACCCTCCCAGTTTTGTAAGAATTTCAAGTATCAGTATTTAAGGCTGAGGTGTTTCACATAAAACCTGGAGAGACCTGACTGCTCTCAAAGGGAAATCTGGTAACAATGGGCCACCATCCTCCCTTGGATGCCTTCGAGAAAGGCAAAGCTTGCAGACCCAAAGACCCCAAGCGAGTACACCCAGGTAGGAGAAAGTTTGAAGAGCAGCCTTAATAGAGAGGGGAGGGAGCTAGATTGGACTAGGAATGAAGAGTGGAATTGAGGGTGTTAGGTGAGGACAGGCTGGTCTGCAGGGCATGCCAAACAAAGTTAGCTGCAGGATGACCTGACTTCTCAAACCCTCTGTCTGGTTCTATATCACCTGTTTGCTTCAAGCCCAAATGCCCAAGACCCCGCTCAAGGCTGAACACTCAACCCCGCTTGGGCCAACAAGGCAGCTTGCAGACCCAAAGACCCCATTAGATTTGGGCTATTAAAACTCCCTGTGCCTATCATAAAGTTCCTTCCCCCTATCATAAAGTTCATTCAGACTCAGGTGGGTAAAATTTCTAATCAAGCTTTTAACCAGCTTCTCCTCAGGAATTACCAACTCCTGGCTACTGATGATACCTCCAGTCGAGACCTATGCCGAATGGACTGACGTCATCATGGATCTGTGGTGGCAAGGAACCTTCATTGATACCAGTCTTCTCTGCCCTCCTGTGGGGGCTCCTTACTTCCCTCCTCTCTTTCTCCCATACCACCCCATTTCAGCAAAAAGCAGCCAGAATGAGTCGACACCCACTCTCATTTAATAAAAAGGGGGGGATGTTGGGAGTCTCCCTGGCTCCAAAGACTAACTTCCCCATCCCCTAAGAAGAGCTGTCCAATGGTGAGCCCTGCTGGCTCACATGATCCTTACCCACCAATCAGACTAGCCCTGCTGCTTACCTGATCCTTACCCACAAATAAAAAAGCACCCCATGCCAACTGTCAAACCACCCCTGGCTCTATAAATATTCAGAGCTTTTCCTCAATAAATGGGCATTTTCTCTGATGGCAAGCCTTGATGGTTCTTTCAAGAAGCATCAGATCATTCGGGATATTCAGAAAAGCAGGACAAATCTCATGGACCCTGCATCTCTAGCTGATCAAATACTTTATGAATTAATTGGCTTCCATCCTGGAAACTTGTTAAAACATTCTACATGGTATATTACTGAAATGCTATGTTTGCTACCAATACTTTTTACATCATGATAATAGGTTGTCTTACCCTCAGAACAAGAATCAAGAAACTCAAGTAATTACTCCTCATTTGCATTTAAAAATTTAAAATGGGGGAGATGTCAAGACTCATCTGAGGACTGTATATGGACCAAACTGGCATCATAGCCAGTGAATAGAAAAATTTGATATCTGGGACCTTCCAGTGGCCATATTTCTGGGTAAGACTGCTCATATACATGTGAGCTCTATTCAGCTCTGACAGGTCCACACACCACTGGAAATGGGGTGACTTGTTGTAGCCACCTAGCCATACAGACTCCCAGAGAGGAGTGTGGCTTCCCAGGATTCAAATGAAAATATTGACTGCAAGACACCATGAAGCAAACCTCCACCCACACAAACCTTATCCTTGCCTTTGATTTACCCCCTTAAATAAACAAACAGGACCATTTTTTAAAATGTAGAGCTCCAGCTCCTGTTTGAACTGGACCTATCACATGCCCCATGCTTTTCAAAACTAATTCTGACTTTGTCTTTTCTTTCTTCACTAATTACTTCAGACGTTAACTTTTCAGATGGCTTATCCCCTTCCTGCACAGGATGAATTACCCTGGTGAGGTGCTGGTCACCTTGTGAAACTGGAGAGACTCTGGGAATGGCACTGAAAATTACTGAGACACTGCAGAAAGCACTGAGTAAAACAGAGAGTCTAGTAATTGCCATGAGTTTCAGGAGGGCTTGAGTGAGGTCACAGGTCTTTGAAAACCTGGGGAACATCCTGAAACACACTGAGATTGTGGGAATGTACAGAAGGTCAATGGAAAGCATAGTAAAGGGAATGAAAACACTAAGAATCTGTGGGAAGGCCCTGAACAGAATGAAGAAGACCAGGAATCCTATTGAGACTCTGGGCAATGACCCACAGGCACTGAATAAACCAGAGTCCATGAGCCTCCTTAGTGACCTGCAAAAGTTCTGATGTAAAGAAAACAAAAGGAGACAGAAGCAAGGTTCAGAGGCAAAGTGGCAGAACAGCAGGATGGCAGAGTGGCAGAAAGGCAGCAAAGGCCCCCTGTCAGGCTGGAAGCTTTATGGATATCAATAGGCCTCATTAGATCACTGGCACCAGTGTTACATTTCTGTTCATTGTGTGATTAGGCAGTTACAGAGTCAGCAACACTATACAGCTTATTTCTCAGTTACATACTTTAGTTGTAATGTGCAAGGTTAGAAGTTTCATGTAGCTCTCAAGAAAGTCTATTGATTAAAGTTACTTTGATGTGGACAGGTTCAGGCTTAGTTTAGCTTGGAGAAACATTGTGGTTATCTAATAAGTGTGACAGTGCACACATCTGTCAACCTAAGGAAGAACTTTTTGCCTTCCTAAAAATTTGAAGAATATATTGAACACCATTGAGACAACCATGAAATTAATGAATCTGAGAATCTTGTGAAGGGCAATATTCCAAGGATCATGAAGACCATGTGAACCTGTTGAAACAACATTGAAATTCTGTGAAAGGCCTTGAGCCCTCCTGAGACTCTTTGGTAGGTTCTGAAGCCCACTGACTCTGGAATAAAAACCTAAGCCACTCTGATACCCTGAGTGTCACTAAGGCAGTAACATATGCCCTGATAATCAGTGTAACCTGGGAAGACTACAGCTTCACTGAGTGCCTCGGAAGGCAAGACAAGAATAAGACAATGCAGAAGGCCCTGGGCACAATTGTACCCTGGGGAATGCCCTATGACTCAGTAATAATCTGGTCTGACCCTGAGCAACACTGTGGCTCTGGGAATGGTAATGAACTACACTGACAAACTGGAAAAGTGCTGAGATTTACTGAGACAAGGGAAAAACTCTGTACCTTTGGGGAGCTATATAAACCATGGTAAGACTCTGGGAATAGCACTGAATGTCATTGAGACACTGCAAAAGGCCTTGGGAAAAACTGAGAGCCTGGTAATTGCCATGAGTTCCACAGAGGCCCTGGGCAAGGTCTTGGTCTGTTTGATGAAGTGGGGAACATCCAAACCACACTGAAATATGGTTAATGTCTGAGAGCACAACTGAATGCAGGAGGAAAGAAGCAGAACACCAAGACTCTGGAGGGACAGGCCAAGCATGACTATGAAATGAGAAGACCAGGAAATGCTCTGAGGACCTGGATCAGGACCCACAACTCACTGAATCTTTACCAGAGTCCATTAGACTACTTAGTGTGCTGCAAAAGCCCTGAAGTCCTCTGATACACTGGGAAACCACTGAGCACCAACTGAAAACCAATGAGGGA
Organism: Marmota marmota marmota; assembly: GCF_001458135.2. Taxonomy (NCBI): domain Eukaryota; kingdom Metazoa; phylum Chordata; class Mammalia; order Rodentia; family Sciuridae; genus Marmota; species Marmota marmota. The sequence goes on from NW_026000001.1 coordinate 5,044,485, forward strand.
CCTGAGTGCCAGGAGACACCTTTGAAGGCCTTTGAGTCACAAACTCAGGGAAAGTGTATGAAGACCCCAGAAATTAAATGAACAGCCATGATTCACATGGAAATCAAGGAAACTGTTTGGAAAACTACAGACACAGAATGGAAGGCACTGAAGCCTTCTAAGGAACACAGGAATCCAGGAGTTTCATTGTTCAATAGAAAAGCACTGAGACACAAGCAACATTAGGAAACATCCACAGCCCAACTTACATACTGGTAGAGGACATGATGTCCACTGACAAATTATTAAAGGGCTTTAGCTTCACAGAGGCTGTGGGAAAAATCTGAGACCCAATCATACCTGAGATCTCAAAAAGGACCATAGGAAATTCTCTGATCCCCTGTAAGTCACTGGGGAAAGCACTGAGCCAGACTGAGACCTTGGAGAAAGCCACAAGCTCACATCAAGAAAAATGGGCTACCCTGAGTGCCTACAACAGAGCAGGGAAGGCCATGAGCACTGCTATAACACCAAGAGTATCTCCATGTTACACTAACACACTGGGCAAGGCTCTATTCCCCAGTGACACACTGGGGAAGGCCATTATTTCCCCAGAACACTGTGGAAGTATCTGAGCATCACTAGATATTGGGCAGAGTTTTATATTCACTGAAATAATATTGTAGGCCCTAGGCCCCACTACACTATTTGGAAGGCCCTGACACACAGTCAAACACTAAGAAAGATGGCAAGAACCACTCTGATGCTGGAAATGTTACTTAGCTCCACAGAGATCCTGGGCAAGGCCCATAGATTTATTGAGAAAATTTGAATAACCCTGAACACAGTGTTGACCTTTCAGAAGGTCCAGTGCCTCACTTCAAGGCTAGAAGAAACACTGAGCATCACTAAGACTCTGAGAATTGCATTAAACCTCATGGACAACCTGTAATATACCCTGAAATCAAAGGATACTCTGAGGTTGGGTTTGAAAGTCAGTGATCCCCTGTGAATTATGCTGATCTGCACTGAAATTCCAGGAAGAAGATGAAGGCACTAGGAATTTTGGGAAGGTTGTGCCCACAACTGTCAAACTAAGGAAGAGGCCTTCACCTTCCTAAGAATCTAAAGATTACTTTGAACCCCACTGATACAATAGTGAATGAAATTAACAAATCTATGACTCTTGTTGAAGCCTTGAGTCTCTTCTAAGCTCTGGGTAATATTACAAGCACCATGAAGACCATAAGGATTTTTTAAAACAACATGAAGATTCTGGGGCACCCCTAAGACTCTAGGGTATACCTTGAGGCACACTAGGAAAGACCATGAACCCCAGTGATACCATGAGTGTCACTAAGAATTATTGGTAGGCACCGATCATCAGTGTAACCAGGGAAGATTGTAGCTTCACTGAGTGCTTGGAAAGGCAGGGATATCACTAAGCCATTGCAGAATGCCCTGGGCACCATGGAATGCCCTGAGACTCAGTAGACTCTGGGCTGGTTCTGAGCAACATTTTTACCTTTGGAATGCCAATGAACTCTACTTAGAACCTGGGAAATCTGATGAGCTTTACTGAAATCCTGGAAAAACTCTAAACCCATCGTGTCTTTGGGGAGCTATCTAAGCCCTGGTGAGACTCTGGGAAAAGCACTGAACATGACTGAGACTCTGCCAAAGGCACTGAGAATAACAGAAAACCTGGTAATGGCCATGAGTTCTACTAGGGTCTGGGCAAGGTCTTCAGCTTTTTGAAAACCTGGTAATATCCTGAAACACACTGAGATGGTGGGAATGTACAAGACATCAATGGAATGAAGAAATATAGTAAAAAAGAACACCAAAAAATCTGTGGGAACAATCTGAGCATGACTGTAAGACTGGAGAGGACTAGAAATCCCATTGAGAACCTGAGCCAAGACCCACATGCACTGAATGCATATCAGAGTCCATGACCCAGCTTAATGAGATGCAAAAGACCTGAATACCAATGATACACTGGGAAAAGCCTCAACACCACTTAGAAACCAGTGAGGCCCAGAATGCCAGAGACACTTTTGAAGGCCTTTGGATCACACAAACTCATGAATATCATCTGAACACACATGAATGCTAAGGACAGTCCTGAGTCACACTGTAATCCTGGAGATTGTTGTCAGAATGACAGAACATTGTGGAAGGCATTGAGACCCACTAAAGAAATAGAGAAAGCCATGAGCTTCATTGCACATTGGGAAAAGTACTCAGACACATGGAAACTGTGGGAAAGATCCAAAACAGCACATTGACTTTGGTGGAGGCACTGAACCCCATTGTAAATCTATATTGAAGTCCTTTTGCCTCATAGAGGCTGTGGGAAAAATCTGAGAACCAATCATACCTAAAATCTCAAAAAAGACCCTATAGAATTCTCTGGCTCCTATAAGTCACTGGGAAAAACACTAAGCCAGATTGAGACCTTGGAGAAAGCCACGAGCTTATACCAAGACACTTGGGCTACCCTCAATGCCTATAAAAGAAAGAGGAAGACCCTGAGCACCACTATGACACTGAGAGTATCTCCATGTTACATTAACACATTGGGCATGGCTCTATTTTCCAATGAGACACTAGGGAAGACATTATTTTCCAAGAATATTGTGGGAGAATCTGAGTGCCACTAGATATTATGAAGGTTGTTAATTCACTAAAATAGTAGAGTAGGCCCTAGGCCTCACAACAATCCTTGAGAAGGTCCTGACACACAATCAAACTCTTGGGAAGATGTTGAGTACAAGTGTGATTCTAAGAATGACACTTAGCTCCACAGAAACCCTGGGAGAAACCTAGGATTCATTAAGAAAGCCTTAATGGCCCTGAGCACCGTGATTTATTTGGTAAGATTCAGAGCCTTGAACTGAGTTTGGAAGAAGCACTGAGCATCAATGAGACTCTTGAGAATAGCACTGAGCCTTATGGACAAACTTTAAAATATCCTGAAATAAGAGGAGATTCTGAGGTTTTCTCTAACACTCAGTGATCCTCTGGAAAAGGCAATGAGAACATTTGAGACCCCTGGGAAGGCCCTGAGCAAGTGGTGAAATTGTGAATGGTGGTGATGTGTACCAAGAGCCAGAGAAGGTAATGAGAACACTAACATTCTTGGGAAGACTGTGAACACATCTGTTATCCTAAGGTTGGGTGCTTTGTATTCCTAATAATCTAAAGAATATTTTGATCACCACTGAAACAAGTGAATAAAATTAATAAATTTTAGAATTTTGTTGAAGCCTTGAACCTCTTAAAGCATTGGGCAATATCCAAGCTCCCTTGTTGTCACTAATTTTCTGGGGTACACCCTGGTCATCAGTGTAACCTGAGAGGAGTATAGCTTTGCTGAATTTCTAAGAAGGTAATGACACCACAAAGACTCTGCAGAAGACCCTGGGTAATATGTAACACTGGGAGTGGCAATGAATTCCACTGAGAACCTGAGAAACACGCTGAGATTTACTTAGAGTCTGACAAAAACTCTGAACCCAATGTATCTTTAGGGTATCCCTAAGTGCTGCTGACACTGTGGTGAAAGCCCTGAGCACCACTTTGACAAGGGGAACATCTCTCTGTTACAGTAGCACACTGGTTAAGGCTCTATTCCTGAATGAGACAGTAGGGAAGGACATAATTTTATCAGAATACTTTGGAAGAATCTGAGCACCACTAAATATTGTGCAGAATTCTTAAATCCACTGAAAAGTAGGGTAGGCCCTAGGCCTCACTAAGATTCTAGGGAAGGCCCTGGCACACAATCAAAATTTGGGGAAAGATGCTGAATACAACTGTGATGCTGGGAATGGCACTTAGCTCCACAGAGACCCTGGGCAAGGCCTGAGATTTATTGAGAAACCCTGAATGGTCCTAAACCCACTGTTTTCTTTGGGAAGATTCAGAGATTTGCTCTGAGGCTGGAAGAAGAGCTGAGCATCACCTAGACTCTGAGAATAGCAATGAGTCTCATGGACAACCTGTAAAAGACTGAAATAATAGGAGCCTCTGATGTTGGCTCTGAAACTCAGTGTTCCCCTGCAAAATGGAATGAGCACTATTGAGACTCTTTGGAAGACCCTGAGTAGATGATGATATTGTGAATGGTGCTGATCTACACTGAGATTATAGGGAGGCAGTGGTACCACTGAGACTCTTGGGAAGGTTGTGCACACATCTGTCAATCTAAGAAAGGGCCCTTTGCCTTCCTAAGAATCAAAGAATATTTTGAACACCACTTAGGCATTACTGAATGAAATTTATAAATGTGAGATCCCTATTGAAGCTTTGAGCCTCTTTTAAACACTGGGCAACATTCCTAGAATCATGAAGATCATGTGGACCTTTCTAACAAGATTAAAATTCTTGGGAAGACCTTGAACCCTCCTGAGATTCTAGGATGGGCCTAAATCCCATGGCCACTGTGAAGACCCCGAGCCCCTCTGGTATCCTGAAGAAGACCCTGCATCATCAAAACTCTTTGGCAGGCCACTTTCATCAAAGTAACCTGTGAAAACTATGTCTCACTGATTGTCTTGGAAAGCAATGACACCACAAAGACTCTGGATAAGGCCCTGGGCACCATTGTGCCCCAGGGGAATGCCCTAGGACTCAGACTCTGGGCTGGTCTTGAGGAGCACTGTAACCCTATGAATGACAATGACTACACTGAGAAAGTGGGAAAGATCCTACCATTTAGTGAGACCCTGACAAAACCCTGAATCCAGTGTGTTTGTGTGGGACTATCTAATCACAATTGAGACTCTACAAATAGCATTAAACATGACTGAGACACTTCATAATGCCCTGAGACAATCTGAGATCCTGGTAATGGCCATGAGTTCCACTGTGTCCCTGGGCTCGTCCTTTTGTTCTTTGACAACCTGGGAACATCCTGAAGCACACTGACATCTGGGACTGTTCAAGAGCTCCCCTGAAATTTCTGAAGAAAGGAAGGAAAACATCAATTCCCTGGGAGAACTTACTGATCATGACTGTGAGACTGAAGGAGACCATGATATTCACTGAGACTCTGGGCAATGTTATGGATCAAACTGTATGTGCCTGAACAGATAAACTCCATTTTAATCTGAGATTTCATTTCATGTAAGAAATGCTTCCCCTTGAGAAAACTGTGCCACTGCCATCTCCTGCTAAGCACAGTCTGTTTGGCAACCCAGGGTGTTTGAAAAATGTTCCTATTATTCTTATACAATGTATTATTAAGAAATACATTTGTGTGCTGGGTTTGTAGCTCAGTGGTTGAGTTCTTGCCTTGCATGCATGAGGCACTGGGTTCAATTCTCAGCACCACATTAAAAAATAAATAAATAAAACAAAGATTTTTTTTTAAAGAAATAAATTTGTAAGATATTCTTTTTTAGTTCCCATTTTTCTTGGACAGTGCACTGTATCCTGTATTGGTTATTTTGACCCACTTCATACATTGCTATTGTTTTGACTTACTGATTGCTTGTGGTTTGGCGCTATAAAAGAGATATCCTACCTTCTGCAAGGAGTGGAGATTCTCAGAGGCAACTTGGTCATTACTCCAGACCTGCCATTGAATAAATTTCCACTTCTTGCTTCAAGACTGACCTCATAATTCATTTAAAATGCAACAAAACATTTGGAAGATCCAGTAAGATTCCTGGAGTCTGGGCTGTGGCTCTTGAGCACACCAGTATTCCAGATCCTTGGACACAGAGAAGTGTGCCCTTTCTCTCAAGTTTGGTAGCTCTCTGACCTGTGAGGTTCTGGACCCCCTGCAGTGACCAATTCAAGGCCACATTTGAATGTATGTGGTGTGGCTCATGCTTGTAAACTCAGCACTTGTGAAAGTGTATCTGATGGGACCCTGGGTCATTAACCCAGAAAGCCAATAAATAGAGATGAAAGTCTTATATCTAGGTATTGGAAGAGACAGTGTCTTGTCCACCACTGTCTGTCCCTTGTTTGTTCATGTCCATCCACCTGTTCCTGACATTGTTGTCTGACTGTTTGCCCCAGCACCTACTTTCCTTTTATTTTCACAGATTGAATTTATCAGCAACTCAGGGAACCCCATCTTCAGACCTTGTCAAACTCTTCACTTTAACCTTCCTTTTATTTCTGCCAATTTTTTTTTTCTTGTTAGCTATGTCATGGGAAACCTAATGCAAAAGTGGCCTAATTGCCATCTGGGGAAAAATGGTTAAAATGCCCTAGGCACCTCAGTAAGGTGCACTGGAATATAAACTGCTGCCAAAAGTCTCCAGATGGGACCAATCTGAAACTGAAGAAAAAGTGTCAGTTTACCTTCTCCCTGGCTGAGGCACAGAAGCAATGGTTTCTTTTCTCTCTCTCTCTCTCTCTCTCTCTCTCTNCAGGTAAGTGGGGGGACTGAGGTCACAGATCCTCCTGAGGGGTGGTCTGCCATGACTAGGACAGGAGAGAGGGTCTACAATGTTTTGTGGGGCAGTACTGGGGATTGAACTCAGAGGTGCTTTACCATTAAGCCACATACCAAGTCATTTTATCTGTTTGTTGTTGTTGTTTGTTTGTTCAAGATGGGGGGGGGGGGAGCCTGGGGTTGTGGCTCAGAGGTAGAGCGCTCACTTAGCACATGTGAGGCTCTGGGTTCAATCCTCAGCACCACATAAAAATAAATAAAATTTTAAAAAATTCTGTATTTTTGAGTTTATGATTTTGATCCAGTGCACCTAGGTTAATGTGTTTTTCTAATCAGACTTATTTTAACTAGCTGTAGACCATATATATAATACACACACACACACACACACACACACACACTGCTTTGTTTAGTGGCCAACTTACAAGGGTTAGCTCTCAATCTTATAGAGTTTTAAAAGAGTTAAAGTCCTTGGATATTTCAGTAGACAGAATTATATTTGTTTATTACCGTTTAGAGTTTGTACAACAATTTGAGAGAGATTACTTGATGGTTATATTATCTCTTGAAAGCAAATTTATAATAAAATGCATTTATCTCAAATATCTGTATCTAAAAGGCAGAGCATCAGATAAATGCATATATAAGAAATATATAAATTATGTGTCTTCTGTTGAAGAAAAACAATTAGATAAATATATTACTCAAAAAATTAAACATATATTCTAAATATTTTATGGATTAACAACTATAAGTTATCCAAATACCTAGAAAAATATGTATTAAGAATAAGGGCATAACTTATAATTGTATTAACTTTATGTAACCATATGGTTCTTAGGATACTTGGATCCATGTTAATTTCCCTTGGATTAGTAGTGTACTTTTTAATATTTGTGGTGTCACATAATTAGATCCTTGTGTATACATTTACTTTTTTTTTATTTGTAACTTTATACTCAGGAATGAGAATGAGGGTTCTTTGATTATCACAGGAACATTGCCGGCTTTTGTTCCTGTGACAAGTAAATGCATACTCATGACCTTCAAAATTAAAAGCAAAATATAAAGAAGCATATGTATTTCTTAAAATTGTTCCATTACCTCTGCATTTTTTTTTAAAAAAATAATACAGCTATAAAAAATAGGTGATTTAGCTTTGAAACAAGTTAGGCTCAGGTATGCAACATAGAAACCTGTGGAATTAGATTTTGCCTGAAAATATCATTCATTAGCATTTACAGGTGGACATTCTTTTTTTTTCATTTTTTTTTCAATTTTTTATTGTTGGTTGTTCAAAACATTACAAATTTCTTGACATATCATATTCCACACTTTGATTCAAGTGGGTTATGAACTCCCACCTTCACCCCATACACAGATTGCAGAATCACATCAGTTACACATCCATTGATTTACATATCGCCATACTAGTGTCTGTTGTGCTCCGCTGCCTTTCCCATCCTCCACCATCCCCCCTCCCCACCTCTCCCCTCCCCTCCCCTCCTCTCTCTCTACCCCCTCCACTGTATAACCCTGAGGGTCTCCTTCCATTTCCAAGCAATTTCCCTTCTCTCTCCCTTTCCCTCCCACCTCTCATCCTTGTTAAATATTAATCTTCTTCTCATGCTCTTCGTCCCTACTCTGTTCTTAGTTACTCTCCTTATATCAAAGAAGACATTTGGCATTTGTTTTTTAGGGATTGGCTAGCTTCACTTAGCATAATCTGCTCTAATGCCATCCATTTCCCTGCAAATTCTATGATTTTGTCATTTTTTAATGCAGAGTAATACTCCATTGTGTATAAATGCCACATTTTTTATCCATTCATCTATTGAAGGGCATGTACAGGTGGACATTCTTAAAAAGGCAGCTTTGTTCAGCTGATGGTAGCAGGGATACAACAGGAAGTATAGGTTAGTTGCTGGAAGGCGGGACCAGAAGTCCTGTCTGAGTGACAGTGAAAGGACCAATAGGAAGCCCATGAATGTGCAGGAGGCAGGACCAGGAAGCCTGAGTGGACCTGAGTGGCTTCCAGTGGTTACCATGGTGATGGAAACAGCAGGGAGCTGGCTTCTCCTTGTTGGAGGCAAAGGCTCCCTGAGTTTCCCCAGCTAGTAGCATTCCATTTGACTTGTTTGTATTTTCCCACCCCGGCAGGATCCTAGGGTGGGAGGCAGCTTGCCTTGTCTCTTCTACCTGTGCTTGCTGCAGCTGGTGTTCTCCAGTCTTTTGTATTTTTCCTTGCAGCATGTGGCACTTTAAAAGTGTATTTTAACAGCAGACACCAGTGTTACTATCAGATGTTAAGGCAGTCTGCATCTGGCACTTACATGAGGTTGTTTAAGGGTTAAAAGCACCGCAGGTGGTGGGTCTAGTTACAGCCCCATTAGGGAATAGTTGCTAAAGTCTTTTGATTCTGATCCAGTAGGACAAGAATGTAGCAGAGGTTCATTATTCATAAAAACAATAGAAAAACAAAATTCACTTCTCTACGGGGCAAAGAATCCTCGTATCAAGTCTCATCACAAAATCATTTTTTTCTTTTTCTCACTTTTAAAGCACAGACTTCTAGTACATAAACCCAAAAGATTTTTACCTAATATTTCAAAATATAAAGATTTATAAAAACAACCCAAAAAAGTCCACAAAAGTGCTTTTCCCATGGTAGAGAACTGAACTTGACAACATATCCCATGAATCATCTTAATAATTCTTTACATTTATTTAGAGTCTCTAGAATTGTAAAAAAATATTTTTTCTCTTTCCAAGGATAAAATATTCCCAAATATTAAAAAGTTTAACATCCAGATTTTTCTTCTGTCTAATTCACTTACTTTCTACAATTCAGCTGACAATACTCTGAAATTCTAAGTGTGCTTAACTTCTGGTGAGAAATTCCAAGCCCACTAAATTTCTAAATTTCACCCTGGAGTCTCCATAAGGGCCACCAATTGTCATGTCTCACAACTGAAACACTCAAGGTAACTCCAGGTGAACTGGGTCCTCCTAAGGCTCCTCTGACCTTAGGGTTTCCTGGAAAGAGAGAGGAGCACTTGCTAAACCCTTCTATTGGGAAGAAGCTATTCAAATGAGATTAGGGTAGAATTACAAGGGAAGAGGTGAGAGTAGCTCAACCTCTCTGGGTGCTGCCTACTCCTAGGGCTACTCCCAAGAGTCTTGGCAATACTGCTCCAGACTACAGTGATCTTTGAGATCACCATGGTGTATCAGGAATTAAAGGTGTGTGCATTTGGAGTGGCTCTCTACAATATGCTGTAAAGGTAGTGGGATTTGGGTTTCATTGCATGAAGTGAGTTGGCTATGAAATAAAGCTAAGAAAAAGGCATTGAAAAAGCCACACTACACAGAAAGTAATTATGAAAAGTGGGGGTGGGATGGCTCTTTGACCTTCCACAATGGGAAGAGAGAGAGCCCTCGTTTGCTTTATTATATATGGAGGAAACTTCAAAGATTTTGCATAGAATGTTTTTCTGCCAAATAAGGTAGGAGGTGAGCTGTTCAGGCTCAGGGGGTCAAGTCCAATTCTGGAGCTAGAAGAGCAGCTTTCCCAGCCAAGCTAAGGCTGAAATCACTTTCATTGCATAATGCATTAAGTGGGAGGAGCCACAGAATGACTTGCAATGCCACACCAAAATATCCTTGGCTCAAGGCCTAGTGAAGATGCTAAATAGCTCAGGAGTAGCTTCCCATACCCACCCCTAGATGACTTTACAACCTATTCTTCCCAAGCCAGACTTTTACCATGGACCCCTTGACTAACCCAATCTCTAAAAGGGGACTCCAAACTGCTTTCCCCACCCCATGATGCCCCCTCTCAGCTTGTAGCAGTAAGAGTGATCCTCACCCTTTTTCTTCCAGCAGCAAGAAGTCCCTAAAATTAGATGAGAAAATAAAATAAAAACTTCAGTCAGCATAGATAATTGGGTCAGATCACAAAATTGGAGACCAGTTTTGGTCCAAAGAGAGACCACCTCTGGGAGATTAAATTGTTAGTACCTTCAGAGCCCTTCCTCCACCCTTACTAAGATCACCTTCTCCTGTTGTTAAGTCTCTCCAATAGGTTCAACCTGAAGCTCATAAATTCCTTGGAGAGAACAAACCTCAAAAGACCACTGATTTCCAACACCCATTCCAGACAGGAGACTATGTCTATGGCACAAAGATGTCTCCTAAAGAAAAAAAAAAAGAATAGTCTTTAAAGACCCCAACCACCATAAGAATAAAAAATGTTACTCATGTTTTTTCTATTATTTAGACTATTTATAAAGCCTAAGCTGCTAAAATAACATATTTTGTCAGTTAAATTAATATATATGCATGGCAATTACAACCTCTTACCTGATTCAAAAGGTAAATCAAGGGTTTGATTGTTTCTAAAAAAGAGGAAAATATTATGGGCCAAGCTACATGTACCTGGACCAGACAAACTCCATTCTACCTTAAGACTTCATTGCATATAAAAAGCTTTGTCCCATGAGAAAACTCTGACTCTACCACCTCCTGCCAACCACACACTGTTTGGCAAAGCATGGTGGTTGAAAAATATTTCAGTTATTCTTATACAATATATTATCAAGAAATACAATTGTACGATGTCCTCTCTTAGTTGATATTTCTCATTGGAAGTGTACTGTACCCTGAACTGGGTCATTCTGACTGACTTCCAACATTGCTATGGTTTTGAATTACTGGTACTTTGCAGGTTTTCACTAAAAAAGAGATACCCTACTTTCTGCAAGAGGTTGAGATATGCAGAGGCAATGTGGTTGGTGGCCTTGACCAGCCAGTTAATAAATGTCCATGTCATCCTTCAAGCCTCCTCCAGTGATTTATCTAGAACATAACATAACACAAGGCTCCACGATCCGCTAAATCAGTACCAGAGGTCATGAGCCTCATTAGTGACCTGGGAAAGCCCTGAATTCCAGTGACACAATGGGAAAAGCTCTAAACCCTAGTTAGATACCAGTGAAGGCCTGAATGCCAAGAGACACTTTTGAAGGCCTTTAAATCACCCAAAATCCTAAAAAGCATTTGAGTACCTCTGAAATACTATGGTAAGCCCTGAATCACAGCAAAATCCTGGATATAGTCCTGAGAACTACTGATAACTATGGAAGGTAATGAGTCCCAATAAAGAATATGGAAAAACTTTGAGTTTAATTGTTGAGCAGAAAAAACAAGGGGAATCAGGGAAAGGTCCACAAACCCATTTAGACCTGGTGGTGGCCCAAAACCTCACTGAGAAGTACTAAGGCTTTTAGTCTCACAGAAGAACTGGGGGAAAATCTAAGACCCAATCATACCTGAGATCTGAAAAAAGACCCTAGAAAATACTCTGAGGTCCTATAAGCCATTGAGATAAGCACTGAGCCAGAATGAGACTCTGGGGAAAGCCCTGAGCTTATACTGAGAAACATGAAATAGCCCTGAGTACCACTGACAGAGTGGGTAGGCCCTGAGCAACACTATGACAATGTGAATATTCCTGAGTTTCAATGACACACTAGGCAAGGAACTAATCCCCATTGAGATACTAGTGAAGGCCAATATTTTGCAAGAATACTGGGGAAAAAATTTAAGCATTACTAGATATTGTGAAGCATCCTAAAACCCACTGAAAGATTAGCATAGGCTCTAGGCCTCAGTATGATACTTGGGAAGGCTCTAACACTCAATTAAACACCAAGAAAATCCTGAGCACCACTGTGATGCTGGTAATGGCACTGAGCTTCACAGAGACACTGGAAAAATTCCCTGGGATTCAGTAAAAATTCCTGAAAGGCCCTGAACCCAATGTTTCCTTTGGGAAGATTCAGTGTCACTCTGATGCTGGAAGAAGCTCTGAACATCAACTGAGACTCTGAGAATAGCACTGAGCCTATGGAGGAACTCTATAAATCCAATAAGTTGGGGATACCTAGAAAAGGCAATGAGACCTATTAAGACCCCTGGAAAGAACCTGAGCACAAGTGATCATGGGAATGGTGCTTGTCTGCACTTAGATCCTGTGAAGGTCACAAGACCACAAAGACTTTTAGGAAGGCTATGCATACATCTGTCAACCTAAGGAAGGCCTTTAGCATTCTTAAGACTGAAGAAATTTTGAACATCACTGAACAAACAATGATGAAATTGAAATGCAGAGACATTTATTGAAGCCATCAGCCTCTTAAAAGCACTGAGTAATAATCTGGGCATCATGAAGAGCATGTGGAGGTTTCTAAATGTGACTGAAATTCTTAGAAGGCCTTGAGTCCACCTGAGACTCTAGGGTAGACCATGAGCCACAGAACAAAAAATTCTCCTTAGCCCTTCTGATATCATAAAGAAGGCCTTGAGTATCATGAAGACTCTAGGGTACACCCTGATCATCAGTGTAACCTGGGAAGACAATAGCTTCACCGAGTGCTTAGAAAGGCAATGACACCAACAAGACTCTGGAGAAGGCTCTGGGGACCACTGTGACCCTGGGAATGGCAGTAAACTCCACTGAGGATATGGGAAGGGGCTGAGATTTACTGACCCTGACTAATACCCTGAACCCAGTGTGTCTTTGGGGAACTATCTAAGCTGAGGTGAGACCCTGGGAATAGCACTGAACATGACTGAGACACTGCAAAATACTCTGAGAAAAAGTGAGAGCCTGGTAATGGCCATGAGTCCCACTAAGGACATGGGCAATGCATTTGGCTCTGTGAAAATTTTGGGAAAATTCTGAACCACACTGAGATTCTGGGAATGTCTGAGAGATTCCCTGAATGCCTGAGCAAGGGAAGGAGAACACTAAGACTCTGGGAGACTGCCCTGAACATGACTATGAGAATAGAGGAGACCATAAACTCATTGAGATTCTGGGCAAGGCCAGGATCACACTCCATCTGAGTCTGCTCCCTACCTTGAGATCTTAAAAAATGTAGGTAATAAATCTGCTATCTGCCCTTGGACTATGCTTGGCTGTACCCTGTCACAATTGTAAAATTCATGTTATAAAAACTTCCCAGAATTAAGTACCCAGAATTCAGTGTTTCTTTTGGGAATATTGAGAGCCTTTTTTGAGGCTTGAAGTAGGACTGAGCATCACTGAGCCTCTGTGAATAGCACTGAGCCTCATGGACAACCTGAAAAAGACCCTAAAATAATGAGAGACTCTGAGGTTGGCTCTGCAATTCAGTGTTTCCCTGCAAAAGGCAATAAGAACTATTGAGACCCTTGGGATGACCTTGAGCACATGATGAAATTGTGAAAGGTGCTGATTGGCACTGAAAGACTGTGCCTTTAGCATTCTTACAAATCTGAAGAATATTTGAACCCCATTGAGACAACAGTGAATGAAATTAATGAATCTATGACTCTTGTCAAAGCCTTGAGGGTCTTCTAAACACTGGGCAATATTTCAAAAACCATGAAGGCCATGCAGACATTTCTAAACAAGATTAAAAATCTGGCAAAGTCCTTGAACCCTCCTGAGACTCTAGGGTATGCCTTAGGTCCAATGCCACCGGGAAAGACCTTAAATAGATAAATGGATAAAAAAAATGGGGCATATATACACAATGGAATATTACTCAGCAATTAAAGAGAATAAAATCATGGCATTTGCAGGTAAATGGATGGAGTTAGAGAAGATAATGCTAAGTGAAGTTAGCCAATCCCCCCCCCAAAGAAAAACAAAAACAAATGCCAAATGTATTTTTTTTTTCATATAAGGAGGCTCATAGTGGGATAGGAACAGGGAGAATGGTAGGAATGGATGAACTCTAGATAGGGCAGAGGGGTTGGAGAGAAAGAAAGGGGGCATGAGGTTATTAATGATGGTAGAATTGAGGATCATTATTATCCAAAATACAGGTATGAAGACATAAATAGATGTGAATATACATTCATAAAAAATTGTGCTCTATATGTGTAATAAGAATTGTAATGCATTCTGCTGTCATATAAAAAAATTAATGAATCTGTGACTCTTGTTGATGCCTTGACCCTCTTCTAAACACTGGGAAATATTAAAAGCACCATAAAAATGATGTGGACCTTTCTAAACAAGGTTAAAATTCTGCAAAAGTTCTTGAGCCCCCCTGAGACTTTAGGGTAGGCCCTGAGGCCCACTGACACTGGGAAAGACCTTAATCCCCTCATATTCCCTGAGTGTCACTAAGACTCTAGGGTAAGTATTTGCCATTATTGTTTCCTGGGGATAGTATAGCTTTATTGAATGTCTGGAAATGCAATGATGCCATTAAGACTCTCATGAAGGCTCTGGGCACAACTGAATGCCCTGAGACTCAGTAAGATACTTGGCTGTGCCTGAGAAACACTGTGACCCTTGGAATGGTACGGAACTCCACGGATATCCTGGAAACTGTGCTGATATTTACTGAGGCCCTGGAAAAATCTGAACACAGTGTGCCTTTGGGGAACTATCTAATCCCATCTGATACTCTGGGAGTAGCATTGAACATGTCTAAGACACTTGAAAAAGTCCTGAGAAAACAAAGAGCCTGGTGATGGCCATGAGTTCTACTGAGGCAATGGGCAAAGCCTTTGGCTCTTTAAATATCCGGGAAACCTCCTGAACCACACTGAGTTGCTGGAAATATCCAAGAGGTCAACTGAATGCATTAGAAAGAGAACACTAAGATTCTCAGGGAACACCTTGAGCAAGACCCTGGGACTAGAGGAGACCATGAAAACCACTGAAACCCTTGGCAAGAATCCACAATCCACTGAGTCAGTACCAGAGTCCATAAACCTCATTAGAGACCTGCAAATTCCCTGAATTCAAATGATACACTGGTAAAAGCTCTGAATACCAATTACAAACCAATAAAAGCCCTGATGCCAAGAGACTTTTTAAAAGACCTTTGAATAATACAAACTCATATGTCAGGAGCTTCCACATAGGAAATGAGCACCCTTTAGCCTTGAGTGGTGAGAATGGGAGATGTGGCAAAAGCCAGCCATGGGCTGTGTGTGTGAACTATGGGCCTTGAGTGCACAAAGTGGAATAAACTGATTGTGCCCCTCGGTAAGGATGGGTCTTGCTCCAGTCTTTTCTCTTACTGTGTGATGATCCCACAGAGCTCCTGAGATGGACATAGCCTCCTCAGATGTTAGTCAATCTACTGACAGCAGAGATTAGGAAGCTAAACTCAACCCCCTGAAACATGACTCCTTGACTCATTTAAATGGCTTCTCCCCAATAAAAGAGTTCAGCACGAGTTCTCTCTCTTGCTCTTTCCACAGATCTCTTAGAAAAGCCATCACAGGACCCATAGAAAAAGGTATCTCTGTCTCTTGCATGATTATTTCATGCAGCTCAGTTCACCTGGAGTGACCTTGAGTGTTTTAGTCGTGAGATGCAACACTCATGGAAACTTGTGAACACCCCTTAAATCCTGTGGAGAGACCTGACCTGTGTCACTCTGATATCTTGGAGATTTTCCTGAGAACTACAGATACAAAGTGTAAGCTTTTGAGGCCCACTGAAGGACATGGGGAAGCCATGATCTTCATATATGAGCTGGAAAAGCACTGAGACACAAAGAGACCATGGGGAAGATCCACAATTTCACAATGTCCCAGGTGGAGGCCCTGAACCCTACTGTAAATGTATTTATTGAAGTCCTCTTGCCTTACAAAAGCTCTGGGGAAAAATATGACACAAAATCATACCTGAGATCTCAAAAAAGACACTAGAGAATTTTCTGAGCCCCTATAAGTCATTGGAGAAAGCACTGAGCCAACTGAGACTCTGGAAAAGCCCTGAGGTTTCACTCAAATACATGGGGGTATCCCTAAGTGCTGCTGACACCATGGTGAAAGCCCTGAGCACCCCTTTGACAAGGAGAACATCTCTCTGTTATAGTAACACACTGGTTAAGGCTCTTTTCCTCAATGAGACAGTAGGGAAGGCCATTATTTTCCCAGAATACTTTGAAAGAATCTGAGCACCACTAAATATTGTGCAGAATTCTTAAATCCACTGAAATAGTAGGGTAGGTCCTTGGCCTTGCTAAGGTTGTGAGGAAGGCCCTGACACACAATCAAACTGTGAGAAGATGCTAAGTACAACTTTGATGCTGAGAATTAGCTCCACAGAGCACTTAGCTCCACAGAGACCCTGGGCAAGGCCCTGGAATTTATTGAGAAACCCTGAATGGCCCTGAACATACTGTTTCCTTTGGGAAGATTCAGTGCCTTGCTCTGAGGCTGAAAGAAAGTGCTGAGCATCACACAGACTCTGAAGAATAGCACTGAGCCCAATGAACAACCTGTAAAAGACTAAAATAATAGGAGCCTCTGATGTTGGCTCTGAAACTCAGTGTTCCCCTGCAAATTAGAGTGAGAAATATTGAGACCCTTTGGAAGACCCTGAGTAGAAGGTGATATTGTGGATGGTGCTAATCCACACTGAGATTCTGGAAAGGCAATGGTACCACTATGAATTTTGGGAAGGTTGTGCACACATCTGTCAATGTAAAGAATGGCCCTCTGCCTTCCTAAAAATCTAAGAATATTTTGAACACCACTTAGGCAAAAGTGAATGAAATTTATGAATGTGAGATCCTTGTTGAATCTTGGACCCCTTCTAAACACTGGGCAACATTTCTAGCATGATGAAGATAATGTGGACCTTTCTAACAAGAATAAATTTCCTTGAACCCCTCTGAGACCCTAGGATGGGCCTGAGTCCCACAGACACTGAGAAAGACCCTGAGCTTCTCTGGTTCCCCGAAGAAGGCCATTGCACCACTAAAATTCTTTGGCAGGTCCTTGTCATCAAAGTAACCTGTGAAGACAATAGCTCACTGATTGTCTTAGAAGGCAATGACACCACAAAGACTCTGCATAAGGTCCTGGGCACCCATGTCCTGGGGGCATGCCCTAGAACTCAGACTCTGTGTTGGCCCTCAGCAGCACTGTTACCCTATGAATGACAATAACTACACTGAGAATGTGAGAAAGGTTTAGAGATTTAGTGAGACCCTGGCAAAACCCTGAACCCAGTGTGTTCTTGTGGAACTATCTGATCACAACTGAGACTCTACAAATAACATTAAATATGACTGAGGCACTTCATAATGCCCTGAATCAATCGGAGAGCCAATCTGGAAATGGCCATGAGTTTCACTGGTCACGGAGCTAGTCCTTTTGTTCTTTGAAAACCTGGAGAACATCCTGAACCACACTGTCATGCTGGGAGTGTTCAAGACCTCCCCTAAAATTTCTGAGAAAAGGAAGGAAAACATCAATTTACTAAGAGAACTTTCTGATCATGTCTGTGAGACTGAAAGAGACTGAGATCCACTGAGACTCTGGGCAATGTTATGGAACAAACTGTATGTGCCTTAACTTGATAAACTCCATTTTAATCTGAGATTTCATTTCATGTAAGAAATGCTTCTCTTTGAGAAAACTCTTCATCTGTCATCTCCTGCTAAGCACAGCCAGTTTGGCAACCCAGGGTGTTTGAAAAATGTTCCTATTATTCATATACAATGTATTATTAAGAAATACATTTGTGTGCTGGGGTTGTAGCTCAGTGGTTGAGCTCTTGCCTTGCATGCATGAGGCACAGGGTTTAATTTTCAGCACCACATTAAAAAATAAATAAATAAAACAGATTTTTTTTTTAAAAGAAAATACATTTGTAAGATGTTCTCTTTTAGTTCCCATTTTTCTTGGACAGTGTACTCTATCTGGTACTGAGTCATTCTGGTCCACTTCATACATTGCTATTGTTTTGACTTACTGGTTTCTTGTGGTTTGAGGCTATAAAAGAGGTATCTTGCCTTCTGCAAGGAATGGAGATTTGCAGAGGCAACTTGGTCACTGCCCCAGACCTGCCACTGATTAAATTTCTACTTTTTGCTTCAAGACTGAACTTATGTTTCATTTCAAATGCACCTCAACATTTGGAGGATCCAGTAAGATTCCTGGAGTCTGGGCTGTGACTCTTGAGCACACCAGTATTCCAGATCCTTGGACACAGAGAAGTGTGCCCTTTCTCTCAAGTTTGGTAGCCCTCTGCTCCATGAGGTTCTGGACCCCCTGCAGTGACCAATTCAAGGCTGCTGAATGTATGTGGTGTGGCTCACGCCTGTAAACCCAGATCTGGTGAGAGTCAAACTTGTAACCCCAGCACTTTGTGAAAGTGTATCTGTTGGGACCTTGGTCATTAACCCAGAAAGCCAGTAAATGGGCCGTGATGAAAGTCTTGTGTCTGGGTATTGGAAGAGACAGTGTCTTGCCCACCACTTTCTGTCCCTTGTTTGTTCATGTCCATCCATCTGTTCCTGACATTGTTGTCTGTTTGCCCCAGCACCTACTTTCTTTTTATTTTAACAGATTGGACTCATCAGCAACTCAGAAACCCCCGTCTTCAGACCTTGTCAAATTCTTCACTTTAACCTTCCTTTTATTTCTGCCAGTTTTTAAAATTGTTAGCTTTGTCATTGGAAACTTAACGCAAAAGTGGCCTGATTGCCATCTGGAGAAAAATGGTTAAAAAGCCCTAGGCAGCTCACTAAGGCATGCACTGGAATGTAAACAGCTGCCAAAAGTCTTCAGAGGGGACCAATCTGAAACTGAAGGAAAAGTTTCAGTTTACCTTCTCCCTGGCTGAGACACAGAAACAATGGTTTCAGTGCACTCGCTTTCTCTCCCTGTCTCTTTCTTGCTTTCTTATGCTGTTTTACTCTTAAAGGCAATATTATTTTTTTCCAGGAATCTTGTTTTAAAAATTATGTATTTTTGAGTTCATGATTTTGATCCACTGCACCTAGATTAATGTGTTTTTCTAATCAGACCTAGTTTATACAGCTATAGACTTTTATTATATATACACTCTGCTTTGTGTAGTGGACAACTTACAAGATTTATCTCTCAATCTAATAGATTTTTAAAGGCTTCAAGGCTTTTGTTTGTTTTGTGTATGATGTTCACAAATATATTGTCATGTCTACATGTGTTTTTTTTTCTTTTTAATTTTTTACTTGTAGATGGAAAAAATACCTTTATTTTGTTTGTTTATTTTTATGTTGTGCTAAGGATTTAACCCAGTAAGTCACACATGCTAGGCAATTGCTCTACTGCTGAGCCACAATCCCAACCCCTTCATGTTTAATATCAAAACTGGCACATAAACTCATAGGTTAAAATTTTAAAAAATGGATTCAAATACCTTCTGCTCACATGATTTAAATGGTTTGATTTAAATTAGGTAAACATCCCCTCTTGACCAGTGGACTACAGCGTGGGAGCTGAGATCCAGCCCAGACAGCCCACACCATCCCAAGCAGGATCCAGGATCTCAGTAGGCCTGGTTCACCACTCTGCTGATGAGGTACACACTGCCAGAGCCTTGCCTTGGGTGCAGAACCACACCTTCCGACCAGCAGACTACCACAGGAGGTCAAGACCAGCAGCCCAGATACAGCCTCTCCAACTTATAAAGGACCCAGATCCAGGATGCAGTAGTATATATTGAGAGGCACCAAAAATATAGGGAAGAAGCTGTAATATCTCAGACCCACACTACAATAAAAGAAGACATACAGACAACATGAAAAAACAAGGGAGGAAAGTGCTCCAAACAAACCAGGACACTATAATAACAGACTCATGGACAGCAAAGTTGATAAAATGTCAGAGAAGGAGTTCAGAAAGTTCATAATTAAAATGATCTGTGAATTAAAGAATGACCTAAATGAGCAAATACAAGCAAAAATTGATCACTCCAACAAGAGATAAGAGAGTAAATACAGGTACCAAAAGATTACTTCAAGACAGAGATAGAGACCCAAACAAAACAAAACAAAACAAAACCAGTCAGAAATCCTTGAAATGAAGGATACAATAAATCAAATAAAAAACTCAGTAGAAAGCATAACCAACCGACTAGACCACTTGGAAGAAAGAACGTCAGATAATGAAGACAAAGTATGCAATTAAAAAAAATAAAGTTGATCACACAGTGAAGAAAGTTAGAAACCATGAACAGAACATTCAAGAATTATGGGACTGCATCAATAGACCAAATCTAAGAGTTATTGGGATAGGGGGAGGCACACAGTTTGAAACTAAAGGACTGTACAATCTATTCAATGAGATAATATCAGAAAATTTCCCAAGCATGAAGAATGAATTGGAAAACCAAATTACAGGACACCAAATGTACAAAATTACAACAGATCTACACCAAAGCACATTATAATGAAAATGCCAAGCATACAGAATAAGGATAGAATCTTAAAAGCCGCAAGACAGAAGAATCAGATCACATATAGAGAGAGACCAATTTGTATCTCAGCAGACTTTTTAACTCAGACCATCAAAGCCAAGAGATCTTGGAACAACATATACCAAGCTCTGAAAGAAAATGGATGCCAACCAATAATCTTGTATCCAGCAAAACTAAGTTTTAGATTGATAATGAAAAATATCCAACAATATGCTGTCTATAGGAGACTCATCTGATAGGAAAAGACATACACAGATTGAAGGTGAAAGGTTGGAAAAAATCATACCACTCATATGGACCTTGAAAGCAAGCAGGGGTGTCCATACTTGTATAAAAATAAAATAGACTTCAAGCCAAAGTTAATCAAAATGGATAAAGAAGGACACTACATACTGCTCAAGGGAGCCATACACCAACAAAACTTAATGATCATTAATATATATGCCCCAAACAATGGTACAACTACATTCATCAAACAAACTCTTCTCAAGTTCAAGAGTCAAATAGACCACAACACAATAATCATAGGAGATTTTAATACACCTCTCTCACCACTGGATAGATCTTCCAAACAAAAGTTGAATAAAGAAACTATAGAGCTCAATAATACAATTAATAACTTAGACTTAATTGACATATACAGAATATACCACCCAACATCAAGTGGATACACTTTTTTTTGCAGCAGCACATGGATCCTTCTCAAAAATAGATCATATATTATGTGACAGGGCAAATCTTAGCAAATACAAAGAAGTAGAGATACTACCATGCATTTAATCTGATCATAATGGAATGAAATTGGAAATCAATGATAAAATAAGAAAAAAATTCCTACATCACATGGAGAATAAACAATATGCTACTGAATGAGCAAAGGGTTACAGAAGACAACAAAGAGGAAATTAAAAAATTCTTAAAGGTAAATGAAAACTTAGACACAACGTATCGAAATCTCTGGGACACTATGAAAGCAGTACTAAGAGGAAAATTCATTTCATGGAGTTCATTCCTTAAAAGAAGGAAAAGCCAACTAATAAATGACCTCACACTACACCTCAAAGCCCTAGAAAAAGAAGAACAAATCATCAGCAAATACAGTAGAAGGCAAGAAATAATTAATATCAGAGCTGAAATCAATGAAATTGAAACAAAAGAAACAGCCAAAAAATTGACAAAACTAAAAGTTGGTTCTTTTAAAAAATAAATAAGATTGACAGACCACTAGCCATGCTAACAAAGAGGAGAAGAGAGAGAACCCAAATTAAATAGCATATGGGATGAAAAAGGCAACATCACAACAGACACTTCAGAAATACAGAAGATAATTAGAAATTATTTTGAAACCCTATACTCTAATAAAATAGAGGATAGTGAAGGCATCGATAAGTTCCTTAAGGCATATGAGTTATCCAGATTGAGTCAGGATGACATAAACAACCTAAACAGACCAATATCAAGTGAGGAAATAGAAGAAGCCATCAAAAGATTACCAACCAAGAAAAGCCCAGGACCGGATGGATATACAGCAGAGTTTTACAAGAACTTTAAAGAAGAACTAATACCAATACTCATCAATCTATTTCAGGAAATAGAAAAAGAGGGAGTACTTCCAAATTCATTCTATGAGGCCAACATCACCCTGATTCCAAAACCAGATAAAGACACTTCAAAGAAAGAAAACTTCAGACCAATATCCCTAATGAATATAGATGCAAAAATCCTCAATAAAATTCTGACAAAGCGGATACAAAAATATATCAAAAAGATTATGCACCATGACCAAGTGGGATTCATCCCCAGGATGCAAGGCTGGTTCAATATATGAAATCAATAAATGTAATTCACCACATCAATAGACTAAAAGATAAGAACCATATGATCATCTTGATAGATGCTGAAAAAGCATTCAACAAAATACAGCATCCCTTTATGTTCAAAACATTAGAAAAATTAGGGATAACAGGAAATTAACTCAACATGGTAAAAACTATATATGCTAAGCCTCAGGCCAGCATCATTCTAAACGGAGAAAAATTTAAGGCATTCTCTCTAATAAGGCATTCTCTCTAAAATCTGGAACAAGACAGGGATGCCCTCTCTCACCACTTCTATTCAGCATAGATATTGAAACACCAGCCAGAGCAATTAGACAGACGAAAGAAATTAAAGGCATAAATATAGGAAAAGAAGAACTTAAATTATTTGCCAATGACATGATCCTATACCTAGCAGACCCCAAATGCTCAACCAAGAAACTTCTAGAACTAGAAAATGATTTCAGCAAAGTGGCAGGATATAAAATCAATACCCATAAATCAAAGGCATTCCTGTATATCAGTGACAAATCCTCTGAAATGGAAATAAGGACAACTACCCCATTCACAATATCCTCAAAAAAATACAATACCTGGGAATCAACCTAACAAAAGAGGTGAAAGATATATACAATGAAAACTACAGAACCCTGAAGAAAGAAATAGAAGAAGACCTTAGAAGATGGAAGGATTTACCTTGCTCATGGATTCGTAGAATTATTATTATTAAGATGACCATATTACCAAAAGCAGTTTACAGATTTAATGCAATTCCCATCCAAATCCCAATGACATTCCTTGCAGAAATAGAAAAAGCAATCATGAAATTCATCTGGAAAAATAAGAGACCCAGAGTAGCTAAAGTAATTCTAAGCAGGGAGAATGAAACTGGTGGTATTGCAATTCCAGATTTTAAATATATTATAGAGCAATAGTAACAAAAACAGCATGGTGCTGGCACTAAAACAGGCTGGTACACCAATGGTACAGAATAGAGGACACAGAGACAAATCCAAAAAATTACAACTACCTTATATTAGACAAAGGTGCTAAAAACATGCAATAGAGAAAGGATAGCATCTTCAACAAATGGTGCTGGGAGAACTGGAAATCCATATGCAACAAAATGAAATTGAATCCCTTTCTCTCACCATGCACAAAAGTCAACTCAAAATGGATCAAGGAGCTAGGAATCAGACCAGAGACTCTGCATCTAATAGAAGATAAACTTGGCCCTAATCTTCATCATGTGGGGGCAGGCCCCAAATTCCTTAATAAGACACCTATAACACAAGAGTTAAAACCAAGAATCAACAAATGGGATGAATTCAAACTAAAAAGTTTTTTCTCAGCAAGAGAAATAATATGTGAGGTGAATAGGGAGCCTGCATCCTGGGAACAAACATTTACCCCTCAAACATCAGATAGAGCTCTAATCTCTAGAGTACACAAAGAACTCAAAAAGTTAAACAACAAAAACCAAATAACCCAATCAACAAATGGGCCAAAGACTTGAACAGACACTTATCAGAAGAGGATATACAATCAATCAACAAATACATGAAAAAATGCTCACCACCTCTAGCAATCAGAGAAATGCAAATTAAAACTACTCTAAGATACCATCTCACTCCAGTAAGATTTGCAGCCATTATGAAGTCAAACAACAATAAGTGCTGGCGAGGATGCAGGGAAAATGGTACACTCATACATTGCTGGTGGGACTGAAATTGGTGCAGTCAATTTGGAAAGCAGTATGGAGATTCCTTGGAAAGCTGGGAATGGAACCACCATTTCACCCAGCTATTCCCCTTCTTGGACTATACCCAAAAGACCTAAAAAGAGCATACTACAGGGACATAGCCACATCAATGTTTATAGCAGCACAATTCACAATAGCTAGACTGTGGAACCAACCTAGATGCCCTTCAATAGATGAATGGATTTTAAAAAATGTGGCATTTATACACAATGGAATATTACTCAGCACTAAAAAATAACAAGATCATGGCATTTGCAGGGAAATGGATGGCATTAGAGCAGATTATGCTAAGTGAAGTTAGCCAATCCTTAAAAAACAAACGCCGAATGTCTTCTCTGATACAAGGGGGGTGACTCAAAATGGGATAGGGAGGAAGATCATGAGAAGAAGATTACCACTAAATAGGGAAGAGAGGTGGGAGGGAAAAGGAGGGAGAAGGGGAGTTGCATGGAAGATGGAAGGAGACCCTCATTGTTATACAGAATACACATATGATGTTGTGAGGAGAAAAAGAAAAAAAAGTGTGTTACATTAGATTGGATAGAGAGAAATGATGGGAGGGGAGGGGAGGGGAAGTGGGGATAGGAAGGACAGCAGAATAAAATAGACATTATAATTGCTGTATGTATACAGGTGACTCTATGACCAGTGTGATTCTGCAATCTGTACAATCAGAAAAATGAGAAATTTTACCCCAATTGATTCAAATATGTATGAATTGACAAGGTCATTGTAATGTCATGTGTAGCTAATAAAAAATGAAAAAAAATATTTATACTATCCAACAATAAAAATAAATAAGCATTAACAATTGTCCAGGGGACTGACATACAGAAGTACAGGGGGTTATTATGAGGATGAAACTACTCTGCATAACACCATCATGGGGGTACATATCATTATATTTGTCAAAACCTATACATGCACTACACCAAGTGTGAAGATTAATATCAACTATAAACTTTGGTTGACACTGCTGTGTCAATGTGGGTTCTTCAGCTGCAACAAATGTACCACTCTGATGGGGGAAGAGGGGGCTAGGAGTTATGTGAGAAATCACTCAACTTTTCTGTGAAGCTAATACTGCTCTTAAAAATAAAGCCTTATTTAAAAGAAAAAAGATAAAGAAGAACACTACATACTGCTCAAGGGAACCATACACCAAAAAATTTAACAATTATAAACATATATGCCCCAAACAACAGAGCAGCTATGTTCATCAAAAAAACCTCTCTCAAGTTCAAGAGTCAAATAGACCACAACACAATAATTTTGGATGACTTTAACACACCTCTTTCATCCAAGATCTTCCAAACAAAAGCTCTCCCCCAAAACTATAGAACTCAATAATACAATCAATAACTTAGACTTAACTTATATTTAAGAATATTCCATCCTTCAATGAGAGAATATATTTTCTTCTCAGCAGCACATGGATCCTTCTCTAAAACAGACCATATATTATGCCACAAAGCAACTCTTAGCAAATATAAAAAAGTAGATATACTATCCTGCATTCTATCAGATAATAATAGAATTAAATTAGAAATCAATGATAAAAGAAGAAATAAAATCCACTCCAACACCTGAATACTAAATAATATGCTACTGAATGAACAATGTGTTACAGAAGACATCAAGAAGGAGATTTTTTAAAGTTTTTTAGAGGTGAATGAGAACATAGATACAACATATCAAAATCACTGGGACACTATGAAAGCAATTCTAAGAGGAAAGTTCATTGCATGGAATTCATTCCTTAAAAGAAGAAAAAGTCAACAAATAAATGTCTTAACACTACATCTCAAAGCCCTAGAAAAAGAACAAATCAACACCAAAAGCAGCAAAAGACAGGAAATAATTAAAATCAGAGCTCAAATTAATGAAATTGAAACTGTCGCGACCCCTTGCCCGCAAAGAAGACGCAACTCAGGAATCTTCTTTCAGCAGTTTATTCAGGCCCTTGATAGTTCTTCTTCTCTCTCCCGGATGCCCCTCCCAGCCTTAATAAAGCATCTCAAGCCCCAATGCAAAGCTGCCACGTGGAGCTTTCTCATAGGGTGATGAAAAGTCATGCGCCAACTCTCCCAAATTAGGAGTTGTTTGTCACAGACCACAGCGGAGCCAGCGCCATCTTGTAATGGCGACCATAGTCTGCAGAAATGGCAGAAGCGGCTCACCACAGTTCCCCCTTTCTGTTTCCTTAAAACAATACAGGCGAGAGTAGAGGTCCTATCCCACTGTGCAGAAGTGGCTGCATAGTATGGCTCAGTCTTAAGGAGGGCCCTTCCCCAGATCCGAGGCCATATCAGCCGATGCCTTTTTTCGTGGGGCGGGGCATGGACGCGTCTAACCCGCATGCAATAGGACATGCTCTCCTTGAGGTCCACGTCAAGGATCACTCAAGTGCAGTGCTTTGCCTCGCATCCTGTATCGTGGCGATGGTGGACGAAGGGGGATAACTGAGGCTGAACTGTGGCTGTTTATAACGACAAACAAGTTGACAGCACCCTGAAAGAAAGGCACGGACTTTAAGACGATAGAAAAGCACTAGTGTGGAAACCCATCTGCGTGCAATGGCAGTAAGACCGGCAGAGTGCAAGGGCTTTCCAACACTAAGAGAATAGCAAGGAAGGTCATGTCGATCCCAGTGCAATGTTATAATAACTTGGGGTGCAACGACCATGACAAAGGTTTACTGTTTAAGATGCGCAAGCCAGACTTGAGGCGAGTTGCCATTTTCTAAAGCTGCAAGAGCTTGTATGATCATAGCCTTATCATGAGCACTACGGGCCTTAAGGCGACAGAGAAACCACAAACAGAGGAACATACCGAAGCAACACATTGCACCAAAAATGCCTACCCCCACCCACTCTTTGAAGAAGGAAAAAGCAGAAGATATCCAATCGGTGAATTGACCCAAAGTCACGGGATCGACACGGGTACTGTTCAAGACAGCTATCTGGGTTAGTTGAGACTGGATCATGTCTTCCGCTGCCATGGACCAATTTCCGGCCAAATATTCGCCAATGATGCGGGAGGCATTCCTGGAATCATTAAATCTGACAGAGGTTATGCATAAATGTGCACGTTGGTCAACACAACCCAAAAGCACCAAGTCAGCCAATTCTTCTACCTGAGCTTGGAGTAAATCTATTCTTTGGTTGGCAGCTAAAATCCCTGACAAAATATGTTGATTAATTGTATTTTGGGATTCAAGTATGGTGGAAGTTTGTTGAACAACTTGATTAATGGTGGCAGCAGTTTGTACTTGACTGGCCATGGCCACTCCGGCCGTAACCGCTGCAGCAGCAGACACTGCCACAGCTGTCACTATAGCTGCCGTAATTCCAAAATCCCTGCGGACTCTAAGTAGTTCAACAATGGGGAATTTATCTGGGTCCGCAGTGACTGGGATTGGGACAAAAGTTGGAATTTTCATAACCACTGCCGTGGTCCAGGAGCCATTCCAACACTCAGACAAATAGCAGGTAATATTAGAACAATCCAGCATCCCCGACGAGGTGTCATTAGCCAAAAGGAGCAAGAACGGGGATTGGACGCAGACCATTGCAGGGGGCAATGTGGCATTATATAGCAAAGAGTTGAATGAAACAGATGTAAGTCTATTACCTCGTTCATTCTCCTTAACAGTGCCAGAAACATTAGCCAGCCAGCTTTTGACTCCCAGCAATTGAGCCAATGCAGAAATATCAGCTGAAGCCCCCTTCTCATTGGAAATCAGCCATTGAAACCAGGACCAACCTACTCCTGTAGAGGAGTTGGCACTGTTGTTAAAGTTATAAACATACCTCTTAAGAGAGGGGGAAAAGGAGAAACCTTTAGCAACTTGATGTTTCTCCCAAGAATGATCCTGACAAGGCGTAAATGTTGGGGGGAAACCAAGATTAGGAGTACAGTAAGGGGAGGCCTTGAAATGAGTGGCATTGTAAGTACTATTAGAAGAAGGAGGCACTGGGATTAGTACCTTGGAGATAATAGCCAAGGTAGTTATGTTTAAAGCAGAGCTATTTGCGGGGGTCCCTGAACCTGATTGCTTCCCTGAAACTACTTGGCTCAGTACGGCACTGATAATGTTCCCTGAGACCTGACTGGACCGCAATGGGTCCTCCCAGTTAGTCAAATTTTTGGTCTTAAGGCTGATGCAATTAGCGTTTCCAAGGCTGAAACAAAACACTCCTGTGAGATTAACTTGAGATTGATTAAAAATGCTCTCCATGTCCCCTCTAGGAGAGGCACAGGGAGCAGACATCTCACATGAGGTAGAGAAAAGAGTGGGGAGGACACTAGAATTACTATGAACCGGCATCGGCATTGGCCAAGCCCGTGCCACTGCCCACCACTGCATTGGTGTCGTCTGTGCCATCGGCACCAGCACCAGAACCAGAGCACGTAGCAGAGTGAAGATCCTCATCACGGGATTGCTGTGGTATCTCTTGTTGCTGGTCGGTTGATGTCAAGACTCTTCTTGTCAGGCGTTCAGGGACCCACAACGGTTCCGTGCGATCCTGGGGAAAAACACATACAGATCCTCGTGCCCATGTCAGCACGGGGTCGGGGCCGTTCCATTGGCCCGTAAGAACATCCTTCCACTTAACATAGCCAATTACAGAAGGCTGAGGAGACACATGTCTATCGGCCGCAGAGCGACCATGAATATCCAAATTCAAAAAATTAATGGTAAAGAGAGCCAAGGATAGGCGTTCTTTAGGAGTGTGTTCAGCTCCTATTCCCCCTTTTTGTTTTTGTAAAGTTTCCTTTAAGGTGCGATGAGCACGCTCAACAATGCCTTGTCCTTGAGGATTGTAAGGCAGACCATGAGTAAGTTGCACTCCCATGGTAGAACAAAAGGATGTAAATTGTCTTCCAGTATAAGCAGGTCCATTATCAGTCTTAAGGGATGCAGGAGCACCCCATGCTGCCCATGCTTCTAGGCAATGAGTGATAACATTACGTGCCTTTTCTCCCGATAAAGCAGAAGCATGAATAACTCCAGAGCACGTATCAACAGAAACATGTACATACTTGAGGTTACCAAAGTCAGGTATGTGTGTCACATCCATTTGCCAGACAACCAATGGCTTCAATCCCCGTGGATTCACTCCATAAGTAGGGGGATGAAGAAATGTGACACAATGGGGACATTGTAATACTATCTGACGAGCATCCGCTCTTGAAATGGAAAAACGCCTGCGCAGCGTTAAAGCATTAACATGGAAATTCTGGTGAAATAATTTAGCCCCCTCTAAGGAGGAAGCCAAGCATATCAACTGACCTCTAGTGGCTGAGTCCGCACAGGCATTACCCTGTGATAACGGACCAGGAAGAGAGGTATGAGCCCGGATGTGCATTGGATAAAAAGGAGCAGTGCGGCTACAGATAAGCTGTTGAAGCTGATTAAAGTAAGCAGATACATTATGGACATTACTAATAGCTCCCACGGCCTCCAGGACTTTTAGTGCTTGTACCACATAGATGGAGTCCGAAATAAGATTAAAAGGAAAAGAACACTGTTTAAAAACCTCAATAACAATTTGCAGTTCCACCCATTGTGGATTTCCAGGAGCAAATTGATGCTGAACAGGGGGAGAATCATTAATTACATAAGCTCCCATTCCAGACTTGGAACCATCAGTAAAAATATTAACAGCCCCCGGAATTGGATTGGGTGAAGTTACCTTAGGGAAAATGATGGGATGTTCTTTAACAAAATGGAGTAATGGATGGGAAGGGTAATGATTATCAATATCCCCTTGAAACGAGCAACATAGAATAGCCCAGTTGTCTAGAGTAGCACACAAAACATTAAGTTGAGCTTTAGTATAGGGTATAATAAGAGAAGAAGGTGATTGTCCGAAAAATTGAATGCTTTGTTGAATCCCTTTAAGTGCTAACGCTGCAACAGCATCAGGATAGTATTCTAAGGATTTTCCTGGGGATATATGTGGGTGGATCCATAGTAAAGGCCCATCTTGCCACAGTACTCCAGTAGGCTGCCGCATAGTGGCAAGCACACATAACTGGAAAGGTTTATTACTCTGGAGCCTGTATAAAGTAGCATGTTGTATAGCATCTTCTACTGTTATAAGGGCCGCTCTAGCCTCTTTGGTGAGGCTACGAGGAGAAGCAAGATCTGGATCACCCTTAAGGGTAGCATACAAAGGCTGGAGCACACTATTAGGAATGTGTAAATATCCCCTTATCCAATTAATATCTCCCAGCAGTTTTTGAAAATCATTTAAAGTTTGGAGATCTTGAGTCCTTATGGTGATTTTTTGTGGTTTCAATTTGTCATGCCCAATTATCGCTCCCAAATACTCAATAGAGTTTCCCGTTTGAACCTTTTCAGGTGCAATATGTAGCCCATATTGAGCTAACAGCTTTACTAATTCTTTATAGGCCTCATTAACTGTCTGCTCTAACTTAGCTGCCAATAACACATCATCCATATAATGAATGATCTTGATGGAGGAATACTTATGTCTGAGAGGTGCGAGTGCCTTCCCCACATACATCTGGCACATCGTGGGACTATTAGCCATTCCCTGCGGCAACACTACCCACTCAAACCTTAGATCTGGTTCCTCGTGGTTACACGAGGGAAGGGTGAAGGCAAAACGCTGTGAGTCTTTAGGATGCAAAGGAATAGAAAAGAAACAGTCTTTAATGTCAATAGCAATAATATGCCAGCCCTGAGGAACAGAGGATAGCAAAGGCAGCCCTCTTTGAATGGGCCCCATAAGTTGCATTTGAGCATTAACTGCTCGTAAATCATGCAGTAGGCGCCACTTTCCTGATTTTTTCTTAATAACAAATATGGGAGTATTCCATGGAGAAGTAGAAGGTTGGATGTGACCCAAGTCAAGTTGTTCTTTGACTAGATCATGGGCTGCTGCCAATTTAACCGAGGGAAGAGGCCACTGAGGCACCCAAACAGGCTCCTCGGTGAGCCATGTTATGGGTATTTGAGCCACAGTGGCCCCTAGGAAAAACCCAGACCAAATCTGTTAAGCTTTTGATGACCTTGCACAGGATGTCTACGCCCCTGTAGGTGTTTACCTAGTCCTAGACCTGGCCTATACCCCATATTTTGCATAATCTGTTGAGACACTGGGGAATAGTCATTACTAAGAGTGAACCCCATGTCTGTCATCAGATCACGGCCCCATAAAGAGATAGGTAAATCAAGTACATAAGGCTGAAAGGTGCCATTGTGTCCTTCTGGGTCCTTCCAAGATAGATGTCTACAGCTGATTTGAGGGGCTTGGGCATATCCAAGTCCTCTCAGGGATTGATCAGAAGTCTGCATTGGCCATCCCTTAGACCAGTCCTTAAGGGCTATGATACTACGGTCTGCTCCTGTATCCAGCAATCCCACAATAGATTTACCTTCTATGCTTAATTCCAAAGTGGGGCGATTGCTCATATCTAGTGACAAATAGGCACAATCCCCTCCAGTGGTACCAGCAGGGAAGTGATTATGTAAGCTAGGCAAAATTAGTAATTGAGCAATCCGATCCCCTGGGGAGATAGACACAATGCCCTTTGGAGCCTCCACCATAACCTTTACTGCCCCTACAGTATCAGGGCTAATGACTCCGGGAAAGACATGAAGACCTTGTAAGATAGAGGATGCACGTCCAATTAGCAAACCTACAGTGCCAGGTGGTAAAGGCCCTTTGAACTCAGTTTCCACCAATTGGACTCCCATCTTAGGTGTTAATACGAGTCTGGAGGTGGAACAGAGGTCCAATCCCGCGGCACCTGTAGTGGCTCTCCGCGTTTCATGGGATGGCGCAGAGATGGCCATGTCTCGGGTTCGGGTGTGACATTCTCCACTGCCCCATATATTTGTGGGCCCTGGGGTCGGGGGCCCCTTCGGCCGTTTTTTGGCCCAGCTGAAATAGGCTGTCCATGGATGTCCTTCACTGATCTACACTCTCTTGCCCAATGCTTCCCCTTTTTACATTTAGGACACAGCCCCGGTTGACGAAGGCCATTGGAAGGGCCACCGTGAGGGGGTCCAGTAAAATTGTCTTTTTTGGGACATTCACGTCTGAAATGACCGGGTTGACCACAATGGAAGCATATTCCGGCACCAGGACTGCCCCCTTTTGCAATCCGAAGGACAGCGGCTGCAAGACCTGCGTTAGTTAAAGGTCCTCCAATCTCTCTACACACTTTCATCCATGCTTCTATGCCCTTATTTTTATAAGGAGTGATTGCCGCTTTACATTCCTTGGTGCATTGCTCAAAGACCAATTGCTTGATAAAGGGCATGGCTCTATCAGGATCCCCAAAAATCTTTCCAGCGGCATCCACCATTCTTGCTACAAAATCTGAAAAGGGTTCTGCAGGGCCTTGTAGAATCTTAGTCAAATTACCAGACACCTCTCCTCTATTTGGGAGTGATTTCCATGCACGGATACAAATGTTGTTAATCTGTTCATATACCTCAGGGGGGTATCCTGTTTGTTGATTAGCAAACCTGCCTTGTCCCAAAAGCATATCCTTATCCCAGGCAGGGCGTCCCGCTGCATGGTTTTGGGCGGCCTGCTCTATTGCGCCCTCTAGCATAAATGCTCTCCAGTCCAAATATTTACCCGGGGAAACACAAGCCCGAACAAGGCTAGCCCAATCAGAGGGAGTCATGCAGTATCTAGACAGACTCTCCACCTGAGTTAGTGTGAAGGCGGCATCCACCCCATAAGTGCGCACAGACTCCGCCAGGGTCTTCACAATTTTAAAATCTAAGGGTTCATGGAATCTTCCCCTATTGTCATCCTGAAAAACTGGATAAGCAAGACCCATCTCAGCGTTAACAGCCCTCCATGTTTGGGCATGGAAAGCTCTCCCCGAAACACCTCCACCATACGGCGGTGGATCCGGGGGATCGCTTTTCTTGAGCCCCTGTTTATTTCTGTTCCCTTCTCCTATAGCTAAACTCTCTAGCTGACGAGACAGCCTCCCGAGCTCTTCCTCCTCATCCTCCTCTTCCTCTGACCCACTTTCACATGGGGGTGTGCGCAGCATACTGAGATCTGGATACAATCGTCTCCTCCCCTGTTTCACTCTCCGCACACTCCCATCCTTCTGAGATATCTCACTTCCTGCCGTCTCCGATTTCTCCTCATGTAATTGCTCTAGAACTTCTTGTCCTTTTGTAAGTGCTTCCTGACATCTGCCATCTGTAAGGCAACTACGGACCATTTTCCAAAGGGGTATCACCCCACCCTCTAATATGCCCTGCTCAGAAGCAAAGTCAAGATCTTTGCCTAATTTATCCCAACTAGGTACAGTAAGGCTGCCCGAAAATGCAAACCACGGTGCAGCGATATCTATCTTCTGTAAAAATCTCTGTAAAGTACTATGTTTCACTTCCAGACCCTTGGAACGTAACAGGCCATCTAGGGCCAGAAGAAGCGGACTTGAAGATGCGGCACCCATGACACAACAACAAAAGAAGCACAAAAAACAAAAGCAAAATTACACAACAAAAGAAACACAGAAAACAAAAGTGAAAATAGAAGCGAAAGTACACAGTGCAGCTGCAATAAAATGTAATGCTCTCTCTTTCTTTACAGAGGAGCTGCCCCGCTTTGGTCGCGGATCCCACTTACTTGGGACTAACCCCGCTTTGGTCGCGGATCCCACTTACCTGGGACTAACTGGTGCACCACCCCTGACTGCTGAAAGTTCTGGTTCCCGGGTTTCGGCACCACTTGTCGCGACCCCTTGCCCGCAAAGAAGACGCAACTCAGGAATCTTCTTTCAGCAGTTTATTCAGGCCCTTGATAGTTCTTCTTCTCTCTCCCGGATGCCCCTCCCAGCCTTAATAAAGCATCTCAAGCCCCAATGCAAAGCTGCCACGTGGAGCTTTCTCATAGGGTGATGAAAAGTCATGCGCCAACTCTCCCAAATTAGGAGTTGTTTGTCACAGACCACAGCGGAGCCAGCGCCATCTTGTAATGGCGACCATAGTCTGCAGAAACGGCAGAAGCGGCTCACCACATGAAACAAAAGAAACAATTGAAAAAATTGACAAAACACAGTTATTTCTTTGAAGAAATAAATAAAGTCGACAGACCTTTAGCCATGCTAATGAGCAGAAGGAGAGAAAACTCAAATCACTAACGTATGTGATGAAAAATGAAATATCACAACAGACTCTACAGAAATACAGAAGATAATCACAAATTATTTTGAAAACTTGTACTCCAATAAAATAGAAAATATTGAAGACATCAACTAATTTTTAGGGACATATAATTTGCCCAAATTGAATTAGGATGATATACACAATTTAAACAGATCAATTTCAAGTGATGAAATAGCACACACCATCAAAAGTCTACAAACCAAGAAAAGCTCAGGATTGGATGGATACATAGCCAAGTTCAACAAGATCTTTAAAGAAGAACTAATAGCAATATTCTCCAATTTATTTCAGCAAATAAAAAAAGACAGCACTTCCAAACTCATTCTATGAGGCCAATATCACTCTGATTCCAAAACCAGGCAAAGACACATCAAAAAAGGAAAACATCAGACCAAAATCTTTAATGAACATAGATGCTGAAATTCTCAATAAAATTCTAGCAAATCGAATACAAAAACATATCAAAAAGACTGTGCACCATGATCAAGTTGGATTCATCCCAGGAATGCAAGGTTGGTTCAACATATGAAAATCAATAAATGTAACTTATCACATCAATAGACTTAAAATAAGAATCATATAATCATCTCAATAGATGAAGAAAAAGTATTTGACAAAATATGGCAATGCTTTATGTTCAAAACACTAGGAAAACTAGGAATAACAGGAACATATCTCAACATCATAAAGATTATCTATGCTAAGCCCAGGCCAACATCATTCTAAATGGAGAAAAATTGGAGGCATTCCCTCTAAAAACTGGAAGAAGACAGGGAAGCCCTCTTTCACCATTTCTATTTATCATAGTTCTTGAAACACTGGCCAGAGCAATTAGACAGTTGAAAGAAATTAAAGGGATACACATAGGTAAAGAAGAACTCAAATTGGCACTATGTGAGACAATATGATTCTATATCTAGAAGACCCAATAAATTTTACCAGAAAACTTCTGGAACTAGTAAATGAATTCATCAAAGTAGCAGGATATAAAATCAACACCAATAAATCAAAGGCATTTCTGTATATCAGTGACAAATCCTCAGAAAAGGAAATGAGGAAAACTACCCCATTTGCAATAGCCTGAAAAAAATGAACTACTTGGGAATCAACTTAACAAAAGAGGTGAAAGGCCTATATAATGAAAACTACAGACCTCTAAAGAAAGACATCAAAGAAGACCTTAGAAGATGGAAAGATCTACCTTGCTCTTGGATAGACAGAATTAATATTATCAAAATGACCATACTTCCAAAAGCATTATACAGATTTAATGCAATTTTGATTGAAATTCCAATGACATTCTTCATAGAAATAGAAAAAGCAGTCATGAAATTTATCTGGAAAAATAAGAGATCCAAAATAACTTAAGCAATCCTTAGTAAGAAGAGTAAAGTAGGTGGCATCACTATACCAGACGTTAAACTATACTACAGAGCAATAGTAACAAAAACAGCATGTTATTGGCACCAAAACAGACTGGGTAGACCAATGGTACAGAATAGAGGACACAGAGACTAACCCACAAAACTACAATTATCTTATATTAGACAAAGGTGCCAAGAACATGCATTGAAGAAAAGATAGCCTCTTCACAAATGGTGCTGGGAAAACTGGAAATTCATATGCAACAAAATGAAATTAAACTCCTATCTCTTGCCATGCACAAAACTCAACTCAAAATGAATTGAGGACTTAGGAATATAACCACAGACCCTGTGTCTAATAGAAGAAAAAGTAGGTCCTAACTTCCATTATGTGCCATTAGGCCCCAACTTCCTTTATAAGACTCCTGTGGTGCAAGAATTAAAATCAAGAATCAATAAATTGGGTGGACTCAAATTAAAAAGTTTCTTTTCAGCAAAAGAAACAATCTGTGAGGTGAATAGAGAGCCTACATCTTGGGAGCAAATCTTTACCCCTCATACATCAGATAGAGCACTAATCTCTAGGGTATATAAAGAACTCAAAAAGCTAAACACCAAAAAACAAAAAACAAAACAAAACAAAACAAAAACCAAACAACCCAATCAATAAATGGGCCAAGGACTTGAAGAGACATTTCTCAGAAGATGATGTACAATCAACCAACAAATACATAAAAAATGTTCATCATCACTAACAGAGAAATGCAAATCAAAACCACTGTAAGATTTCATCTCACGCTAGTCAAAATGGCAGCTATTATGAATTCAAAAAACAATAAATGTTGGTGAAAATGTGGAGGACAAAGGTACACTCATACACTGCTGGTTAGACTGCAAAAAGCTGCAGCCAATATGGAAAGCAGTATGGAGATTTCTTGGAAATTTGAGAATGGAAACATCATTTGACCCAGCTATCTCTCTCCTGGGTCTATACCCAAAAGACTTAAAAACAGTATATACAGAAACACAGCCACATCAATGTTTATAGCAGCACAATTCACAAGAACTAGCCTGTGGAACTAATCTAGATGTCCTTGAATAGATGAATGGATTAAAAAAATGTGGCATATTTACACAATGAAATATTACTCAGCAATAAAGTAGAATAAAACCATGGCATTTGCAGGTAAATGGATGGAGTTAGAGAAGATAAAGCTAAGTGTAGTGAGCCAATCCCCCCCAAAACAAATGCCAAATGTTTTCTTTCATATAAGGAGGCTGATTCATAGTGGGATAGCAGGGAGAATGGGAGGAATGGATGAAATCTAGTTAGGGCAGAGGGATTGGAGAGAAAAAGAGGGGGCATGGGTTTATTAATGATGGTGGAATGTGAGGATCATTATTATCCCATGTACAGGTATGAAGACATGAATTGGTGTGAATATACTTTGTATACAACCAGAGATATAAAAAATTGTGCTCTATATGTGTAATAAGAATTGTAATGCATTCCACTGTCATATATAAATTTTTTAAAAGAAAAGAAAAATAAATAAATAGATAAATTAGGTAAACAAATAAAAATAAATATGTCTTTAAAATTAATAACTCACAGGTTTATCTAGGTGGTCAAAAAAACTACTAAAATTTTGATGTTTATAAAATGTTTCTAGGATTCTTCTTCACTAAGAAAGAGATTACTAATGCTGTTGATACATCTCTCTGATACCTTGGTTTTTAAAAATAAATAAATTAGATTTGACATATATACATTGAGTTGGAGAATATCATGCAAAATGAGTAAGTCAATCTCAAAAAATCAAAGGCCAACATTTGCTCTGATATGTGGATGCTGATCCATAATGGGAGCAGGAATAGGGAAGAATGGAAGAACTTGGAACTTTTGATAGGGCAGAGGGGAAAGAGGAGAGGGGAGAGTGTGTATGTGGGGAAAATATGGTAGAATGAGATGGACATTATTTATCTATGTACAGGTATGATTGAATGAATGGTGTGACTCTACATCATGTACAACAAGAAAATGAAAAGTTGTTCTCCATTTATGTTAAAATAAAATTAAATTAAAAACAAAGATTTGATATATGAGATTAATCATAAATGTGTTTGTTAGAGACATCTGATTAATTTACAAAGTTAAAGTGCTGTTAAATATAATATCAAGTACTGTTAACTCCTAAATTCCATAAGATAACATTTTTAAACATTATTGGTGTTTTCATAAATCAATAATAAAAAATTAAAAGGTTCTAAGTATAAAAATATATTTAGTGGTCCAAGGATATATAGCTCAGTTGGTAGAGTGCTCACTTGCATGAACAATGTTCAATTCCCAGCACCACACACGCACACGCACACACAAATATATATAGTATATATAATTTCTTAAATATATATTTTTAAATTTATATTAACATATATATTATATACTTAAAAAATTTCTTGGTGAAAGAAAAGTGAGGAACTGGGAGATGAGATGGGAGAGCTAGAAATAAAAGACAAAGACCAGGCAGAGATACAAAGGAGAGTTTCTGTGTCAGAGCTGACAAATAAAGGCACATCTCTCCATAGATAGAGAGAGGCAATACAAGCTTCAGGTTTGTGACTTTTATGGGGTGGCTCAGAAATTAGAGGAACTGGGTTCTTATGTAGTTGATGAAGGATAGGGCTGATATGAGGGAGTGGTGAGCCTTTCTTAGAAAGGCCCTTGGGTGGGAAACCTTTTCTTAAGATGGCAACTGTCACTTAAGATGGCCATGCAGATGATAAGCAAGGACTTTACACTGGGTAAGAGAGTCTTTATGTAGTAAAGTTGTAATAAATGTAAATAATAAGAGAATCTAATTAAGTGATAAAAATATCTATGTAAATAAAGGGTAAATTTTAAAAGGTTGTGTGTAATTAGTTGGTTAAACATAAGTAACACAATCAGTTTGATATATTGAAGGTTTTTCCCTAAAGTCAAATATTGGTGTACTGATGTAAATCAAAGTTTAATCTATATGTTGAAAGAACAAGAATTTCTTCATGGGCTGGGGTTGTTGCTCAGTGGTAGATGACTGTAAAGTTTGCTGAATTTTTAAGATCAATACTTAAAGATTAAAGTTAATCTACAGTGGTAGAGTGCTTGCCTCGCTGTGAGTGAGACCCAGGTTCAATCCTCAGCATCACATAAAAACATAGATAAGTAAAAATAAAGATATTAATATATTTCTTCAAATATTAATTTACTCTTTAACATTGAGTCTGTTAAGTTTTACGATCTAGAACAACTAGAGTTAAAACTAGGGTTTATATTGTTATTTAAGAGTGTTGTACTAAATTACAGAGTCTAGAAATTCCTTTAAAAACTGAACTTGATTAGGGGCTGGGGATGTGGCTCAAGCAGTAGCACGCTTGCTTGGCATGCATGGGGTGCTGAATTCATTCCTCAGCACCACCTAAAAAAATTTAAAAAAAGATGTTGTGTCCACCAAAAACTGAAAAATAAATATTAAAAAATTCTCTCTCTCTCTTTAAAAACAAAAACTAAACTTGATTAATATATAAACATAAATGTAATTATGACTCTATTGCTCTTCTTTGTATATTAGATGTGTTTATATTGTTCAGGTATACAAATCTTTAAAGCAAAATTTTTAAAATAACATTTTATCAAGCTAGTGATCTCCAACTAAAGTTGTCCATAATGGTAATTTTAGACTTATAAGGATAACAAATTTTATTAGGTATTCATTTATATCATTCAATATTCTGTAACCAAATCTAAACATTATGTTACTTTTTACACTGGGATAAAAATGTAAATGTATTTCTAAAAGATAATGGGAGCATGATCTATTTAAAGATTAATATTGTAAAACATAAAAATGTTTTGCCACTTTTTTCACACAAAAATAGTTAAAAGCTCTCTTAGACTTTCTTTAACTTATGTTTTAGATAAATGTCATCTTGTGTTAAATAACACAATCAGTTAGGCCAGACTTCAACTAGTTTTGTACTCAAAAGATTGATGTTTTATTATAAAAATTACTGTGGTCTCAAACTTAGGATATAATGTATAACTCAGACAAGCTTCAGTATTACATACAAACAAAACATGTTTTACTCTTGTTAATTTTATTTTAAGTTTTTCTTGTAAACTTTAACTGCTATATGTTAGTGCCTTACAAAAGTACAACTTTCAATATAACAAACCAAATTAATTAAATATAAGGCCATCATCTATAGACAGATAGTATATAATGCTAACTTCTAATACTAATAGAGACCCCAATTAAATAAAAGGGGTAAAGATGACTGTAAAGTTATAAACATTAAAGTGAAAGCCCTGTACTCTTACTTTAAGACTGGTTTCCTGAATGTTTAAGATCAATGCTTAAAGATTAAAGTTAAAAAGGTGGAGTGGGGGGACAAGAAATCCAATATTTGGCTCTTGCTGTGTGAGTCAGCTCAACCCAGGGAACAAGGGAACTTCTCTAAGAGCTTTGCAACTCTGTGTCACATGACCTCCCAATCAGGAGGATTACAGGGACCCTAAAAAAAGAAATCCAATCAGTAGACATACTGCAAAAGAGGAGAGTCATTGGAAAAGAGAAATATCCCTGGTGTTTCCAAGGAAAGTCACATGGTCAGTGAGATCCTTTACTCATCCTGGTGGATGGCATTAGCAGAGCTAAAC
Source organism: Marmota marmota marmota (assembly GCF_001458135.2). Classification (NCBI taxonomy): domain Eukaryota; kingdom Metazoa; phylum Chordata; class Mammalia; order Rodentia; family Sciuridae; genus Marmota; species Marmota marmota. The sequence continues at coordinate 5,084,973 of NW_026000001.1, forward strand.
AGCTGCTCATTAGTTCCCCAAAAGAGACCCCAAGAAAACAAGAAAACTTGGGTGACTCTTTTTTTTTTTTTTGGTTCCACACAACAGGTATTTTATTCAACACCCAGGAACAAGAACCCATTCCTGGCCTGTACCATCCTGCTCCACAACTCTTTCATTAGCTCCATCCTCTGCTACAAAAACAATCTAGAGCCAGGCATGGTGGTGCATGCCTGTAATCCCAGAGGCTTGGGGGGCTGAGACAGTGGGATTGTGAAAGCCAGCCTCAGTAATGGCAAGGCACTAAGTAACTCAGTGAGACTGTCTCTAAGTGAAATAAAAACAAAGATCTGGGGATGTGGCTCAGTGGTCAAGTACCCCTGAGTTCAATCCCTGAAACCAAAAATATATATATATATATATATATAAAACAGCCTAGACAGGTTCAGTCATTCCCAGAGATGGACAGCTTGTTAGAAGACCCAGATTGCAAACCCAGGTTCATCAGGCTCCAGAATTCCTGTGCTCTACTGAAATCCCCTCACTCATGCTGCCACCAGTTGAGGCAGAGTCAGTCGTAAGCAGCTCAGAGTGGCATCTAACAATGCTGTACTTTGCTTTTGTTTTCTGGTACTAGGGATTAAACCCTAGTTTAAATTTTATTTAAAAAGGATCTTGCTAAATCACCCAGGCTGGTCTTGAACTTGTGATCCTCCTGCCTTAGCCTCTTGAGTCACTGGGATTACAGGGGTGTGCCACCATGCCCAGTGTACCACACTGCTGTACTCTGTTTGTTTTTAGTAAATGTGAAAACAGCAGAAGCACATCAGGATGATTTTAGTCAGCTGTTAAAATCTGAAGGAAAACTTGAAGCTCACAAGGTTCAGGGATTACCCTGCTGTGCCAGGCAGGAGGACTTACCCCAGTATGTTCCCTCCATGCTGGAATCTCCTACAGGCCCCAGCCCAAGAATGGAGAGGCATAGAATGGGGAGGCCACCTGGAGAAGGGACTAGGGGGAGAGTTCTCAGGATGCCATTGTCAACCAAAATTATTCTACAAACAGTGGTGTGAAAGCCTACACCATCACAGAGACAGCATCACTGAAATCAAGTACTGTTACTAGAGTCCTTGGGAAAGGCACAGGTCCTGGGGGTGCCAAGAGACAAACTTGGCCACTTGTCCCAATATGCCAATCAAAGAGATGAGTTGTGGTAAAGGGTGAGAAAGGGAGAACTGGCTCTGGAGTGCTCTCTCTCTTTCTCTCTGCATGGGTCCCAGGGCTTTGCAACATACAAGGCAAGTGCTCTACCATGGAGGGACATCCCCAGCTTAGCCCAGGAAAGGAGTTTTTCAACACAGCCATGCTGGGACAAACTGATACTGGGGGGCAGTGACCAAAGATCTGTCTTCCAGGGACTGACAGAATCTTTGTGGTTTTACAGAAAAGGGCAATGAAGGCAGGGCCTGGGGACTTGCATGGCCGGGAGGTTTGCCTTGCTGCTGGGGAGGTCATCCTGGTCAGGCCCTGTTCTGGTTGATCATTATCTCAGGACTGGTTCTGTATGGCTCTGGAAAGGTCACCATCACTGGAGGGATGGTTCTGTTCTGATCATGAGAAGATTACTCCTGCTCAGGGGGCAACCTCGGCTCTGATATGGCATCACTGCTCCGGCTCCAAGAGATGTCTTATCGTGTCTATGGTGGGTTGAACTGTGCTTCCAGGCTGTTGCTTGGAGGTAGTTTCAGTCCATTGTCAGAGCGATGCTTATCCATCAGACTTATTCAGATTCAGAAGTCTTAGTCCATAGAAGGCTGGCTCCATTCCTAGAAGCTTGAGGTGAGGCAGAATATCATGGCAGAAGAAAGCAGCTCACATGATCAGAAAGGAGAGAGACAGGGGAGGGAGAATGGGAGGGAAGAAGGGAGAGAGTGGAAGAGGGAAAGAAGGGGAGAGGGGGAGAGGAGGAGAGAGGGAGAGAATGAGAGGGAGAGAGAGAGAGGTACAGAGGGAGAGGAGGAGAGAGGAAGAGAGGGAGAGAGGGAGAGAGGGAGGGAGGGAGGGAGGAAGGGAGGGAGGGAGGGCTTGGGTGACTCTTAATGATAGGTAAGAACAAGGTCACTTTGACCAGCTTGATCTTGAATACCTAACACATACAGCTAAAATGAAAAGAGAGGTCATTCCAATAAGATGATATTTTACAAAATCAGATGGCATTAAGGAGCTTAACTAAATGTTGGGTTTACATCCTTGATAACTCTGACAATGTTAAAGATTTACATTCCCAAATTTAGTCTTGTCCTCTATGGCCTTGTTAGGCCTTATTATGAGAACAACTGCTCAGCTCTGTCACCTCCTGGTGAGAGATTATTGATTTCTATAATCTTCATGATATTCATTGACATGTTCCTGATGGCACAACATTTATTTTGTATTAATCTCATATCAGTACTCATGTCTTTGTTTCTTTTATAGATGCACCCATGTCCTGTCGAGACTCACTCAAGGTTACTCCAGGTGAACCAGGCTCTGCAAAATAACCACACAGAGGCAGAGAAATACCTTTTTCTTTGATTCTATGATGTCTCCTCCAACCTTAGGGGTCTGTGAAAAGAGAGAGGGGAGCACATGCTGAACACTTTTATTGGAAAGAAGCCATTCAAATGAAGCATGGGGTATGGTTACAAGGTGACAGGTGAGTATAGCTCAACCCCTCTAGGTGCCACCTACTCCTAGGACCATGTTCAGGGCCACAACTTATTATCCAAAAGATAGAAAAGACCAAGTCATGAGTTATTGCACTATTGTGCCAGACTGCAATGATCTTTCTGATCCCTATGGAGCATCAGGACTTAAAGCTGCATGTATTTTGAATGGCTCCCCACATATTCCCCCTTTCTTAATATTTAAAAGCAATTGGGGAATTATATCTTTCAGTTACTGGATTCCTGGTTTGAGGTCATCATAATCTACTATTGAAACACAAAAGGAATTAGTAGAAAACATATCACTTCAATAACATAGTTAACTTGGAAGATCTAGGTCTACTCTGACAAAAACTCATCAGAAGATTTCTAATATTTTCCTGATTTTATTGGGAAGAATTGAGTTTGGCCATAGTAACAGAGATATATTTAATTGGCATGGTATTTAAGCCTTTCTACAAACCATAGAGCTGAAGGCTCATTTGCATTTTTCATTACATTGTCTTCTAGAGCATTTTAACTTAGTTCCAATTCTTCCATTAGAACCTATCTGACTGTGAAGGATCTTGGAAGTAATTAAGTAAAATCTTAAGGAAATTCACATGTTGTAAGTTTAAAACATAGCCATAAAAGCTATAATTGTAGAAGCAAAGAATTATATTTAACATAGTCACTTCAAGTATCATGAGATAGGAGTGTACCTAGGTCTGATTAATTGGCATGCACCTGTTTCAAAGCCTGACCATTAACTTCAGCATATTATAGCTCTGAAATGTCAGCTGGCAATAACTAGTGATACAATAAGATAAGTTGTATTCTTACAGGCTACACAATATTCATCATCCTTTCTCTTAATTCTCACATTGAAGGAATTTTTTAGGTCTGTCAGTAATGTAAATATTTTGAAGGTAAAAGTCAAACTTCAAAACATTCTTTGGGTGCCATTCTCACTGAGGGTTAGATTATTAACAATAAACCTCCAGGTGTCATGGCATCCTTGCATAATCATCGATGTCAATTCTGGGAGACCAGCCTAAAATATATCCACTATTTCTATATATCTTGTGTTGCACTGGCAAGACATTTGCACAATCTATCCACTTAGGAAATGTGCCAATTCTTATTGTAGAATGAGTAGGACAATAATACATTGGTGGATATCTTATATAAATAACTGGCCTGTATAGAAAAAAAAATCTATTTTAATAATCTTTCTGACAATTGTCCAGATAAGTAAATATAGTCTTAATATTTAAGTACCAGCATGATTGTCAGGTTTAGGTTTCTTATATGCTGTCTTTTTCTCAAAAGATATTCCCAGACAGCCTGTTTACCATGGGATCAACATATAGGTATAATTGAACATTACAGTCAGTACAATTAATCTAGTTACATGGGTGGACTTTCCAGTCCACACTTCAAGGCACATTAAAGGTGAACCTGAGAAATGGATCCATAGAAATCTCTTCAAAATTTTTACTTACCTGATAAGCTTATGAAGCTACATGGTTATAAACTCTGTAGTTGGGAGATTTACCTTCCTGTGTCAGGTTTTTCAGTTATTTTCATGATGACAGGTTTAAACTCTTCTTTGAAATATGATTTTAATTTACTGAATCATGTTCAGGAAAGTAAAACTCACAATACTACATTTTAAGAAAAATTTTTTTTTAAATATCTGTAAGATCTACTGTGTGCCTGTGGAGTCCAGTGTTCCCTCCTTTCTTTATTTAAAAGGCTGGTATAAATCATAATATCATTAGTTCAAATTATAAAATATCTCTATATCTCAGAATAATATTCTTTAAATAAGTGTCTTTTAATTGTCTTTTAGAAAATATGATTAAGCTTACTTCCCAGTGTAGAAAGTAATATGTAAATCTTACCACATTTTTTTATGGATAATAGGTCCAATCAGAGAACTTATATAATACCAATGAATTTCCAACAAAGTTTGCAACTTTTATTGCTCAAATCCAATGTACAAGTTTAATTTGAAGAATATCAATCCTAATAAAATGTTCTCCCAAATTTCACAACTATCCAGCAAACAAAAGTAATGTGTAAGAATCAGCAGTATCTTTGAATCAATCAAATTTAGTCTCCAAGGAGAATTCTCAAAAATGAGATCTAAGTCAGCAGCCTCTAGGGTTCTGTTTTTTCCCCTTTTTTATTTAAAAGACTGGTATAAATCATAATATCATTAGTTGAAATTATAGGGAGCCCTCAATCTCTTTTTGAGAAAAGGCTCCAAAATATCTCTATATCTCAGAATATTATCCTTTAAATAGGTGTCTCTTAAGTGTCTTTTATAAAATATGATTAATCTTACTTCCCAGTGTGTGGAGTAGCATGTAAATCTTACCATTATTTTATGGATAATAGGTATAATCAAAGAACTTATATAATACCAATGAATTTCCAACAAATTTTGCAATCATTATTGTTCAAAATCAATGTATGACTTTAATTTGGAGAACATCAATGTTCTCCCAAATCTCACAACTATCCAGCAAAAAAAAGTAAATTTCAGCAGTGTCTTTGAATCAAATTTAGTCTCAAAGGAGAATTGTCAAATTTAGGATCTAAGTCAGTAGTTTAATATATTTAGTGTTTAATCAAAGATGTGAATTTATTTACTAAAATTAATCCTTGTCTTAAACAGTAAGAATCATTAGGCAATAAAGAGCTTCCTTAAAGGAAATACACTTAACATTTTAATAGATCTTTATTGTGTCAAAATATGGACAAAATCTTAGCTCACATCAGCATAGTAAAATCAGGAAATAGCCTGAAATACTCTTGAATTAATAAGTTAAAATTTTGATAGTGAGACCAGTACATATAAATCTCTATTTCAATTGTTTTAACTTTCTATATCATCTGTCTACATAATGATATATAAAGATATTCATTTTTAGGAAAATACTTTTATCATTAAAATTCAGAATACAAAGACTTTGTTTTACCCAAAGATGATTCATTTCTTCCTCTTAGGACCTCCAATGTGTGCTTGCTCTCTGTGGAAGTATCTTCTTTACTTTTTAGGATTCTCCCAGGTTTTATTTTGAAACAATTTCTGAAAACCTTAGAATCTAAACAATTAATTGTACCTTGATAAGAAGAAATACCTCAATAAAAACATAGTTAAAGCCTTTGGATATTTCTGTAGACAGAATTATAATTATTTATTACCTTATAGTTTGTACAACACTTTGAGAGAGATTAATTGCTGGTTGTATTATCTCTTGAAAGAAAATTTATAGTAAAATATATTTATCTCAAATATCTGTAACTAAAAGGCAGAGCATCAGAGAAATGCTGAGATTCTTAGTATGCTTAACTTCTGGAGAGAATTCCAAACCCATTAAATTTCTAAAATTTACCCTGGAATTTCCTGTGCAGGTCACCAATTGTATGGTCACCAATTGTCACATCTCATGAGTAAAACACTCGAGGTCACTCCAGTTGAACTGGACTGCACAAAATAACCACACAGAGACAGAGAAAAATCTTTTTGTTTGGGTCCTGTTATAGTTCCTTTGACCTTAGGGGTCCATGGAAAGAGAGAGGAATACTTGCTGAACCCTTTTATTGGGAAGAAGCCATTCAAATGAGGCAAGGGGTAGAATTACAAGGGAACAGGTGAGTGTAGCTCAACTCCTCTGGGTGCCACCTACTCTTAGGGCCAATCCCAGGGCCACACCTTATCATCCCAGGGAAAAGACCAAGTCAGGAATCATGGCACTACCACACCAGACTACAGTAATCTTTCAGATCCCTGTGGTGCATCAGGACTTAAAGGTGCATTTGGAGTGGCTACCCACAATATCCTGCATGGGTGGTGGAATTTGGGTTTCCTCTGTGTGAAGCTGGCTGGCTGTGAAATAAAGCTAAGAAAAGAAGGCAGCAAACAAACAAACAAACAAAACACACACACACACACACACACACACACACACACTACACACACAGTAATTTCAAAAAGCAAGGGTGGGATGAATCTTTGACCTGAGGAGTTGAGCTTCCACACTGGGAAGAGAGAGAGAGCCTGCATTTACTTTATTATATATGGGGGAAACTTCAAATATTTTGCATAGAATGTTCTGATAAATAAGGTAGAAAGTGAGCTGCCCAGGCCCAGGGGGTCATGCCTGATACTGGAGTTGGGAGAGCAGCCTTCCCAGCCATGCAAAGATTGAAGTCACTTGCAGTGTATAATTCATCAAGTGGGAGGAGCCACAAAATGACTTGCAATGACAATCCAAAATTTTCTTGGCTCAAGGCCAAGTGAAGATGCTAATTAATTCAGGAGTGGCTTCCCACACCCACCTCTAGATGACCTTACAACCTATTCTTCCCAAACCAGACTTTTACCATGGACCCCTTGACCAACCTTATCTCTAAAAATGGACTCCAAGCTGTTTTTCCCATGCCATGACACCCCCTCTCAGCTTGTAGCAGTAAGAGTGATCCTCACGCTTTTTCTTACAGCAGCAAGGAGTCCCTAAAATTAGATGGGGAAATAAAATAAAAATTTCAGTCAGTGTAGATGGGTAATTGGATCATTTCTAAACACAAACAAAAAAAAAATGGAGACTGGTTTGAGTCCAAAAAGTTGGAGACCACCTCTGGAGGATTAAAATATTAGAACCTCGAGAGCCCTTCCTCCACCCTTACTAAGAGAGCTTGCTCCTAATCCAATCTGCTGTTAAGTCTCTCCAACAGGTTCAACCTGAAGCTAATAAATTTTTTGGAGAGAACAAACCTCAAGAGGCCACTTATTTCCAACATCCATTCCAGACACGGCACTATGTCTATGGTACAAAGGTGAGAAAGAAAGAAAGAAAGAAAGAAAGAAAGAAAGAAAGAAAGAAAGAAAGAAAGAAAGAAAGAAAGAAAGAAAGAAAGNAGGGAGGGAGGGAGGGAGGAAGGAAGGAAGGAAGTAAGGAAGGAAGGAAGGAAAGCCCTCAGAGACCTCAACCACCCTCTAAATATAAAAATAAAAAGTGTTACCTATGATTTTTTTTCTATTACTCAGACTATTTTATAAAGCTCTAGCTGCTAAAATAATATATTTTGTCAGTCAAATTAACATATATGCATGGCAATTTCAACCTCTTACCTGATTAAGAAGGTAAATCAAGGGTTTGATTGCTTCTAGAAAACAGGCCCTGATCATCAGTATAACCTGGGAAGACTATAGCTTCACTGAGCACTTGGAAAGGCAATGACACCAATAAGATTCTGGAGAAGGCCCTGGGAACAGCTGTAATCCTAGGAAAGGCAATGAACTCCACTAAGGAGTTCACCTGGGAAATGTGCTGAGATTTCCTGATACTGACTAGTACCCTGAACCCAGTGTGTCTTTGGGGGAAATATCTAAGCCAAGGTGAGACTCTGGGAATAACACTTAACATGGCTGAGACACTGCAAAATACTCTGAGAAGAAGTGAGATTCTGGTAATGACCATGAGTCCCACTGAGGACTTTGGCAATGCTTTTGGCTCTGTAAAAATTTGGAGAACATCCTGAACCACCCCGAGATTCTGGGAATGTTTGAGTGATCCACTGAATGCCTGAGGAAGGGAAGGAGAACACTAAGACTCTGGGAGACCACCCTGAACATGACTGTGAGAATAGAGGAGACAATAAAACTCATTGAGATTCTGGGCAAGGACAGAATCACACTACATTGAATGAATATGAAAGGCCATGAGTCTCATATTGAAGGGGAGAAGCCCTGAGTTCTGGTGATTCACTGGGAAAATCCCTGAATCCCATTTAGACACCAGTGAATACGTGAATGCTGAGACAGTTTTGAAGGTCTTTAAATCACACACTTGTGAAAAGCATCTGAACACCCCTGAAATACTATGGACAGCCTGGAGTCTCACTGACTTCCTGGAGTTGATCCTAAGAATTACTGATATACTGTGGAAGGTACTGAGGCCCAGTAAAGAACATGGGAAAGCCATGAGCTTCTTTGTTGAGATTGAAAAGCACTGAGACACAAGGATATCCTGGGAAAGGTCCACAAACCCACTGGAAGCCCCAAACCCCACTGAGAAGCTATTGAAGGGCTTTAGCCACACAGAAGATCTTGGGGAAAATCTGAAAACCAATTATACCTGAGAACTCAAAACAAACAAACAAACAAAACACCCCCAGAGAACTCTCCAAACCTGGTAAGTCATTGAAGAAAGAACTGAGTCAGAGTTAAACCCCGAAGAAAGCCCTGAAACATGGGGTGGCCCAAATGCCACTGACACAGTGGGGAGAAAACTGAGCATGACTGTAAAAATGAAAATACCTCTCTGTTACAATAACACGCTGGGCAAGGCCCTATTCCAATGAAGACACTAGTGAAAGCCATTATGTTCCCAGAATACTGGGGAAGAGTGTAAGCACCATTAGATATTGTTCACAGTTTGTAGACCAACTGAAAGAGTAGGATAGGCCCTAGGCCTCACTATGACACCTAGAATGCCCTGACACAATTAATCAAACTCATGGGAAGATGCTGAGCACCACTGTGATGCTAGGAATGGCACTTAGCTTCACAGAGAACTTGGATAATGCTCTGGGATTTATTGAGAAATGCTGAATGGCCCTAAACCCAGTGTTTCCTTTGAGAACATCCAGAGCTTCCTTGTGAGGCTGGAAGAAGCACTGAATATACCTGAGACTCTGAGAATAGCACTGAGCCTCATAGAGAACCTGTGAAAATACAGGAAAGAAAAGGAGACTCTGGGGTGGCTCTGAAACTCAATGATCCCTGGAAAAGGTGGTGAGACATATTGAGACCCTCAGTAAGGCCATGAGCACATGGTGGCCTTGGGAATGTAGCTGAGTAGCACTGAGAGCCTGGGAAGGCAATGAGATCTCTAAGACTCTTGGAAAGGTTGTGAATACATTTGTCAACCTAAGGATGGGCCTTAGCCTTCCAAAGACTTTGAAGAAGATTTTGAACACCACTGAGATAACTACGAATGAACCTGACAACTCTGTGAATGTTGTTGAGACCGCAGACTTTCTAAACACTGGGCAATAATATGAGCACCACAAAGTCCATGTGGACATTTCTAAACAAGAAATTCTGGAGAACACCTTGAGACACTAGGGTAGGCCCTGTGTCCCATTGGAACTTGGAAAGACCCTGAGCTTCTCTGATACCCTGAAGAAGGCCCTCAGTATGACTAAGTCTCTGGAGAAGGACCTTAGCATCAGTGTAACCTGGGAAGACTATAGCCTCACTGAGAGCCTGGAAAGAGAATAACGGCACTCAGACTCTGGAGAAGATTCTGTGCATCATTGTGACCCTGGGAAATGCCCTGAGACACAATAAGATTCTTAACTGGCCCTGAGCCAAACTGTGATACCAGAAACGACAGTGAACTCCACTGAGAACCTGGAAAGTGCTGAGATTTTCTGAGACTCTGGCAGAAACCCTGAAGGTGGTGTCCTCAAGATACCACCTAATTCCAGCTGACACTCTGGGAATAGCACTTAATATGACTCAGACACTCCAAAAAGCCCTGAGAAACACTGAGAGTCTGGTTGTGGCTATGAGATCCTCAGACAACCTAAGCAAGGCTTTTGGCTCTTTGAAAACCTGGGGATCCTAAACCACACTGAGATGCTGGGAATGTCTAAGATCACCCCTGAATTTACCCAAGGAAGGGAAAGAGAACATTAACACTCTGAGGAAAACACCCTGAGTATGACTATGAGACTGGAGGAGACCATGAAACATACTGATGCCATGTGAAAGGTGCCACACTCCATTGAATCAGTATGATATGCTGTACGCCTATTTATTGGCCTGTAAAATATTTCAATTTCAGGATACACTGGGAAAAGTTCTGCACCAAACTAGATACCTGTGAAGACCCTGAATGCAAAGACACACTTTTGAAGGCCTTGAATCACACTAATGAAAAACATCTGAACACTCCTGAAATACTATGGACAGCTCTGAGTCACACTTCAATTCTGCAAATGGCCCTGCATACTATGAATATTCTGTGGAAGGCACTTAGGACAATTAATGAACTTGAGAAAGCCATGAGCTTCATTGTTGATCTCAAAAAGCTCTGAGACACAAGGAGACCCTGGGAAAGGTCCACAACTCTTGTTGTAGTTTGGATGTGAGGTATACTCCATACCTTCACATGTGAAACAATGCAAGAAGGTTCAGAGGAGAAATGCTTGTGTCTTAAGAGCCTTAACATAATCAGTGATTCAATCTCCTGATTTGGATTAACTGAATGGTCACTGAAGGCCACTGGGGTGTGGCTGGAGGAGTTGGGTCTTTTGGGGCGTGGCTTTCTGGTATATATTTTGTATCTGGTGAATGGAATTATCTTCTGCTTTATGTTGGTTATGTGAGTTTCTTCCCTCTGCCACACTCTTATACCATGATGTCCTGCCTCACGTCAAGCCCTGAGTTATGGAGCCATCCTTCTGTAGACTAAGACCTATGAAACCATGAGCCCTCACAGAATCTTTTCCTCCCCTATGATTGTTCTGGTGGGGTTATTTTAGTCACAGTAGTGAAAAAGCTGACTAAAACAGTTATTGCTACCAAGAAGTGGGGTCATTTCTGTGACTAACTGACCTTGTGTTTAATAAGCATTTTTAGCTTTTTGTCACTGGTGGGAGGAATTTTAAGATGTGTAGCAGTGCAAATGCTTTAGATTTTTGTAAGCAGAAATTAATGGCTGATTCTGGTAGGAGCTCAGAAGACCAGAATGGCAATAGGATTAATTGTCAGTGAAGACCAGGCTCAAGAGGGTTCAGAAATGGAGGGCTCTATTAGAATTTGGAGTAGAGGCCATTCTTGTTATGTCCTGGCTGAGAAGTTCTCTGCATTTTGCCCAGGTCCAGAGACTTTCAGTGGTGTTGATTTTAAAAGTGATTGACCTCTTCTTCTTTTTTTTAAGTTTTTTTTTTTTTTTTTTTAGTTATAGATGGACACAATACTGTTAAAAATGCTAAAGACTTTGACCAGAGACAATAAGAAAGATGGCCTGAAGGCATCTCAAAATTGGGCAAGACCACACTTATCTGAAGCTCCTTGGAGTAAAGGTGAGAATTTTTTTTAAAAAGAGACCAATGGGGGCACCCTTCTTACATAAGGGGGCCTAGAAAGTTTTTTCAACAGGCTCAGCTACCCAAACACTCAGAGGCTGCTGCAGCCAGGGTCCCTGGAGGCTTGGCTATTGCTCAACATGGTGGCAGACCTTGGTGCCAATCATACAGTTCTGGTTCTATATAAATGTAGGATGCTGGAGTTAGGGATACATATAAAGGGTTCCACCAAAATTTCAAAAGAAGACTTGGGAAGCCAAAGTACAATAGGACTGAAGTCCCTGCAGGCACCTGAGAAGTCAAAGTCTGGAGATGTGAGGAGAAAACTGAAGTTGAAAGGGAGACACCCTCCCCTCCCCCATTAAGAAATGCCAGTAACATGAGACATCATTCTTGGAAAGCTTCAGGAATTGAGCAGAGACAGTCAACAGAATGGCCCCTTGGGCTACAACCAACAAGGCAACAGGGGCAAAGATACACAAGACCTTTGGAGAGAACCTCATGTGTTCCAGATGATGGCACATAACTACAGGACCTGTTTGACCAGCTGGATTTTGGTCTTGCTTTGGTCCTATCTTTTCTCTCTATGCCCCTAATTTTGTGAATGAAAATGTTTACTTTGTACCCATTATATATTAGATAATTGTAAATTGCTTTTAATTTTATAGAAGCTCACAATGAAAAATTACCTTGAGCCTCAGAGTAGACTTTGGACTTGAACTTTAAACAGCCTTGGAACTGTTGAGACCATGGGGACTCTTGGGAATGGACAAAATGTACTTTGCATTGTGAGATGGTTGTGAGCTTTTGGGGGCCAGGTGTGGAATGTTATGTTTAGGATGTGGGGTGTCCCCCAAAAGTTCACATGTGAGACAATGCAAGAAGGTTCAGAGAAGAAATGCCCTAAGAGCATTAACTCAATCAGTGAATTAATTCCATGATAGGGATTAACTGAGTGATAACTGAAGGCTGGTAGGATGTTACTGGGAAAGGTGGGACATTGGAGGCATGGCTTTGGGTATATATTTTATATCTTGTGAGTGGAGTTCCCTCTCCCCCCTGTTCATCTTGTGAGCTGCTTCACTCTGCCACACTCTTCCACCATGATTTCCTGTTTCACCTAGAGTTCTGAGGAATGGAACCAGTCTTCCATGCACTAAGACCTCTGAAACTGTGAGCCCTCAAATAAACTTTTTCTCCTCCACAGTTTTTCTGTTTAGCTACTTACACTAAAGAAGCAAACAACCTGATTGAAACAACCTTACCTGGACCCAAGAAGTGGCCCCAAACACCACTGAGAAGCTGTTGAAAACCTTTAGCCCCAGAGAAGCTTCAGGGGAAAAGAAAAACAAATCTGAAAGATTCTGAGCCCCTGTAAGCCATTGGGGTAAGCACTGAGCCACACTGAGACCCTGGAGAAAGCCCTGAGCTCACACTAAGAAACATGTGGTGACCCTGAGATCCACTGACACTGCAGAAGGCCCTGAGCACCAGAATGATGATGGAAATCTCCCTGAGTTTCCATGACACACTGGGCAAGGAATTATTCCCCACTGAGACACTGGTGAAGGACATTCTTTATCCAGGATACTGTGGAAGAATCTAAGTTCCACTAGAGAGTGTGCAGAGTTCTTTAAGCCACTGAATCAGAATAGGCCCTAGGCCTCACTAAGACTCTTGGGAAGGCCCTGACACACAGTCAAACTCTGGGGAAGATGCTGAGCACCACTGTGATGGTGGCAATGGCACTTAGCTCCACAGAGACCCTGGGCAAGACCCTGGGATTTATTGAGAAAGCCCAAAGAGCCTGAACCCAGTGATTGCTTTGAGAAGATTCAGAGCCTTGATCTGAGGCTGGAAGAAGCACTGAGCAAAACTGACACTCCAGCACTGAGCCTCATGGAGAACATGTAAAAGATCCTGAAGACAAAGAGGACTCTGCGGATGGCTCTGAAACTGAGTGTAATGGTGCCCCCTCCTCCACCGATGAAGCTTAATTACACTTCTTGAGACACCTTCAACATATGTGTTCTTATTAACAGAATATCAACAAAAATTTCTGCAAAAGTGCCCACATGAGATTAGACTTCCTATTTCCTGTTACTGTGTCTTGTAAAAGCTAAATTTGGCAAAAGACTTTATAATATTACTTCTGCTTCTGTGGTAAACCTCTGACTAATCTAAACAAAAAAGGGAGACAAAAGCACTCTCTATGAACTCAAATAAAAAAGATACTTTTAGGTAGACTCCAGCAAAAGTGGAAATACAAGCCCCTCCTCCCAGTGGATATAAAGTTCAAAGAATAGACTCATGGTTCAGTGGAGGAAATTTTAGGATATAGCCACACTCTGAACCAGCTGTCACCAATAAACCTTTCTTCTGCTAATTCCTCAGGTGTGCAGCCTCATCTGTCCTGCATCATTTGGCAATCCACGTGGGATGGAAATGGTGAAGTTGCCTCTCTTGTCTCTGGAGTCTGGGATGTTGGAGGACATTGCTTCCCATTAGCACACCACAGAGGCAATTCTTTGCCTGAAGGAGAAATGACTCACCTGATATCTCAGAGCTGCCACCCTAAAGCACAACAGAACCCATGAGGAGAAGGAACCAGGAATAGAAAACTTGGAGCACTGCCTGACTAAACAGGTAGTTCCTGGGTCCTTCAGTTGTAGCCCATCTGACTTCCCCCAAGGAGCCTAAGTAGGTGGAAGAGAGGCTTGCTCAACATCCGAGGGTCCTGAATAACCTCCAAAAGGTGTTGAAGCCAAAAAAGACCCAAGGAGTTATCTAATTAGTCTCTGTTTGGGGTCAGCAAGCATAAGGGAAACTGTAACTCCCTTTTTTGTTTGTGTAATTTGGGGGTTTTGAAATTTTGCTCTGACCATTGTTATGGTGAGATTGCAATAAATCACTGAGTCTGTCTTAAGCAGGAGATAGCAGCCTAGATTTACCAGCTGATGGGCTAAGGGGAAGACTGTAAGTTTACACCCTTTGAACTCCTCCAAGGGTTGGAGTCCAATATTAATCATAAGTGGCTACTTCTATGATCCAAACTAAACAAACATCATGAGACCTAAAATCATAAGCTCAAAGAGAAGTGGGTGAAAACAATCCTATTTAAGTACAAGATAAAGAATGATTACTAACATGTAAGCATCTTGTAGGGCACATTATCCAAGAAAAATGGGAACCAAAAAAATTTACATTGTATAAGAACAGAAAAAATTGTGTTTCCAACCAGAGTGTGCTAAGCAGGATCAGAATTTTCTCATGGGAGAAGCATTTCTTACATGGCATGGAGTTTCAGGATAAAATGGAGTCTGTTTGTTTGTTGCTCATATAGCCTGGTCCATAACACCATGTCTGTGTGAAAGTGTAAATGAGATGAACAAGGGAAGAATTCAGACCTAACCAAAGTACCAAAGTGAGTGCTGAGTCCCAATTCATGGTTCCATGGAACCTCAGACAGTCTGTGGAGGAATTCAACCAATAAACATTTAGGTGGAAGCTCCAGGTTGGGGTTGATATTGACCTGCAAGGCTAAGAGGACCCTAAGTCTCTGAGAGGAGAAAGGCTGGAGATGAACCAAGTGATTCTTGTCATAAGTGTGTGACACTGATGCAGGGTGGAACATGGGAGGCACACAAAGTAACTGAATTCCTTAAACCCCTTTGGAATGTCTGATAAGAAAGCTTAATATAGATTTTAGGGGACACTATCGAGTATAATTAACTCAGCAAAGTTGTGTTCTCTCTGTGAATTAGAATGGCCAAGGGGTGGGCTGGCCACCAGGAGGATCTTTAATTAAAATTCTCATTGCTGAAGTCTTTTTAATAGTTGCTGGAGCCGCTGGTACCCAGAATAGTTGCCTTGATTGCTGGAAAGAGATAGTCTAGAAACACACCCCTTGGTTAAGAGCCTGTCTAGATGGACAACCCAAATTGATGTTAGATCAGATGTAGCAGCCTCTAAGACCTAAACAAGGCAACTGAGCAGAGAAATTCTGACAAAGACAGAATAAGAACCAGTTTTGTCTGGTGGGCCAGAAGAGAACCAACCACCTTACATGCCTCTGTACCCAACAAGTGTGACAAGTGCATGGAGTACTGAATACATGGCATACATTAAGGGTGTCTGTGTGGCAAACCACTCCCCCATGCTAGGCATGTGAGTGGTAAACCACTTACCTCGTAGGCACAGCCCTGGGTGTGAGGCCGTGCATTGCAGTCCCGGTGCTGGCTCCATGGCCCACCCCTCGATTGGTCTCTGCAGGGACAGTTGGCCAGCAATTGTATTGGTTGCTGCTTGTTATTTTCTTAGCTACTGTCTGAGTATATATACATGGTAACTGTACAATAAAATCAGACCTGCTTCTTGCTTAAACTCTGGAGGTCTTGATTAGTGACTTTGCAGCCACACACCCCTCTACCCTGTTCCATGAATGAGAGAGAGCCCATGCGAAAAGATATCACTACTGTGGGGGCCCCAGGAAACAAAACTCATCATCCTTTCCTATTACCCTAGCATTGCAATTTAGCAGGTTATTAAGTAGTCCACGAGTTCCTGTACAAGCCAAAATGTTCAGTGCCATTGATGGGTTGAGACCTGGCAGGAAAGCTCCAAGCCCAGAAAACTGTTGGTGCAAAAGGCCAGTCAGTTGTTTCATGGGGGAAACTCTGAAGCAAAGATTTTAACCCTCACAATTCCCTGGGAAGAGGAGTGGCACCTCTTCAGACTAGTAGAAACATCACAACAGGAACCAGACATCTCTTTCCAAGTGCGAGGGGTATGGACAGAGGCCAATCCACCTGGACTAGCCAAAAACTTTCCCCCAGTGGTGATGGAATTAAAACCTGAAGTCACACCAGTATACCTGAGACAATATCATATTCCTTATGAAGCAAAACTTGTTATTTAAAAACATTTGGACAGGCTTTTAAAATATGGAATTCTCAGACCTTGCCAATCACCATAAAATACACCTCTTTTGCCTGTTTAGAAACCAGGAACTGAAGATTATTGGCCAGTCCAAGATTTACATGCAGTAAATCAAGCCACAGTCACCTTACATCCTGTGGTCCCCGATCCATATAATCTCCTAAGTATGCCCCCAGCTGAGACAGGCTACTTCACATGTCTAGACCTTAAAGATGCCTTCTTCTGCATGAAACTTGTACCACAGAGTCTGCCACCCTTTGCCTTCCAATGAGAAGACTCCAATGGGAACAAGGGCCAATTGACCTGGACTAGGTTACCACAAGGTTTCAAAAACTCACCAACCATCTTTGGGATGGTGCTGGCCTCTGACTTAAAAGCCTTTCCTGCAAAACAATGTGGATGCACATTGCTCCAATATGTAGATGATCCACAGCTGGCTGGAGCAACCAGAGAAGATGGCATAAGAGGAACACAGCTGCTTCTCACCCTTCTATGTAAGGCTGGTTACAAAGTTTCAAAGAAGAAAGCCCAGATCTGTCAAGAAAAGTAAAGAACCTTGGTTTCTGTCTGATTCAGGGACAGTGGAAACTGGGCTACAAGAGGAGACAGATGACCTGCTCAATTCCAGTCCCTTCAACCTGCTGTCAAATCAAAGAGCTTTGGTGCTGCTTAATTCTGCTGTGTATGGATCCCAAATTTTCAGTTATGGCAAAACCCCTCTATGAAGGCACAAAAGGGGAGAATAGGTCTGCTCTTTGGGGAACCAACAAAACAAAAGGCCTTTGAGGACACTAAAGAAGCACTCACCAATGCACCTGGACTAGGACTCCCTGACCTCACAAAGCCTTTCTTCCTGTAGGTCCATGAATGGTATGGAATAGCTGTAGGGGTCCTGACTCAAATGCTGGGAACATGGCACATCTAGTGGCCTATCTATCTAATCAGCTGGACTCTGTATGTAGCCCAAGGCTGTCCACCTTGCTTATTTTGCAGCCATGGCCCTTCTGATGTTGGATGTTAATAAACTGGCTATGAAACAAGAATTAGGTGTCCCTATTCCTCATTAATTTTGACATTATTAGAGTACAAAGGATACTGTTGGCTGAATAATGAAAGAATGGTCAGATACCAGGGCGTGTTCTGTGAAAATCCACATAGCCATGTTGAAGCTGTCTGGACTCTAAACCCAGAAACTCTGATGCCTATCAGAGCTGAACAACCTATTACAACTGCACTGATGTCATGGGTGAAGTGTTCTCCAGCAGACCAGACCTGACAGACAAGAGCCTATTAACCATGATGCAGAATACTTCAGAATTGAAAGCAGTTGGAGACAGCCCTGAGCTTATACTCAGAAACCTGTGGTGGCTCTTTGGACCAAGGATACAATGTGGAGGGCCCTCACCACTACTGTGACAATGGGAATGTCCCAGAAGTTCAAGGACACACTGGGCAATACACTAATCTCCAATGAGCCATTAATGAAGGCCATTAGTTATCCAGAATACTGTAGAAGAATCTAAGCACCACCAGATATTTTGAAGGGTCCTTAAACCTGCTTAAATAGAAGGGTAGAACCTAGGTCTCACTAAGACTCTTGGAAAGGTCCTGACATAAAATCAAACCCTGGAGAAAATGCTGAGCATAACTTTGATGCTAGAAATGGCACTCAGCTCCACAGAGACTCTGGGCAAGACCCTGGGATTGAATGAGAAACTCTGAAAGATCCTGAATCTACTGTTTGCTTGGGAAGGATTCAGAGACTAACTCTGAGGCTGGGAGAAGCAGAATAGCACTGAGTCTCATAGAGAAGATGTTAAAGACCCTGAGAGAAAAAACTATGAGAATGGCTTTGAAACTCAGTGAGCCCCTAGAGAAACCAATGACATCTATTTAGTATCTTTGGGAAAGCCCAGAGAACTTATAGACCTTGGGAATGTTGCTGTGTTTACTGACAACCAGGAATAGCAATGAGACCACTGAGATTTTGGGGGAAAGCCATGCATACATCTGTCAACCTAAGGAAGACCCTGAGCCCCCTAATACTCTGAAGAAGCCTTTGAACACTATTGAGTCAACAGTGAATAAACTTGACTCCTCTGAAATTTTGTTGAGGACTTTAGCCTATTCTAAACACTGGGCAATAATCTGAGCACCATGAAGACCATGTGGATCTTTCTAAACATAAATGAAATTCTGGAGAAGTCCTTGGGTACTCCTGAGGCTTTTGGGTAAGCCCTGACCTGCTTAAGTGCTAGGGTTGGCCATGAAACACACTCATGCTGAGAAAAGACCTAAGCTATTTAGACACCCTAAAGAAAAACCTTAACATCATGAAGGCTCAGGGGCAGGCACTATGCATGACTGTGAACGTGGCAATGTTGCTAAGCTCCAATGACTGCATGAGAAGGCAAAGAAACCAGTAAAACATTGAAGAACCTGGTGCACACATCTATGACACTGGAGAAGGTCCTGAGACTTAAGGGAACAAAAGGAGATGGAAGCAAGATGCAGAGGCAAAATGGCTGCTTGTCTAAGCAGCTGTCTTTAGTTATACCATTAGGTTACAGTAGCTCACTGCACCATTAGTACATTATTGTTTTTTATATCACTAAGTTGATACATTGGGTTATAATGTAAGATGTTCTCGTTAATAATCAGATAGGTGTTTTGGCCAAGCATGCATTAGTTATTGTAATAGTGTCTGGGAGAAACTGCAGAATGTTCCAGCTGTGGGAAATAAGACACCTCTTATTCTCCGGGAGTTTGCTCACTAGAGACCCTTGCTGTTTAGCAAATTTCCACAGTTAGAACACTTACAGCTCCTTCTTTTTTGTTTTGTGTGGCCTTTTGGATGGATAACATTTTGGGTTTTTTTTGTTTGTTTCATGTTGTTTTTTAATATTGGTAGAAGTAAGAAATAGGGTAGGCTTTGATAACAATAAACACAAAACAACAACCCTAGTATTAGTAAACATTCACCTATGACTAGTTGTTCAATCAAATTAAGATTGGTTAACCACAAGGTTAACCAATTCAATGAATCTAAACTTCCATAATCCTGTTGGACCTTTTTAATGATGTCTTTAGGGTAACCTAAGTCTTTTGAAGTGGAGTTACTATATCACTTAAATTAAAGCAACACATATTATTAAGATTATTACAGCCTTTATGATGTAATAATAATAAATAATCAATTGCATCCCAATTGTAAGAATGACTTGATGATTTTTTCTTGTTCTTCATTTAGCATATTGATTTCCATAGAGTTATGATTGATATTTTTCACCACAGCACAGGCCAATTTCATAGTTTGTTTGTAAGCCCTGACAGTCAATCCAATGAGTACAAAATTATTCAAAAGCATAGGACATATATGAAGGGGCATATATTTTAAAACACAGATACATTTTTAAATGAGTAGGTTTGCCCATAGTGGCAAAGCAGAGTAATAAATGAGAAATGCAAGCAGGTACCTTTTCAGAACTATGGGCACTAGCCCAAATGAACCCAGAATGAGTCTTAATGGAAACATGGAGAAAGAAAAAATGATGAAAGGGAGGGAAATGGATAATGTCCATTTCCCAAAATACATTAGAATGTAGGCCCTGTGGATTTACAGATTCCCACATGGGGTCCCAGAAGGGCATACAGTGAGAACAGTTATTGACAATGGCACAGCCTGTTGGGAAAAAATGGAAAACATCTTCATTAGTGAGTGAGAGTTTTGATGAAAATATTCATGAGATTCTACAGCATCTGAAAATAAAGTATAAAGGGATCCCACAGCTGCATCTGTGAGTTACCTTCCATCAGAAGTCCAGGAATTTATCATTAATAAAACAGATACTACCCACTTTGCTTACCTCCATCTGTATACAACATCAACCCAGCTACAAGAGGAAGGGTAGAGATCAAGGAAGAGGGGGAGTGTGTAACCTCACATAACAAAGAGACTCACCCATCATGAGAATGTAAAAAACAATAGGTGCTTAAAAAAAAGTCTGTCAATATAATTTGATAGTAGGAGAAAAATTATAAGTATTGGAGATGTAGAATTTTTCCATAAGTGAGATATAAAACATGAATGTACATGCCTGTTAGACATAAAATTTTAATGCAACCATCAGCAGTTAATTATGTATATGTATCAGAAGAAGGCAGAACATTCTAGCCTGAAAAATTAGGAGAGAATAACCATTCTACTATACACAATCCTTGATTATGAATAGCACTTACTGCTATAAAGGCATAAAGATTTGCAACAAAAATTACCAATGATAATTTCACATTAGATAAAGGAGGTCAACTCACCATTACTGACAACAATTTTTTTTGTTAAGTTTTTGTAGAGCTTGAAGAAGGCAGTGCAGTGTTGTTTCTTTAACAACTAGAAAAAAATGAGAGAGCATATCAATAGTTATGGAATATAAGAACATGTCCAATTTAATAGTGCTAGAAATTTCTGTAAATGAACCAAGGAAAATTTAGAAGAAAGGCTCAAATTTGGGATGTGAGGAATTGAATATTTTTGAAGTAATGTATGTCCCAAGTAGCTGTCAGGGCGTTAATGTTAAAGTTTTTTCTGTAACAACCTGGAGTCCTGATTGTAGTAACACTTCCTGTAATGTTTCTAGAATTTCATCTGTGATGTTTCATCCTTTAAGCAATATATCATCCATATAATGATAAAGAAGTAAATGAGAAAATTTCTGACCACAAGACAGCAAGGTTTATTAACAAAATATTGACATAATGTTGGGCTATTTATCACTCCTTGTGGGAGAACTATCCAATGCAATCTATTAGTAGGCTTATGATAGTTAAAAATGGGTACAGTAAAAGCAAATTTTTTCTGATCATCAGGAAAGAGGAATTGTTTTAAAACATTCTTTTAAGTCAATGACATATAAATAAAAATCCTAAGAAATTAAATTTGTTTGGTGATCCACATTGAAGAAGACCCAGGGGTTTACACATTCATTAATTTCTCTTAAATCTTGTAATAACCTCTATTTTCCTGATTTCATTTTTATAACAAAAATAGGCATATTCCAAGGGCTAGTAGAAGATTCAATATGTCCCAATTGTAGCAGTTCTTGAATAAGGGCCTCTGCAGCTCCACATTTCCCTTTGACAATGGCCATTATTCAACCCAGACAGGGGTGGGGGATTTCCACTGTAGTGACAAGGCAGTCAGATCTGCAGAGGCCCCTGTAAAAAGGTAATTCTGCAGACATCTGAAGTTTATGTAGCATGTCTCTGCCCCATGTAGGAAAAGGTATTGCCATCACTTATGGCTGCACATGAGTGATGATTTGTGTTGGATTGGAAAGGGCAGAGCATTGCGACCACAGGGAGCTTTTGGACACCCATTCATTATTGCCTCCTATGCCCCAAACCAGAGTTGCCCTTTGAAGGGGCCATGTTTGAGGCCATACCAAAAAAGGTATGACAGTGACATTAGTACCTGTGTCTAATAATCCCATAATTGGTTGTTCATTTAAGTAAAGAGTCAATTTAGGTCTACTTTCAGTGATCAGTACACATGCTCCCATGACAGTAGATCAAACCTTGCATTTCCTCTTTTGTTTAAAGGCTGTTGAGCTGTAACATAGGGATATCACAATTAATTGAGCAATAGAGGATCATTTGGGGGGACTTAAGGGCACACAGAACCACATTGGGACATATATTATACTGGTATAATCAGAATCAATTACCCTTGAAATAACAAATTTTCCTTCTTTAACACTATGAGAATTAGTAAAAAAAAAATCCAAAACCATTTTTTTGGTAAAGTCTCCTGAATTTGAGTGGAAATTTTATACACCTCTTCAGGAAGCCACACTGGGCTTCTTCAGTAGTAATTAAATCTATGCTAGTGCTCCCTCTAGGGGCATGAAAGAATTTCTGGAAAGATGCTGTGTTTGAACCCAGAGAGTGCTGTGTCTGGACTGGGAACATTTGTGTCATGGGATCTTGAGGGGGCTGGAAAAATTGCATTCTCCTCATTTTTCCCACTTTCAAAAAGAGCTGGTTGAAATTTTTTTATTTATGTATATATTTTAATTAAGTATATATGAAAGCAGAATGAATTTTGATTCATTATACACAATTGCAGCACAACTTTTCATTTCTCTGGTTGTACACGACATAGCATTGCACCATATGTGCAGTCATACATGTACCTAGGGAATGATGTCCATCTCATTCCACCAGCAGTTTTTTTTTTTTATGTTTTAAATTTGTTTTAATTAGTTATACATGACAGCAGAATGCATTTATGCAGCAAAAGGCAATTGCTTATGCTCTGGCTGGCCAGTGGGATTTGGCCTAATAGGTCAAATAACTAAAGTGTGAGTTTCTCCCTCCTGCTCCACTTGCTGTAAACATTCAGCTAAATAAGATCTAACTAGAGGTGGTGGTGGCAGCAGAGGAGGAGGAGGCAGTGAAGGCAGAGGGAACACCTCCATAAAGAATACCTGAATCACAAGTGGCAGCTGGGTGGCAGCAGACAGAGGAGGAGGTGTTTGCTGGGAGACAAATAGCATCAAGGGAAAGATAACAATCATGTAACAGGCACTTGCAGCTCCTTGTGCAGCTTCTTACCTACATCTTCCCAATCTTCTCAACTTAAATAACCACTTTCTGGGTACCAAGAGCAACAAGAACTTACTTCTGCCAGCAAAGCAGAAAGGTCAGCATTACATATGGCATGTACAGCCTTGTAAAATAAATAGGAGAGCTCAGCCCAGTGACATCGTTGAGCGTCAGATAGGTAATTTCCCATAGCTTACCAATGGGGATCAGTACCAGCTGATGAAAGACATGCATCAGCCTGCTCCAGGTGATAAGCTATTCCCTTCCCCATTAACACGTCCAGAAGGGTCACTATTTCAGATGTCCAGGTACCACATTGGGCACCAGGTGTAAGAAAACAAAAGGAGATGGAAGCAAGATGCAGAGGCAAAGCGGCTGTTGTCTAAGCAGCTGTCTTTATTTATACCATTAGGTTACAGTAGCACACTGCACTATTAGTACATTATTGTTCATTATATCACTAAGTCAGATACATTAGGTTATAATATAAGATGTTCTTGTTAATACTCAGTTAGGAGTTCTGGCAAAGCATGCATTAGTTATTAATAGTTTCTGGGAGAAATATTCCTAGCTGTGGGAAATAAGACACCTATTATTTTTCTGGGAGTTTACTCACCAGAGAAATTTGCTATCTTGCATGTTTCTATAGTCAGAACCCTTACATGAGATTCAGCAAGAATCTTCAGAGGCACTAGGTCTCAAGGAAATGGCCTGAGAATCACTAAGATGCTGGGGAGAGCCCAAGCAACACCATGACCCTGGGAATGACAATAAATTCAACTGAGAACCTGGGAAAAGTGCTGAGATTTACTGAGCTGAAAATCACAAGAGGCTGATGAGAGAGAGGGAAGCAGGTTTGGAAGTGGACAGAAGGGGTAGGACTACAAGGGAGCAGGTGAGTGTATCTCAACTCCAGTGGGTACGCCTACACCTGAAGCTATGCCTTGCTATCTGAGGAGGACAACACCCAAGTCACTATGAAATGTGGTAACTGGTTAGAGCCCCCTGCCTCAGGACTGGAAGGGTGTTCATTCAGAATGACTTCCCACAGGCCACGAATCCCTCTGAGGTCCTGGGCAAAACCAGCAGATTCTTGAAAACCTGGGGAATATCCTGAACCACACTGAGATGCTAGGAATGTCCAAGAATTACAATGAATGCCCAGGAAAAGAAAGGAAAACACTAAACTCATGGGAAACACTTGTATCATGATTGTGAGACCAGAGAGGACCCTGAAACTTACTGAGACCCATGGCAAGACCTCACAATCCATGAAATCAATACAAGAGAGCCTCATTAGTGACCTGGAAAATCTCTGAAACCCAAAGGTACACTGAGAAAAGAACAGAACACAACTTAGAAACCTTGGAAGGCCTGAAGCCCAAGACACACTTTTGAAGAGCTTCAGATGGTACAGACTCATGAAAATGATCTGAACACACCTGAAATATAGTAGAAAACCCTGAGCCACAGTAAAATCCTGGGGAAGATTCTGAGATCTACTATATCTTAGGGAAAGTACTGAGGCCCACCAAGAAAACATGGAAAAGCCATGAAACACACTGTTGATTTGGGAAGCACTGAGATACAACATAAACTGGAAGATATCTACAATTTAACAGAGGCTCTGGTGGAGGCCCTAAAACCCACTGAGGAGATATTGAAGACCTTTATCCCTACAGAAGCTCTCTGGGAGACTCTGAGACACAATCATACCTAAGAACCCCCCCCCCAAAACAAAACAAAACAAAACAAAACAAAAACCCTAGAGAATACCCTGCACTGAAGCAGACTAAGACCCTGGAGTAAGCCCTGAGTTCACACTCAGAAACTTGGGGTGCCTGAGTGCTGGTGACACAGAAGGGAAGACCCAGAGCTCCACTATGACAATGGGAATATCCCTGAGTATCAATGACACACTGAGCAAGGTACTATTTCCCTTTGAGACACTAGAGAAGGCCATTATTTTCTCAGAATACTGTGAGAGAATCTAAGCAGAGTCCTTAAACCACTGAAATAATAGGCTAGGCCCTAGGCCAATTAAAGTCTCTTGGGAAGACCCTGACACAAAATCATACTATGGAGAAGATGCTGAGGAACACTGTGATGTGGGGAAGGGCACCAAGCTCCACACAGACCCTGGGTGAGGCCTGGGATTCAGTGAAAAACCCTGAAAGGCCCTGAAACCAATATTTTGTTGGGAGCAGTTTAGAGCCTAGCTCTGAGTCTAGGAGAAGCAGTGAGCATTACTGAGACTCTAAGAATAGCACTGAGCCTCATGGAGAAGCTGGAAAAGACCATGAAAGAGAAGAAGACTCTGAGAATGGATATGAAACTCAGTGAGCCTGTAGACAAGGTAATGTGACCTATTGAGGGCCTCAGGAAATCCCAAGTACATGGTGACATTGGGAATGGAGCAGAGATGCACAGCGATCCTGAGGAATAAAATGAGACCACTAAGACTCTTGAGAATGTTGTGCATACGTTTGTCAACCTAAGGAAGGTCCTTGGATTTCTGAAGACTCTGAAGAAGATTTTGAATATCATTGAGGCAACTGTGAGTGAACTTAACCTCTCTGACACTGTTACTGAGGACTTTAGCCTCTTTTAAACACTGGGAAATATGTTGATCACCACAAACACCATGTGGAACTTTGTAAACAAGATTGAAATTCTGGGGAAAGCCTCTAGCCCTCCTGAGACTCTAAGGTAGGACTGAGCCCCACTGACATTGGGAAAAACCCCTGAAACCCTCTAATGCCCTGAAGAAGGCCTTCAGGATCACTAAGACTCTGGGGCAAGCCCTGATCACCAGCAGAACCCGGAAAGAATATAATTTCACTGAGTGCCAGGAAGGTTGTGAAGCCACTAAGATACTGGAGAAGGCCCTGGCATCTCTGTGACCCTGGGGAATGCCCTGAGACTTAGTAACTCTTAAACATAGAAAAAGAAATACCCACAAATAGTGGGACCTAGGAAAAGAAATAACAAAGAAAGCCATACACTGATGACTTTCTTCTCTCCCATGTTAAATCCTGACCACAGGAAGGGAGGAAGAGTCTCAGCAAACCTAGAAGTGATAGTTTCTAGTAAACAATGATTTCCTTTAATACAACTCCTCTCCCAGTGCTAGCCACCAACAGTTCAGCACAAGGATTCAAATCCCTGAGTGCCCATACTGACATGCTCACTAAATCACCCACGACCTATATAAGCCCATTTCCCTCCTTTGTAGCTCATGTTCCACCATAAAGTGGGTGCATTTTCATTGTGAAGTCCTTTTCCTGAATAAAGGTGAAAATGATCTGGGAAGTTTGCCTCCATTATAGTTTCTTTGTTCTAACAATAAGGGTCTGGGTTGGTTCTGAGCAACACTGTGACCCTGGGTATGGCAATGATCTCCAATGACAACATGGGGAAGGTGCTAAGGTATTTCTGAGACCCTGGCAAAAACCCTGAATCTAGTGTGTTCTTGGAGAACATATAGTCCAAGCTGACCCTCTGGGAATAGCACTGAACATGACTGAGACACTGGAAAAGGCCCTGAGAAAAATGGAGAGCCTGATCATGGCCATGAGTTCCACAGAGGCCCTTGGCAAGGCCTTTGGCTCTTTGAAAACCTGGGGAATATTCTGCACCTCATTGAGGTGCTGGGGATGTCCAAGAGCTCAACTGAATGCATGAGGAAGGGAAGGAAAACACTAGGACACTGGGGGATGACCCTGAGCACAACTGTGAGACAGAAGGAGACCATGAAACTCAGTGAGACCCTGGGCAAGGACCCACAATCCACTGAATCAGTACCACAGTTCATGAGCCTCCTTAGTGACCTACAAACCCCTGAATTCAAGCTATACACTGAGAAAGTCCCAAACACCAGTTAGACACCAGTGAAGTTCCTGAATGCCAACAGGCACTTTTGAAGACCTTTGAATCACACAAACTCCTGGAAAGCATCTGAACTCCAATGACATACTATGGTCAGCCCTCAGCCACACTGAAACCCTGGAGCTGGTCCTGAGAACTGCAGATACACCCTGGAAGCATTGAGGCCCATGAAAGCCCATGGGAAATCCTTGAGGTCATTGTCAATCTGGAAAAGCTCTGAGACACCAGGATATTCAGGGAAGGGTCCACAACCCCATTAGACCCTGGTGGAAGACCCAAAACACACTGAGAAGCTTTTAAAGGCCTTCATTCTCACCAAAGTTCTACAGAGAAGCCTGAGACCCAGTCAAAATTGAGATCATAAAAAATAACCTAGAAAATTCCCTGAGACTCTGTAAGCCTTTGGGGAGAGCTCTGAGCCAGACTGCAACCCTGGAGAAAGCCCTGAGCTTACACTCAGAAACATGGGTGGGCCTTGACTGCTGCTGACACAGAGCACCACTATGACAATGGGAATAACCCTGAGTTTCAATGACAAACTGTGCAAGGCACTATTTATTCTACTTTGAGAATCTAGTGAAGGCCATTATTTTCCCAGAATATTGCAAAAGAATCTCAGCCCCACGTGTAGAGTGCAGAGTTCTTAAACCCACTGAAATACAAAGATAGGCCCTAGGACTGACTAGAACTCTTGGGAAGGCCCTTACACATAATTCAACTCTTGGGAAGATGCTGAGCAGGACTGTTATGCTGGGAACCACACCGAGCTCCACACAAACTCTAGGCAAGCCCTGAGATTCAGTTAGAAACCCTGAAAGGCCCTGAAACTAGTGTTTCCTTGGGAAAGATTCAGAGCCTAGTTCTGAGGATGGGAGGAGCCCTGCTCCTTCCTGAGGCTCTGAGAATATCACTGAGCCTCATGGATAAACTGTAAAAGGCTCTAAAAGAAAAGGAGACTCTGAGAATGGATCTGAAACTCAGTGATCCCCTGAAAAACATAATGTGACATGTTGAGAGCCTCAGGAAAGCCTGAGGACATGGGGGACCTTGGGAATGGTGCTGAGATGCACAGAGATCCTGGGAAGGAAATGAGACCACTAAGACTCTTGGAAAGGTCATGCATATATCTTTCAACCTAAGGAAGGCCGTTAGTCTTCCTAAGACTCTAAAGAAGATCTTGAACTTCACTGAGACAACTGTGAATGAACTTAACCACTCTGAGATGGCTAATTTTAAACACTGGCAAATATTTTGATGATCACAAAGACCATGTGGACCTTTCTAAACAAGCTTGAAATTCTGGAAAAAGAAGGCTTGAGTTCTACTGAGACTCTAGGGTAGGCCTGAGCTCTCCTGACATTGGAACAGCTCCTGATCCCCTCTGATCTCCCAATGAAGGCCCTCAGTGTCACTAAGACTCCGGGCCAAGCTCTGATATCAGTATAACCTGGTAAGACTATAATTTCACTGAGTACCTAGGAAGACTGTTAAATCACTAAGAAACTTCTGAAAGCCCTGGGAACTACTATCACCCTAGGGAAGGCCTGAGGCTCAGTAAGGTTCTGGGCTGGCTCTGAGAAATACTGTGACCCTGGGTATGGCAATGAACTCCACTGAGAAATTGGGAAAGATGCTAAGATATTTCTGAGACCCTGGCAGAAACACTGAATCCATTATGAGATTGGCAAACTATCTCATCCCACCTGACATTCTGGGAAAAGCACTGAACATGACAGAGACACTGCAAAACACCATGAGAAAAACTAAGAGCCTGGTAATGGCCATGAGTTCCACAAAAGTCCTGGGCAAGGCTTTTGGCTTCTTGAAAATGTGAGAAACTTCCTGAAACACTCTATGCTAGGAATGTCCAATAGCTCATCTGAATGCCCAAGGAAGGGAAGGAAAACACAAAGACTGGGGAACACCCTGAGCAGGACTGTGACACTGGAGGAGACCATGAAACCCATTAAAAACCTAGGCAAGAACTCACGATTTACTGAATCAGTACCAGAGTCCATGAGGCTCCTCAGTGAGCTGCAAAAGCCCTCAATTCCAGTGATACACCAGGAAAAGCCCTGAACACCAGCTAGAAACCAGTGAAGGCCCTGAGTCCCAAGAGACACTTTTGAAGGCCTTGGAATCACACAAACTCATAGAAAGCATCTGAACACCCATAAAATTGTATGGACAGTTCTGAGTCACACTGAATCCTGGAGATTGTCCTGGGAACTATTGATAGAATGTGAAATCATTGAGGTTCACTAAAGAAAATGGGAAGTTCATGAGCAGCATTGTTGAGCTGGAGAAGCACTGAGATGCAAGGAGACCCTGGGAAAGTTCCACAACCCCATGTAGATCCTCGTGGAAAACTTCAACACCACTGAGAATCTGTTGAAGGCTTTTGGGCTCACAGAAACTCTGAGAAAGAATCTGAGACCTAATCATACCTGATAGCTAAAAAAAAAATACCCTAGATAATTCCCTGATTTTCTCTAAGTCATTGAGGAAAGCACTGAATCACACTGAGACCCTGGAGAAATCCCTGTGCTGACAGAAAGAAAAATGAGGTGATCCTGAGTGCCACTGATGCTGTGAGGAAAGACCTGATCACTACTGTGACAATGGAAATATCTCTATGTTAATAATGAAACACTGGGCAGGGCTTTATTCCACAATGAGACACAAGGGAAGACCATTATTTTTCCTGACTACTGTTCAAGAATCAAGATATTGTGTAGAGTTCATAAATCCACTGAAATAATAGGGCAGGCTGTAGGCCTCACTATGATCCTTGGGGAGGCCTGGACACACAGTCAAACTCTGGGGAAGAGGCTGAACACAACTGTGATTCTGGGGAGGTCAGATAGCTCAACAGAGACCCTGCACAAGGCCCTGAGACTCATTGAGAAACCCTGGACAACCCTGAAACCAGTGTTTCCTTTTGGAGATTCAGAGGCTCTCTCCAAGGCAGAAAGAAGCTCTGAGCATCATGGATATTCTGTGAATATCACTGAGCCTCATGTACAACCTGAAAAACACCCTGAAATAATAGAAGACTCTGAGGTTGGTTTCCCTGCAAAAATAAAATGAGGTTTATTGAGACCCTTGGAAAGACCCTGAACAAGTAGTGAAATAGTGAATGATTCTGATCTGCACTGATAGCCTGGCAAAGCAATGAGACCAGTGAGCTCTAGGGAACATTGTGTAGACTTCTCTCAACAAAAGGAGGGCCCTTTGCCTTCCTAAGAATCTGAAGAATATTTGGAACAGCATTGAGACAATTATAAATCAAATTAATGAATCTGAGGTTCTTATTGAATGGTTGGTCTCTTCTAAACATTGGGCAATATTCCAAGCACCCAGAAGACAATGTGGACCTTTCTAAAGAAGATTGAAATACTGGAGAAGGCTCTGAGCCCTCCTGAGAGTCTAGGGTATACCCTGAGGCCCACTTATACAGGGAAAGACTTGAAATCCTCTAAAACCCCTGATTTTCACTAAGACTGCGGGATAGACCCTGATCATCAGTGTAACCTGGGAAGACTATAGCTTCACTGAGTGCCTTGGAAGGCAATGACACCACTAAGATTCTGCAGAAAATTCTGGGC
The DNA here is from genome assembly GCF_001458135.2 of Marmota marmota marmota. NCBI lineage: Eukaryota > Metazoa > Chordata > Mammalia > Rodentia > Sciuridae > Marmota > Marmota marmota. The sequence goes on from NW_026000001.1 coordinate 5,115,787, forward strand.
ATCCTGTGATCCTGGGGAATATTCTGAGAATAAAACTGAGCCTCAGGGACAACCTGTAAAAGACTCTGAAATAATTGAACACTCTGAGCTTGGTTCTGAAACCCAGAGTTCCACTGTAAATGGCAATAGGACCTATTGAGAAACTTCTGCAGACCCTGAGAGTACATGATAAAATTGTGAAAGGTGCTCATCTGCACTAAAAGTCTGGAAAAGCAATGAGACCACTAACACTCTTAGAAAAGTTATGCACATATCTCAGTAAGACACTGGGATGACCCTCAACAGCACTGAATGAACTCCACTGAGAACCTGGGAAATGTCCTGAGATTGACTGACACCCAGAAAAAAACCTTTGAAGTCAGTGTGTCTTTGGGAAATAATCTAAGCCCTTGTGAGACTCTGGGAAAAGCACTGAACATGACTGAGACACTGCAAAAGACCCTGAAAACTGAGAACTTATTAATGGCCAGAAGTTACACTGAGGCCCTTGGAAAGACCTTTGGCTCCTTGAAAACCTGGGAAATGTCATTTCCCATGCTGGGAATGTCTAAGAGCTCCACTGAATGCTCAAGGAATGGAAGCAGAGCACTAAGACTTTGAGGGAGCATCCTGAGAATGACCGTGAGACAGGAGGAGACCAAGAAACCCAATGAGCCCCTGAGCAAGGACCCATAATCCATTGAATCAATATCATGGTTTATGAGCCTCATCTATGACCTGCAAAAGCCCAGAAAGTCACTGATATGCTGGGAAAATGCTGAACACCAATTAAAAACCAGTGAAGGCTGTGAATGCCTAGAGATTATTTTGAAGACCTATGAATCACACAAACTCATGGAAGGTCTCTAACAGACCTGAAACTCTCTGGACAGCCCTGAGTCACACTGACATGCTAGAAATTGTTCTGAGCACTACATATGCACTGTGGAAGGCATGGGGGGCCCTCAAAAGAACATGGAAAAGCCATGGGCTTTATTGTTGAACTGGCTGAAACCCAAAAATATCCTGGGAAAGATCCACAACTATGCTAGGAGCCTCGTGTGCCCTGTGCACAACTCTCAGCCTATTCATTGACAGCCTTTAGCCTCACAGACACTCTGGGGAATAATCTTAGACCCAATAATAGCCAAGATCTCAAAAAGCACACTAGAGATTCCTTGAGCCCATGAAGATGAGCAGGGAAAGCACAGAGCTAGACTGAGACCCTGGAGAAAACCCTGATCTTACACTAGCAGCCATGGGGTAGCCCTGAGTGCTGCTGACATGGCGGGGTAGGCCCTGAGCACCATTATGACAAACACAATATCCCTGAGTTTCAACAACACACTCGGGAAGGCTGTATTTTTCAATGATACACTATGGAAAGTGACCAGAATGCTGTGGAAGAATGTAAACACTACTAGATATACCGCAGAGTTCTGAAATCCACTGAAATGGTATGTAGGTCTCAATACTTGAAAAGGCCCTCACACACAATCAAATTTTGGGGGAGATGTGGAACACAAGTCTGATACTGGGAATGGCACTTAGCTCCACAGAAACCTTAGGCAAAGCCCTGGGATTTATTGATAAACACTAAATGGATTGAACCCAGTGTATTTTGGGGGGAATATTCAAGTCACACTCCAAGGCTGGAAGAAGCACTGAGTATCACTGAGATTATGAGAATAGCCCTGAGCCTCATGGACAACTGAAAAAGACCCACAAATAATTAAGAGTCTCTGTGGTTGGCTCTGAAACTAAGTGTTCCTCTGCAAAAGGTGATAAGACCTATTGAGACCCTTGGAAAGGCCCTGAGCACAGGGTAAACTCTGAATGTTCCTGATCTGTAGAGAGCTTGGAAAGGCAAGGAGACCACTGAGACTTTTAGGATGTTATGCACACACCTGTCCACCTTTCTTACAGATTTGTAAGAAAGAGAAAGACCTTTCTCCTTACAAATCTGTAGATATTTTGAACACCATTGAGATAACAATGAAATTAATGAATCAATTGTTGAAGTTTTGAGCCTAGTCTAAAGACTGGCAAAATTCCAGGAACCATTAAGACCATGTGGACATTTTTAAACAAACTGAAATTCTGGGGAAGGCCTGGAGCCCTCTTCCTGAGACTCTAGGGTAGATCCTGAGGCCCACTGACACTGGGTAATACTTTAAGCCCCTCTGATACTCTGACTGTTAGTAACTCTGGGATAGGCCCTGATCATCAGTGTAACCTGGAAAGATTGTAGATTCACTGAGAGCCTGGGTAGCCAATGACACCACTAAGACTCTGGAGAAAACCCTGGGTACATACCAAAACTGTGACCCTGGGTGTGGGGGGCCAACCTTATGGGTGACTGAGTTACACTCCCCAGCTGGGTGCTGAGGCGCTCAGTCACAGAAATGGGTGTGTCTTGCTACAGCCCCATGGGTGAAGCTATGCTCACCTGTTCCTTTGTAATATAACCCCTTGCCCTGTTTAGGATAGAATCTTCCATGGAAGTGCCTTGTGTGTGTCCCCTCCTCTTACTGTGCCCTTGGTGTGGGCTACCCAGGTGTCAGTCAACCTGCTGACAGTGGACATCATGAATAGACTCAGCCCCCTGAAACCTGACCCCTTGCGTCATTTGAATAGCTTCTCCTCAATAAAAGGGGTCAGCGTGTGCTCTCGCTCTCTCTCTTTCTGCGGACCCTTAAGGTCAGAGGAGCCGTCACAGCAACCCCAAAGAAAAAGGTATTTGTGTCTCTTGTGTGGTTATTTCGTGCAGCTCAGGTAGCCCAGTTTAACTAGAGTGACCCCTGAGCCTTTTAGTCGCGAGAACAGAAACCCAGCACCTGGGAATGCTCTTAAAATAACTCAGTTTCTGGGCTGACCATGAGCAATTATGTGACCCAAGGAATGGCAATGGACTTCATGATAACCTTGGAAAGGTGCTGAGAATCACTGAGACCCAGGCAAAAACTCAGACCCAAATGAATCGTTGGGGAACTATCTAAGCCCTGGTGAGACACTGGGAATAGTCCTGAACATGACTGAGACATTGCAAAAGGCCGTGAGAAAAACTGAGATCCCGATAATGGGCATAAGTTCCTCTAAAGCCCTAAGCAAGTCCATTGGCTCTTTGAAAACTTGAAGAGTATCCTGAACCACACTGAGAGGCTGGGAATTTCTAAGAGCTCAACTGAATGCACAGGGAAGAAAAGGAGAAGTCTAAAGCCCTTGGGGAACACCTTGAGCTAGACTCTCAGACTGGAGAAGACCATAGAACCCACTGAGATGCTAGGTTGGAACCCAAAATCCATTGAAAAAGTGCCAGTGTTTATGAGTCTCCATACAGTCCTGCAAAAGTCCTAAATTCCAGTGATACTCTGGGAAAAACCATGAACACTAATTAAAAATCAGAGAAGGTCCAGAGTGCCAAAAGATACTTCTGAAGGCCTTTGAATCACATTAACTCATGAAAAGCATCTGAACTCCAATAAAATACTATGGACAGATCTGAGTCTCACTGAAATCCTGGAGATTGTCCTGAGAACTACAGATACATGGTGGGAGGCATTGATACCCACTAAAGAACCTGGAAAAGCCATGAACTTCATTGTTGATATTGAAAAGCACTGAGACATGAGGATATGCTGGGAAAGATCCACAATCCCACTTAGACCCTGGTGGAGGGCTTGAACATCACTATAACCCTAGTGAAGGCCTTTTGCCTCACAGAAGTTCTGAGGAGGAATCTGAAACTTGTCAACCTAAGGTGTGGCCCTTCACTTTTCTAAGATCTGAAGAATAGTTTCAACATCATTGAGACAACAATGAGTGAAATTAACAACTCTGATACCCTTGGTGAAGCCTCCTCTAAACACTGGGTAATATTTCACACATCATGAACACCCTGTGGAACATTCCAAACATGACTGAAATTCTGGGGAAGGCCTTGAGACTTCATGAGAATAGGGGACAAAAAATCTCAACTGGATGTAGAAGGAAGGAAATGAGAACATGGAGACACTTTGGGAACAACATGAGCACAACTGTCAGATAGGAGGAGACCATGAAACCCATTGACATCCTGAGCTGGGACCCACAATCCACCGAATCAGTACCAGAGTCCATGAGCCTTCTTAGTAACCTAAAAAAAGTCCTCAATTCCCTAAACAACAATTATAAACAAGTGAAGACCCTCAATGCCAAAAGACACGTTTGAAGGCTTTTGAATCACACAAACTGATAGAAAGTAACTGTAGACATCTGAAAGTCTCTGTAAAGACCTGAGTCACATGGAAATTCTGGGGATTTTTGTGAGAACTACAGATACACTGTGGAAGGCCTTGAAGTCCACTAAAGAACATGGGAAAGCCATGAGCTTCATTGTTCAGCTTGAAAAGCACTGAAACACAAGAACACCCTGGGAAAGTTCCACAGTCCCACTTAGACCCTGGTGGAAGCCCTCAACTCCACTGTAATATACTGAAGACCTTTAGCATCACAGAAGATTGGGGAAATAATTTGAGACTCAATAATATCTGAAATCTCAAACAAGATCTTAGAGAATACCCTGACCCCATGTAAGTTACTAGGGAAAGCACTGAGCCAGACTTAAAATGTGGAGAATGCCCCAAAATGACAGTAAGGAATATGGGTAGCCCTGAGTGCCAGTGACACAGTAGGGAACGCCCTGAGCACCATTATAAAAGTGGGAATATCTCTGTGTTACAATGCCACACTGGGCAAGGCTCTATTCCCCAGTGAGACATTAGCAAAGGCCATCTCCCCCAGTCCCAGGATACTGTGGAAAAATTGGAGTACTACTAGATATTGTGCAGAGTTCTTAATCCACTGTAATAGCTAGGGTAGGTCTTAGGCCTCACCAAGATTCTTGGGAAGGCTGAGATACTCAGTCAAACTCTGGGGAAGATGCTGAGCATCTTTGTTTGCAGTTGTGAAGCTGTAAATGGCACATACCTCCACAGAGACACTGGACAACCTTCTGGGATTCATTGAGAATCTCTGAATCCCCCTGAACCCACTGTTTCCTTGGAAGATTCAGAGACTTTCTTGAGACTGAAAAAAGTACTGAGCATCCTGGAAATTTTGAGAATCGCTGTGAGCCTCATAACAAACTGTTAAAAAAAAACAACATGAAATAATAGTCACTCTGAGGTTGGCTCTGAAACATAGTGTTCTTCTGCAAAAAGCAGCAACACCAATTGAGAATCTTAAGAAGACACTGAGCACATGGTAAAATTGTGAATGGGGTTGATCTGTACTGAGAACTTGGGAAGGCACTGAGATTACTAAGACTTTGGGAATTCAATCCATGAATCCACACATCTGTAAACCTAAGGAAGGGCCCTTCACCTTCCTAAAATATGAAGACTATTTTGAACACCATTGAGACCACAGTGAATGGAACTAACCAATCAGACATTTATAGAAGCCTTAGCATCTTTTAAACACTTGGCAGGAATCCATGCACCATGAATAACACATGGGCTCTTCTAAACAACAATGAAATTCTGAAGAAGGCCTGAGCACTCCTGAGAATCTAGGGTATGTACTAAGGTGCACTGACACTTGGAAAGACCTTGAGCCCCTCTGAAATGCTAAGTGTCACAAAGATTTTGGGGTGGGTCCTGATCATCAATGCAAACTAGGAAGACTATAGATTTACTTAGTACCTCAAAAGGCAATGACATCACTAAGTCTCTGCAGAAAACCCTGGGTACCACTGTGACCCTGAGAAAGGCCCTGAGACCAGTAAATCTCTGTGTTTTCCTTGAAAAACTCTGTGACCCTGGAAATGGCAATAAACTCAACTGAGAACATAGGAAATGTGCTGAGATTACTGAGACCTTGCAAATACTATAAAACCAGTGTGTCTTTAGGGAATTATCTAAGCCCAGGTGAGAGTCCAGCACTGAACATGACTGAGACTCTACAGAGGCCCTGAGGAAAACGGAAAGCTTGGTAATGATCATGAGTTTCACTGAATCCCTGGGTAAGACCTTCGGCTCTTTGAATAACTGAGGAACATCATGAAACTCACTGAGGAGGTGGGAATGTCCAAGAGCACAACTGAATGAATGAGGAAGGAAAGAAGAACACTAACACTCTAGGGAACTCTCTGGGCATGACTGTGAGACTAAAGGAGTCCATGAAACCCACTGAGACCCTGGACAAAACCCCTCAATCCATGAATCAGTAGCAGAGTCCATGAGCCTCTTTGTGACCTCAAAATCTCTGAATTTTATTGATACACTGAGAAAATCCCTGAACCCAAAGAAGAAACCAGTGAGGGCCCTGAATGCCAAAAGAAACATTTGAAGGTCTTTGAATCACACAAACTCATGGAAAGCATCTGAACACCCCTGAAATTTAATGGATATTCCTGAGCCACAATGAATTTCTGAGATTGTTCTGAGAATTACACATAAACTGTTAAGGCATTGTGGTTCTAGAAAGATAATTGGGAGACCCATGAGCTTCACTTTTGAGCTTGAGAAACACTGAGAATGAAGGACACACTGGGAAAATCTACTACCCCATGTAGTCCATGGTGGAGGCCCTGAACATTACTGTAAATCATTACTGTAAATTACTGTGAGTACTTTAGCCTCACAGAAGCTCTAGGGAAGAATCAGAGACACATCATACCTGAGATTTTCAGAAAGGGGCTAGTGACTTCCCTGAGTCCCTGTAAGTCATTGGGGAAAGCACTGAGCCAGATGGAGACTGGGGAGAATACCCTGAGCTTACACTGAGAAACACAGGCTAGCCATGAGTGCCCCTGGCACAGTGAAGAAAGCCCTGAGCATGACAATGAAAATGGGAATATGTCCATGTTACAAGGACACTGGAGGCAAGTTTTGATTTCCCAATGAGACTAGTGAAGGCCATTTTTCCAGGATAGTGTAACAGTATCTGAGCACCATTTGATTTTTGTAGAGTTGTAAAGACCACTAAAAGAGTAGTATATTCGCTAGGCCTCACTATGATATTTGGGCAGGCCCTGACACACAATCAAACACTGGGCAAAATGCTGAACAGCAGTGTGAAGCAGAAAGTGAACTTAAGCTTAACTGAGAACCTGGGAAACCCCTGGGATTCACAGAGGAACCCTGAATAGCACTGAAGCCTGTGTTTCCTTTGGAAGGTTCAGAGCCTGGCTCCAAGGCCAGAAGAAGCACTGAGCATTACTGAGACTCTGAGCCTCATGGACAATGGGTCAAAGATCCTGAAAGAATAGGACCCCTAGGTTGGCTCTCAAACTCAGAGTACCTCTGCAAAAGCAATGAGACCTAGTTAGATGTTTTCAAGAGCCCTGAGCACATGGTGAAATTGTGAACAAGGCTGATCTTCACTGAGATGCTGGGAAGGCAAGGAGGAAAATAAGACTTTTGGGAAGATTGTGTATACATCTATCCATGGAAATGAGGGCCCTTCACTATTTTCAGAATACGAAAAATGTTTTAAATAGCAACAAGACTACAGTGAATAAAATGAAAGTGAGTTTTTTTGTTGAAGGCTTGAGCATGATGTTAAACACTGGGCAGTATTCCAATCAGTACCATGAAGACCATGTAGATCTTTGTAAACAAGACAGAAATCATGTGGAAGGCCCTGAGACCTCCAGCGTGTGTAGGGTATGTTCAAAGGCTCACTGACAATGAAAAAGACCTGACCCCTCTGAACACTTAAGTATCACTATCACTCTGGAATAGGCCCTAATTATCTGCATAACCTGGGGAGATTACAGCTTCACTGAGGGTCTGGGAAGGCAATAGAAACACTGACACTCTGCAAATAAGCCTTGAATACCACTGTGACCCTGAGAAATGTCCTGCAAGTCATTTAGACTCTGGACAGGCCCCTTGAAGAGCAATGAACTCCACTGACAACCTGGAAAAAGGTGCTGAGATTTACTGAGACTCTGGCAAAGTCTCGGAAACCAGTATGTGTTTGTAAACCTATCTAAGCCCTGGTGAGGCTCTGGGAATAGCACTGCAAATGATGGAGACATTGCCAAAGGCCCTAAGAAAAATTGAGCATGGTATTTGCCATGAAATCCACTGTGTCCGTGGGTAAGTCTTTTGGATCTTTAAAAGCTGGGGAATGTCCTGAACCTCACTGAGATGCTGGGGATATCACAAATCTCAACTTGATGCTCAAAGAAAATAAACAGAACATGAAGGAACTGGGAAAACACCCAGAGCACCAGCATGAGACTGAAGGAGACCATGAAAGCCACTGAGACCCTCAGAAAGGACACACAGTCCACTAAATTAGTAGCAATGCCCATGAGCCTCCTTATTGACCTGCAAAAGTCCTGAATTCCAGTGGGATACTGTGAAAAGCACTGAAAAAAAAAATCAGAACCCTGAGGACCCGAAATGTCAAGAGAAAGTTTTGAACCGAAGCAAGCAAAATCACGGAGAGCTTCTGAACACCACTGAAATTCTATGGACAGCTCTGAGTCACAGGGAAATCCTGGAGATTGTGGTGAAAACAGCAAACACACTGTGGAAGGCATCAAGGCCTAGTAAGATACATGAAGCATCATGATCGCCATATTAAGTAAGAAGAGCATAGAAACACAAAGAGACCCTGGGAAAGCTCCACAATCCTTCCAGATCCTGACATGGGCCCTGAACCTCACTGTAAATCTCCTTAAGGTCTCTAACCACACAGAAGCTGTGGGGAACAATTGGAGGCCCAATGACAACTGAGATCTCCAACAAGAGCCCAGTGAGTTTCTCAAGTGCCTCCAAGTCATTGGGAAAGCCCTGAGCTAGACAGAGACCCTGGAGAAAACCCTGAGCTGACATTAAGAAACATGGAGAAGCCCTGAGTGCCTGTGACACAGTGGGCAAGGCCCTGAGCACAAGCATGACAATGTGAATATGCCTGGACATGTTACAAGGACATGGGGCAAGTATACATTTCCCAATGAGACATTAGTGAATCCCAGAGTAGTGCAAAAGAATCTGTACACTACTCAATATTTTGTAGTGGTCTGAAACCCAATGGAAGTGTAGCATGATTCTAGGCCTCACTATGATATTTGGACAGGCCCTGTCACACAGCAAACACTGGGCAACATCATGAGATCAACTGTGAACCTGAAAATGGAGTTTAGCATCACTGAAAATCTGGGAAAACCTGGGATTCATTGAGTATCTCTGAATGGAACTGAAAGCAGTGTTTTCTTTGGATGATTCTGAGCCTGGCTCTTAGGCCAGAAGAAGCACTGAGCATCTGGAGACTTTGAAATAGCACTGAGACTCATGAACAACCTGTAAAAAACCTTAAATAATAATGACCTTTTAACTTGGCTCTGAAACTTAATGTTCCACTTCAAATCACCATGAGACCTATTGAGACTTTTGGTAAGGTTCTGAGCACATGGTGACATTGTGAATTATACTGATCTGCACTGAGAGCCTGGGAAGCTAAAACACACACAAATTATTGGAAAGTTGTGCACACATCTGTCAATGGAAGGAAAAGTCCTTCCCTCAAATGAATAAAGTGCGGTTAAACTTCTACTGAGAAACTGATGTGACTCCATTTTTAAAAATAAATAAATAACAGCAGCTTCTACCTCAAGGCCTGTCCTAATGAAGGGGGCATGACCCTTGTCCTTGGAAAAACCCATAAAGCACTCCTAGGCACATACCCACCCTGCTGAGTTGTTTGTAAATAACAGGAGAGGTCTGCGGCCAGGTGTCCCTGACTGAGTCAGGCTAGGTGAGGACCCATAGCAACCCCCCTAGCAACCTCCAATCAGCATGAGACAGGGAAAATACCTGGGATGCCAGATGACCCCCCAGTAGTTTATGGTGGTTGATAACATGTTGGGAAACCATGTAGTACAGCCTGTACACCCCTCGTGGCCTAAACCAGTCAATTCAAATGAATCCCCCTCTTATACTAACCTACTAACCAGTCACCCTACCCAACTTGTTCCCACCAGTGAATGTGCTAATCAATGTTAAGAGTTGTTATTTGACTTTCCCATGGTATGGAATGATTCGCTGTGTGATGTTGTGATGCATAGAGTATCCACCAAAACCTATAAAATCTCACTGGACAAAGGACCGCGACTCACTCCCTGGGACCGCTGCTTCAGGAATGGTTGTGAGTCCAGGCTCGAGCTTGCAATAAAAACTCTTGTGTGATTGCATTGGATTCAGCTCCTGGAGGTGTATTGGGGTCCCATGAATCTGGCATCACACTACAAATATGAAGAATATTTCAAACCCCAATGAGACCACAGTGAACAAAATTTATGAATGTGAGATGCTTTGGGAAGACTAGAGCATATTTGGAAAACTGGAAATAGGTCAATCAGTACCAGGAAGACTAGGCCAACATCTATAAACAGCACAGAAATCACAAGAAAATCCTGGAGCCCTCTAGAGTACTGGGGTAGGCCCTGAGGCACATGACAATGCAAAAGACCCTGAGCTTTTCTGAAACTCTCAGTGTCCCTAGGACCCTGTGGTAGGCCCTGATCGTGCGAGTAATCTGGGAAGACTAGAGCTTCTTGAGTGCCTGGGAAGGCAATGGCACCAGGAAGATTCTGCAAGGAAACTTTGAAACTGACCCTGAGAAATGCCTTGAGGCTCACTAAGACTCTTATCTTGACTTGAGACACACTGTGATCTTGGACCAGCAATGAAGTCCACTGAGAACCTTAGAAAGGTGCTAAGATTGACTGATACTCTGACAAACCCTGTGAAACCGGTGTTTCTTTGAGAAAATACTCAGCCCTGGTGACACTCTGGGAATAGCACTGAAAATGACTGAGACAATACAAGAGGCCCTAAAAAATATCTGAGAGCCTTGTAATGGCCATGAATAACACTAAGGCCTTGGGCAAGTCCTTTGGCTCTTTGAAAACCTGAGGAACATCCTAAACCACACTGAGATGTGGTGAATCACCAACAGTAAAACTGCATGCATGGTCAATGAAAGCAGAACACTCAGACTCTGGGGGAGCTCACAGAATATAACTGTGAGACTGGAGGAGACCATGCAACCTACTGAGATGCTGGGCAAAACCCCACAATCCAATGAATGTGTACCACTAACCATGAGCTTCCTTACTCACCTGCAAAAGCCCCAAATTTCAGTGAAACAGTTGGGAAAGGCCTAAACACCAATTAGAAACCAGAGAACACCCTGAATGCACAGACATTTCTGAAGGCATTTGAGTCACACAAACTCATGGGAAGCTGGTGATCTCACATCAAATTAGTATAAAACCCAGTCACACTGAAATCGTGGACACTCAAATACACTGTGCAGGGCATTGAGGGCCACTAAAGGACATCCTTGGAGCTTTATTGTTGTACTGGAAAAGCACTAAAACTCAGGACACCCTGGGAAAGATGCACAACTCCACTTTGATTCTGGTGGAAGCTTTGAAACCTACTGTCAATCTATTTATTGAAAGCCTTTAGCCTCTCAGAAGCTCAGGAGAAAAATCTGAGAATCAATCATTCCTGAGGTCCCATTAAAGGCCCCAGAGAAATCCCTGAGTCTCTGGATGTTATTTCTCAATACACTGAGCCAGACTGAGACCCTGGACAAAGCCCTGAGTTTACACTCATAAACATGGGTGAGCCTGAGTGACCCCCATGCAGTGGGAAAGGCCCTGAGCCCCACAAGGACAATGGGAATATCTCCCGGTTACAAAGACACACTGGGCAAGGCTTTATTTCCTATTTGAAGTCTTGTGACATCCCTTGTTTTCTCAGAATGCTGTGGAAGAACCTGAGCACCAGTAGATGGTGTGCAAAGCTCTTCAATCCACTGATATAGTGGAGTATGCCCTAGGTGTGACTAGGATTTGGGGAATGTCTGTGACACACATTCAAATACACTCATCTCTAAGGAAGATGCTGAGCCATCCTGTGCTTCTGCAAAAGGCATGGAACTTCACAGAGACCCTGAGAAAGCCCTGGGATTCATAGAGCAAGACTCAAGTTCCCTGAACCAAGAGTTTCCTGGGAAAGGATTCAGAGACTCACTCTGAGTCAGGAAGAAACTCAGAGTGAATGGAGATTTTCAGAAGATATCTAGCCCTCAGAGACAACCTTGAATAAATTCTGAAAGAAGAGGAGACTCTCAGGGTGGCTTTCAAACACAGTGTTCTTGTGCCAAATACACTAAGAGCTTCCAGAACCTTGGGAAGGACCAAGCACATGAAGAAACTGTGAAAGGTGCTGATATGCACTGAAGGCCTGGGAAGGCTAGGAGAACACTGAGAGTCATGGGAAGTTTGTACACAAATCTGTCATCTTAAGGAAGGGCCCTCAACTTCTGAAGATTTGTAAGAATGTTTTGAACACTACTGTGACAACAGTGAATAAATCTGATCCATCTGAGACTTTTGATGATACTCTTCTGCACACAGGGGTCTAACAAAGTCCCATGAAGACCAAGTAGACCTTTCTAAACATGACAAGTTCTGGGGAAGGCCTTGAGCACTTCCTGGATTCGAGGGTAGGCCCAGAGATCTACTGACACCAAGAAAAACCAGGAGCCACTCGGATACCTAGAGTAGGGTAGGCCCCAATCATCCATGTGACCTAGAAAGACTAGAGTTTTAATGCGTGCCTGGAAAGGCAATGACAACAGTAAGACTCTGCACACACCCCTGGGTACCCCAGTGACCCTGGAGAATGCCCTGACATTCACCTCAACTCTGAAATGGCCCTGAGCAATACTGTGACCATAAGAATTGCAAGGTCCTCTGCAAACCTGGGACAAGTGCTGAGATGGACCGAGACCCTGGCTGAAACTCTGAAAACAGTGCATCTGGGGGAACTATTTCAGCAGTAGTGGAACTCTGGGAATGGCATGGAAGATGACTGCAACTCTGGAAAGTCCCTGAAATCATCTGACATCCTGAAATGTCCATGGCTTTCACAGTGGCCCAGAGCAAGGCCTTTGGCTCCTTCCAAAGCTGAGGAACTTCTGGAAGGGGACTGAGATGGGGCTGTGTCCCAAAGCTCAACAGAATGCATGAGGCAGTTCAGGAGAACCCTCAGTCTCTGGAGAGACACCCAGACCATGAGTGTGAGATTAGAGGTGACCATGAAAACCACCAAGACCCTGGGAAAGAAGACACAGTTCACAGAATCACTTCTCAGAGTCCAGCAGCCTCCTTAGTGACCTGCCAGCATCCTGAATTCCAGTGCAACAGAGTGAAAATCCCCAAACAACAATCAGAACCCAGTGAAGGCCCCAAATGCCAAGAGACAGTTTGGGAGGACTTTGAAGCAAACCAACTCACAGAAAGCACCTGAACACCATGGTAATTCTACAGAGAGCTCTGAGTCACAATGAAATCCAGGTGATGATGCTGAGAAGAAAAGACGCACTGTGGAAGTCATGGAGGCCCTGGAAAGAACAAGGAAAGTCATGTTCACCATCCTGGAGTGGGAAGAGCACTGTGACATGAGGACACCCCTGGGAAAGCTCCACAAACCCACTAGGTTTTTACAGAGGCTCTGAACCCACTGTCAATCTCTTGAAGGCCTTTGGCCTCACAGAAGCTCTGAGGAACAATTTGATGCCCAATCCCTCCTGAGATTTCCAAAAGGGCCTAAGGAATTCTCTGAGTGCCTGTAAGTCTTTGTGGAAAGCACTGAGCCACACTGAGATGCGGGAGAAAACCCTGGGCTTATTTTAAGAAATTTGGGGTAACCCCGAGGGCCACTGACACACTGGGCAAGGCCCTGAGCACCACAAGGACAAGGGGAAGCTGTCCATGTCATGAGGTCACAAGACACAAGGTTCCATTCCACTCAGAGACACTGGTGAACGGTCTTCATTTCCCAGAACAGTGTGGAAAAATCAGAGCTCCACTCAATAGTGTGTAGAGTCTAAAGCCCCCTGAAAGTCAAGCATAGGCCCTAGGCCTCTGTATGTTTTTGTGAAAGTTCTTGACAGAAATCAGAGTGCAGGGAAGATGCTGAGCATTACTGTGAAGTTCAAAATGGCATTTAGCTTCCCAGAGACCCTGGGAAAGCCCTGGGATTCACTGAGAACCCAGAACCGTGCTGAAGCCAGTGTTTCCTTTGGAAAAGTCACAGCCTTGTGCCCAGGGTTGAAGAAGCACTGAGCATCTAGGAGACCTTGACAACAGCACTGAGCCTCATGGACAACCTGTCACAGACCCTGAAATCATAGGAGCCACTGACATGGGGGCTGAACTCAGTGTAACCCTGCAAAATGCCATGAGACCTCTTGCGACTTGTGCAAGGCCCTGAGCACATGGTGGAATGGGATTTGTGCTGATCTTCACTGAGAGCCTGGAAGGCCAGGAGAACAATCAGACTTTGGGGAAGGCTGTGCACATACTAAAGGAAGTGCCCTTCACCTTTCTACAAATAAGAACAATATTTGAACCCTAATGAGACCACAGTGAATAAAACTCATGAATGTGAGATGCTTTGGGAAGACCTGAGCATCTTTGGAAAACTGGGCAATAGGTCAATCAGTATCATGAAGACCATGTGGACCTTTGTAAACAAGACATAGTAAATGGTGCTGATAGGCACCGAGGGCTTGGGAAGCCTAGGAGAATACTGAGAGTCATGGGAAGTTTGTACACATATCTGTCATCTTAAGGAAGGGCCCTCACCTTCCAAAGATTAGGAAGAATATTTTGAACACTACCCAATACTTCTACCCAACAATATTTATAAGAAAAAAATTTCTCATCCGTACATTAACACTAGATTTGATGATAATGGAAATTTTTCCTAAATTGGTAGGTGAAAAACTATTTGTTCTTCAATTTCATTTTTATTAGTAGTAATAATAAAATTATTTTCTATACTAACAAAACATATATTTATTATTTTTAAAATGTTTCTATTCATATCTTCCAGGTCCTTTATAGAGGTCACCACTCCAAAGTTAAGAATTCTGCCTCTCACCTCATTCCAAGTAAAAGTAATCAAATTCATTTAAAGTTAAGTTCAAAAGATAAAGTATTATTATATGACTCCCTATATTCTTTAACAAAAACTACTATATGTGGGGATCAGTTTTATAAAATTATATTTCTTAGCTCATAGCTATTTTAATAATTAAATATATTCTTACTCTTCTTAATTTTGTTTTATATTTTTCCTACAAACCTTACAATTATTGTTTTTAATACACAAATAATACACAACTATCAATTTTAATATAATTAGTTAATTTATAACAGTAAGGGTATTACCTATAGAACAAACAGGCTCTAAAACTCACTTTCAGCATCTATACTGACTCCATTTTATAATTCTCTTGCTCAGCCTATTACTAGAGACAAAATCAAATCCCATATTTAGTAAGAACTAGACTTTCGTGTACGTAGTGCCTTTTTTTTGTAGTGCCTTTTTCAGTTCAATAATATTAACTTTAATGATTTTCACATGCCTCTCCAGGCAAGAGGAAATAAACACAGGTCTTCCAACTCTGCTTTGTTCTCTATACAGTTATCTCTACCAATAATCATACACTGAGTGGAAAAGATCAAGCAGAAATGATCTTGCTGGCAAGGCTCAAGGTAACAAGTGACTTTTACCAATTTTCTTGCCCAGACACAAATATTTATTCAGTCACTTCTTCTTATTTAAATACTTGTACAATGCCAGGCCATTGTCTACAATATAAGGCTAATTATGCTCCATCTTATATCAATGATTTTCTTAAATTTTAAAAAATTATTTTTCAGTTGTAGATGGACACAATATCTTTTTTATTTTTAATGTGGTGATGAGGATTGAACCCAGGGCTTCATGCATGAGAGGCAAGTACTGTACCACTGAGCCACAACCCCAGCCCTTCAATTTTTAAATAATATTAAAAAAGTGTGTATATGTGGGAGAATTCTACATAACCCCACTAAATCTCACAAAATTATTTTTAATTTTTTTCTTTAAATTGTGATATTAAAAGTCTCCCTGCTGTTGAGCAACACATGCAGCAATAGAACCAGCTTCCATAAGACAAAGGTTCTATTTGTCTATTTCCAGAAAAACCAACCTTTCACCATGGAAACAACTGAAAAATCTGACACTTCTAGTTGAACAGATAGCTCAACAACAGGAAGGTAATAAGACTCCAACCACACTGTTTATAACCATGCTGATTTTTTTGATCAGGTAAGTAGTATCCATGAAGAGACTCACTGTACCCATTTCACAGATCCTCCTTTAATGCACCTATCCATGTGGACTAGGTATCCATCTCAGTGTTTTCTAGTGATACGTAGATAATGGGAGATTTTACAGACAAACACTGCACTTATTCATGCTGCTAGATTTAATTATATATGGACTACACTGGGAACCTACCTATATTATGGTCCCATGATAAACATGCTGGCTATTTAAAGGTAACTGAGGAAAAGACAACATAGAAGGACCTAAGACAGCCAATCATACTGGCCCTTGGAATAAAGATTATATATCTGAAATGGGACAATTATTGGAATGGAACTTTCCCATAACTAGCCCGTCATTTCTGCAGAATTTCCACCAATATTTGACAGTCCTAATCATTCTGCAATAGAATTTGGCATCTTTCCTAAGTGAATGAAATTACAAATGCTTTGTCAGCACAACATAAAATCTCTAGAAGTGATGGATATGTTTTGGATTGATCTTCAAAAATTGATAAAAGACAGGCTTATGAATGTGCCACTTCCTACCAAAATCCAAAGCCAGGAGGGCTTGACATGGAAGCACTGCCACTGAATGTGTTTTGCTTTTGCTTCTTAAAAAGAATTTGCAGGCAACCATGTTTAAATTGAATTTTTAACATAAAAAAATATCTAAAAAGATAGGAAAACAGTTATCTAGAACAATTTTCAGAGTACAAAAATACGATTGGATATACAATGGTTCTGATTCTTTGAAAATCCATGATTTAGGTTACTCCCTATTGTTTAGGTATCACTTTGCCATCATGTCATAAAGGGCAACTTGAGACCTGGCAAACTGGTTGTTGTTACACTAGAAAGATCAATAATTTGGGTTTATAGAAGTTATTCCTATATTTAATGATAATTTGGTTCCTGTATATCTTGACTTATTCTTTTAGGATTTTATCTGTTTCCATATTCACTGTATCTATGGACATAATCCACTCTGCATGACAGAACAGAAAATACTCAAACTACAGGAACTACAAAGAACTACAAGGAGGGTTCCTGTCATGGCCTACAAGCCTATATTCAATCCTCTTATGTTCTAATTTTTGGAAATGTAAAATTAAGCAAAAATGAATGATAGATATCCTGTAAATTGTAAGAAATGTAATCTAACTAAGCTCATTTTCTTAATAATTTGGCTCAAAATATTTCCAAAGCCCTATATAATGAATTAAGTATTTTAGGAAGAGATTAAAACTAAATCAAATTTAGTTTTAAAACTATCAATAATGAGCTTTCTGCTCTCAGAATTTGAACAAAGGCTAAAATGCCATGTTAACTATGTCTGTGTTACTATACTCAAATATCATACTTCCCAATAAAATACTAATAATAATGGCTTGAGCCTTATGGAGATGCATCAGAGCATTCAGGATACTCAGAAAAGCAGAACCCATCTCATGGACCTGTATCTCTAGCTGATGAAATTAATTGGCTTTCCATCCTTGAAACATGTTGAAACATTCTACATGGTATATTACTGAAATGATATGTTTGCTACTAATTCTTTCCATATCATGATAATAGGTTGTCTTACCTTTAGAACAAGGATACAGAAACTCAAAGTAATTACCCCTCATTTTCATTTAAAAATTAAACATGGGGGAAATGTCAAGACTCATCCATGGACCGTGTATGGAGCAAACTGGCATCATAGCCAGTGAATAAAAAAAATTGGTATCTGGGACCTTCCAGTGGCCATATTGCTGGATAAGACTGCTCAGATGCAAGTGAGCTCTATTTAGCTCTGCCAGGTCCACACACCACTGGATATGGGGTGACCTGTTGCAGCCGCCTAGCCATACAGACTCCCAGAGAGGAGTGTGGCTTCCCAAGATTCAACACGTTGTCAACACGTTGACTACAAGACACCATGAAGAAAACTTCCACCCACCTTATCCTTACCTTTGATTTACCCTCCTAAATAAACAAACAGAGCCATTTTTTTAAAAAAACTAGAGCTCAGCTCCTGTGTGAACTGGACCTCTCAGGTGCTCCATGCTTTCCAAAACTAATTCTGATTTTCTTTTCTTTCTTCACTAACTACTTCAGACTGACTTTTCAGATGGCTTATCCCTTCCTGCACAGGATGAATTACCCTGGTGAGGTGCTGGCCACCTTGTGTAACTGAAGAGACTCTGGGAATAGCACTGAAAATTACTGAGATACTTCAGAAAGCCCTGAGTAAAACAGAGAGCCTGCTAATTGCAATGATTTTTGCTGATGGCTTGGGTGAGGTCACAGCTCTTTGAAAACCTGGGGAATATCCAGAAACACTGAGATTGGGGGGAATGTACAGAAGGTCAATGGAAAGCATAATACAGGGAATGAAAATGCTAAGAATCTGTGGGAAGGCCCTGAACAGAATGGAGAGGACCAGGAATCCTATTGAGACTCTGGGCAATGACCCATAGGCACTGAGTAAACCAGAGTCCATGAGCCTCCTTAGTGACCTGCAAAAGTTCTGATGTAAAGAAAACAAAAGGAGACAGAAGCAAGGTACAGAGGCAAAGTGGCAGAACAGCAGGATGGCAGAGTGACAGAAAGGCAGCAAAGGCCCCCTGTCAGGCTGGAAGCTTTATGGATATCAATAGGCCACATTAGATCACTGGCATCAGTGTTACATTTCTGTCATTGTGTCACTGGCAGGTTACAGAGTCAGCAACATTTTGCAGCTTATTTCTCAGCTACATACATTAGTTGTAATGTGCAAGGTTAGAAATTTCATGTAGCTCTCAAGAAAGTCCATTGTTTAAAGTTACTGTGATGTGGACAGGTTCAGGCTCAGTTTAGCTTGGTGAAACATTGTGGTTGTCTAATAAGAGAATTCCTTTATTCCCAGGAGCTGAGCACCTAAGATCAAGGTCAAGGCTGATAAGACTCTAGCACAGAGCCTCCTCATGCAGGGCATGGCCACAGCACCTAGGCATTGCACATGTATTACTCATCACACTAGTTACTGGGGGAAACTGCAGAATATTCCAAGTGTGGAAAACAGGGTGACTGTTACCCGCTGAGAATTTGCTCATAAGAGGAATGCTGTCCTGTACATCTCCACAGCCAGAATCCTTACACTCTGAATTCCAGTAATGTCCTGAGAAAAGCTGTGAATCCAAATTAGAAAAAAAGTAAAGGCCCTGAATGGCAAGAGACACTTTTGAAGGCCTTTGAATCTCACAAATTCATAAAAACATCTGAAGATACCCAAAATAATATGGACAGTCCTGAGTCACACTGAAATTCTGGACATTGTCCTGAGAACTACAGATATAATATGGAAGGCATTGAGTCATACCAAAGATCATAGGAAAGCCATGAGTTTCATAGCTGACCTGGAAAATGACTGAGACAAAAGAAAACCCTGAAAAAGATCCATAACACCCATTTACCCTTGTGGAGGCCCTGAACCCCACTGTAAAACTATTTATTGAAGGCCTTCATCCTCACAGAAGCTCTCTGGAAAGACTGACACCTAATCATAACTAAGATCTCAGCGAAAATACTAGAGAACACCCTGAGCCCATGAAAGACATTGAGGAAAGCACTAAGTGAGACTGAGACCCTGCAGAAAATGATGAGCTTACATCAAGAAATGTGGGGTAGCCCAGAGTTTAACTGCTATGGGGGAAAGCCCTGAGAACCACTATGACAATGGAAATATATCTCTGTTACAGTGACAGAGTGGGAAAATCTCAATTCCTCATTGAGACCCTAGGAAGGCCATTATATTTCCAGAATACCGTGGAAGAACCTGAGCATGAGTAGAAATTATTCAGAGTTCTTGAAAATACTGAAATAGTAGGGTAAAACCTAGGCCTCACTATTAATCTCAGGAAGAACCTGACACACAGTAAAACTCACAGGAAGATGCAGAGCACCACTGTGATGCTGAAAATGTCACTTAGGTCAACAGAGACCTTGGGCAGGGTCCTGGGATTGATTGAGAAACCCTGAATGGCCCTGAAAACAGTGATTCCTTTAGGATTATTCACAGCATCACTCTGAGGCTGGAAGAAACACTGAGACTCTGAGAAGATAACTGAGCTTTATGGACAACCTGTAGAAAACCCCACAGCAGTAGGAGACCCTGAGGTTGTTCCTGAACTTCAGTGTTCCCCTCAAAATACAATGCAATCTATTGAGACACTTGGAACGGCCCTGAGAAAATAGTGAAAATGTAAATGTTGCTGATCTGCATTGAGAACCTGGAAAGGCAATGAGAACACTAACTATTTGGGAAGGCAGTGCACACATCTGTCAACCTAAGGAAGAGCCTTTTGAGTCCCTAAAAATCTGAGGAATATATTGAACAACATTGAGAAAACAGTAATTGAAATTAATGAATCTAAGACTCTTGTGAAGGCCAATATTCCAAGTACCATGAAGACCACATGGACATATTGAAACAACATTGAAATTCTATGAAAGGCCTTGAGCCCTCCTGATACTCTAGGGTAGGTTGTGAGGCTCACTGACTTTGGGGAAAAAAAACTTGAGCCACTCTGATACCCTGAGTGTCACTAAGGCAGTAACATATGCCCTGATAATCAGTGTAACCTGGGAAGACTACAGCTTCACTGAGTGCCTGGGAAGGCAAGACAGAATAAGACAATGCAGAAGGCCCTGGGCACAATTGTACCCTGGGGAATGCCCTGTGACCCAGTAATATTCTGGTCTGAACCTGAGCAACACTGTGGCTCTGGGAATGGCAATGAACTCCACTGACAAGCTGGAAAAGTGCTGAGATTTACTGATACAAGGGGAAAACTCTAAATCAGTGTGTCTTTGGGGAGCTATATCACCATGGTAAGACTCTGGGAATAGCACTGAACATGACTGAGACACTGCAAAAGACCTTGGAAAAGCTGAGAGCCTGGTAATTGCCATGAGTTCCAGAGAGACCCTGGGCAAGGCCTTGGTCAGTTTGATAAAGTGGGGAACATCCAAATTACACTGAGATGTGGGGAATGTCCAAGAGCACAACTCAATGCAGGCAGAAAAGAAGCAGTATGCTAAGACTCTGGAGGGACAGGCCAAGCATGACTATGAAATGAGAAGACCGAGAAATGCTCTGAGGACCTGGATCAGGACCCACAACTCACTGAATCTTTACCAGAGTCCATTAGACTACTTAGTGCACTGCAAAAGCCCTGAAGTCCTCTGATACACTGGGAAATCACTGAGCACCAATTGAAAACCAATGAGGGACCTGAGTGCCAAGAGACACCTTTGAAGGCCTTTGAATCACACAAATTCATGGAAAGTATATGAAAACCCCAGAAATTATATGGACAGCCCTGATTCACATGGAAATCCAGGAAATTGTCTGGAAAACTACAGACACAGAATGTAAGGCACTGAAGTCTTCTAAGGAACATAGGAATCCAGGAGTTTCATTGTCCAGTAGAAAAGCACTGAGACACAAGCAGACATTAGGAAATATCCACAGCCCAACTTACATGCTGAGAGCCCTAGCCAAGTAAAAATGATGCACAGCATTTTTGGTTGTAAGTTGACTCCAGCAAGCCATTGAGTTGATATGATTATGTTAAGATCTGCATTCAAATGGATATTAGACCCCTGCTGTCCACCTCAGCCTGCTACTTTGGAGCTCTAGCAGGACTCCCCAAAAGTTCCCATTGGTTGGGAAAGTGCAATAGGAGGGAATTCCAGAGGAGGGATTTTCTGTTGGGGTAGTGTGGCCCAGGAGAACGCCGAGTGTGTGGGTCGGCATATTTCCCGGGAGCATACAGGGCACTGGCTGGAGTTTTAAAAATAAAGTTTGTTCCTGTTTGAGTGGCTCGTGATTTTGTGCCCAGCCAGACTGCGGCACTTACATACTGGTAGAGGCCATGATATCCACTGACAAATTATTAAAGGTCTTTAGCCTCACAGAGGTATGGGAAAAGTCTGAGACCCTGAGATCTCAAAGAGAACCATAGAGAATTCCCTGAACCCTGTAAGTCATTGGGGAGACCACTGAGCCAGACTGAGACCTTGGAGAAAGCCATGAGCTCACACCAAGAAAAATGGGCTACCCTGCATGCCTACAATGAGGGGGAAAGGCCACGAGCACCACTATGACACTGAGAGTATCTCCATGTTACACTAACACACTGGGCAAGGCTCTATTCCCCAATGAAAAACTAGGGAAGGCCATTACTTTCCAAGAATACTGTGTAAGTATATGAGCATCACTAGATATTGGGAGGAGTTTTATATTCACTGAAATAGTACTGTAGGTCTGAGGCCTCACTACAGTATTTGGAAGGCCCTGACACACAGTGAAACACTGAGAAAGATGGCAACAACCACCATGATGCTGGAAATGGTATTTAGCTCCACAGAGACACTAGGCAAGGCCCATGAATTCACTGAGAAAACTTGAGTGACCCTGGACATAGTGTTGACCTTTCAGAAGGTCCAGTGCCTCACTTCAAGGTTGGAAGAAACACTGAGCACCAGTAAGACTCTTAGAATTACATAGAATCTCACAAACAATCGTAGTAAACCCTGAAATTAAAAAAATACTTTGAGGTTGGCTTTGAAACTCAGTCATTCCCTGTGAATCACGCTGATCTGCACTGAAAGCCTAGGAAGAAAATGAGGCTCTAAGATTCTTGGGAAGGGTGTGCACACACCTGTCAAACTAAGAAAGGAGCCTTCACCCTCCTAGGAATCTAAAGATTATTTTGAACCCCATTGAGACAACAGTGAATGAAATTAACAAATCTGTGACTCTTGTTGAAACTTTCAGCCTCTTCTAAGCACTGGATAATATCACAAGCACTTGTAGACCATATGGAATTGTAAACAAGTTTACAATTCTGGGAAAGTTCTTGAGCCTTTCTGAGACTCTAGGGTATACTGTAAGGCACACTGACATTAGGAAAGATAGCAAACCCCAGTGATACCCTGAATGTCATTAACAATCTCTTAATGACAATGAGCATCAGTGTAACTTTGATTATTGTAGCTTCACTGAGTGCTGGAAAGGCAATGATACCATAAAGACATTGTAGAAGGCCCTGGGCACCATGAAATGCCCTGAGACTCAGTAGACTCTGGGCTGGTTCTGAGCAACACTTTGACCCTTGAAATGCCAACCAACTCTACTTCGAACCTGGGAAATGTGCTGATATTTACTGAGACCCTGGAAAAAACTCTAAACCCATCGTGTCTTTTGGAAACTATCTAAGCCCTGGTGAGACTCTGGGAAAGCACAGAACATGAGTGAGACTCTGCCAAAGGCACTGAGAATAACAGAAAGCCTGGTGATGGCCATGAGTTCTACCAGGGTCTGGGCAAGATCTTTGGCTCTTTGAAAACCTGGGAACATCCTGAAGCACACTGAGATGGTGGGAATGTACAAGAGATCAATGGAATGAACAAATGGAGTGAAAAAGAACACCAAAAATCTGTGAAACAACCTGAGCATGACTGTAAGATGGAGGAGACTAGAAACTGAGCCATGACCCACAATGCACTGAATGCACACCAGGGTCCATGACCCAGCTTAGTGAGATGCAAAAGACCTGAATACCAGTGATACACTGGGAAAAGCCTCAACACCACTTAGAAACCAGTGAAGCCCAGAATGCCAAGAGACACTTTTGAAGGCCTTTGAATCACACAAACCCATGAAAATCATCTGAACACACCTGGAATGTTAAGTACAGTCCTGAGTCACACTGTAACCCTGGAGAACACTGTGGAAGGCATTGAGGCCCACTAAGGAACAAGGAAAAGCCATGAGCTTCATTGAAAATTGGGAAAAGTACCCAGATATGTGGAAACTGAGGGAAAGATTCAAAACACCACATTGACTTTGGTGGAGGCACTGAAACCCATTGAAAATCTATATACTGAAGTCCTTTTGCATCACAGATGCTGTGGGGTAAATCTGAGACCTAATCATACTAAAATCTCAAAAAAGACCCTACAAAATTCTCTTACCCCTGTAAGTCATTGGGAAAATCACTGAGCCAGACTGAGACCTTGGAGAAAGTCATGAACTTATACCAAGAAATATGCGCTATCCTGAATGCCTACAAAACAAAAGGGAAGGCCCTGAGCACCACTATGACACTGAGAGTATCTCCATGTTACATTAACACATTGGGCAAGACTCTTTTCCCCAATATGACACTAGGGAAAACCATTATAATTCTAGAATACCGTGGAAATATGTGAGCACTACTGGATGTTGTGCAGAGTTTTATAGTAACTGAAATAGTTCCATAGGACTGAAGCCTCACTAAAATATTTAGGACGCCCCTGACACAAACACACTGAGAAAGATGGCAAGCACCACTGTGATGTTGGAAATGGCAATTACCTCCATAGAGACCCTGTGGAAGGCCCTGGGATTCATTGAGAAAACTTGAACAACATGGAGCCCAGTATTACTTTTCAGAAGATTCAAAGACTCACTCTGAGGCTGGAGGAAACATGGGGAGTTTATAGACTCTGAAATGCACTGAACTTCATGAACAATCTGTCATAAACTCTGATATAAAAGGATACTCTGAGGTTGGCTCAGAATCTCAGTGTTCCCCTGAAAAAGCCCATGAGAACTATTGAGACCCTTGGGAAGGCTCTTTGAAAAACTGGGAACATCCTGAAATTTGCTAAAGTTACCGTAACAATTTGCATTAGACTGGGTGACTTAAATAATATAAATTTATTTTCTCAGTTCTGACAGATGGATGTTCATGATTAAGGTTTTGTTAGGGTTTATTTATTATGAAGACTCTCTCCTTGGCTTATAAAAGACCATTTTATCCCCTTATCTTCAAATAGTCTTCTCTCCATGTGTCCTAATCTCTTTTAAAAACCTCAGTCATGCCGGGCACATTAACATGATATATTTGCGAATGATGCTGTTTGGCACTGAGAGCCTGGGAAGGCAATGAGATTACTCAGTACCCTGGAAAGTTTGTGCACATATCAGTAAACCTAAGGAAGGGAACTTTGCCTTCCTAAGAATCTGAAGAATATTTTGAACAATACTGAGACAAAAATGAATAAAATTAATAAATATGAGACTTTGCTGAAGGCTTGAGCCTATTCTACACACTAGGCAATATTCCAAGTATCATGAAGACCGTATGGATCTTTCTATATAAGATTGACATTCTGGGGAAGGTGGTAGGCCCTTGTGAGAATCTAGGGTAGGCTCTGATGCCCACTGAAATACTGAGACAATCCTTCAGCCCCTCTGATATCCTGAGTGTCACTAAGACTCTATAGTAGTCCTGATCATCAGTATTCCTTGGAAAACTGTAGCTTCACTGAGTGCCTGGGACTGCATTGACACCAATAGACTCTACAGAAGGTTATGGGCACCACTGTGACCCTGGGGAATGCCCTGAGACTCAGGAAGAATCTGGGCTGGCCCTTCATAACACTGTGACCTTGGGAATGACAATAAATTACAGTGACAACCTGGGATAGGTACTGAGATTACTAAGACCTTTGCAAAAATTCTGAACCAGCAAATTATCAAAGCCCTGGTAAGACCCTGAGAAAAGCACTAAACATGATTGAAACTCTGTCAAAAGTTCTGAGAAAAACTGAAAGTCTGGTAATTGTCATGAGTTCCACTGAGGCCCTGGCCCACATTCTTGGCTCCTTCAAAACCTTGGGAACTTCATGAACTACACTGAGTTGGTGTGAATGTAGATGGGCTCAGTGAAATGCTTGAGGAAGGGAAGGAGAACACTAAGTCTCTGGGCAAATAACCTGAGCAGGATACTGAGACTGAAGAAGACCATGAAGTTCACTGAGAACCTTCGTAAGGACTCACAATCCACTGAATCTGTAGCAGAGTCCATGAGCCTCATTAGTGAGCTGCAAAACATGAATTCCCCTGACACACTGGGGAAAGGCCTGAACATCAGTACAAATCAAGTGAAGGCCCTGAATGCCAAGAGGCAATTGTGAAAGCCTTTGAATCACTTAAACTCATGGGAAAAAATCTGAACACCCAGAAACACTATGGACAGCCCTGAGCCACACTGAAATTCTGGAGATTGTCCTGAGAATAACATATGCACTAAGGAAAACATTGAGATCCAGAATAGAACATGGGAAAGCCAGGAGTTTCCTTGTTGAGCTGCAAAAGCACTGTCACAAGGAGACATGGGACAGAGCCACAACACTACCTTGACCCTGGAAGAAGCCCTGAACCCAGCTGTAAAACTGTTTATTGAAGAACTTTAGCCTCCCAAAAGCTGTGGAAAAAACTCTGAGACCTAATATTAACTGGCCACTCAATAAAGACCCAAGAGAATTCCCTGAACACCTGTATGTCATTGGGGAAAGAACTGAGCCAGACTCAGATCCTGGAGAAAGCCCTGAGCTTTCAGTCCATAATATGGGGTAGCCCTGAATGCCACTGACACAGTGGGAAGGCCCTGAGCACCACTGTGACAGTGGAAACATATCTCTGTCACAATCACACATCGACCATGGCTCTGTTCTGCAATGAGACACTAGGGAAGGACATTATTTTCCAAGAGTACCATGGAAGAATCTGAACACCACTAGATATTGTGAAGGATTGTTAATCCACTGAGATATTAGGGTAGGCCCTAGGCCTCACAACAATTCTTGGGAAAGTCTTGACACGCAATCAAACATTTGGGAAGACGCTGAGCACAACTGTGATTCTAAGAATGACTCTTAGCTCAACAAAGACCTGGAAAAACCCTGGGAATCGTTAAGAAAGCCTTAATGGCCCTGAACACAGTGTTTATTTGGTAAGATTCACAGCCTAAAACTGAGTTTGGAAGAAGCACTGAGTGTCACTGAAACTCTTGAGAATAGCACTGAGCCTTATGGACAAACTGTAAAATACCCTGAAATAATAGGGTATTTTATTATAAATATTCTAAAACTCAGTGATCCTGTCAAAAAGGCAATAGGAACTACTGAGACCCTGGGAAGGCCCTGAGCAAGTGGTGAAATTATGAAGGGTGCTGATCTGTACTAAGAATCTGAGAAGGTAATGAGAACACTAACATTCTTGGGAAGGCTGTGAACACATCTCTCATTCTAATGTTGAGTCCTTAGTATTCCTAAGAATCTGAAGAATATTATGATCACAACTTAAATGACAGTGAATGAAATTAACAAATTGTAGAATTTTGTGAAAGTCTTGAATCTCTTCTAAACACTGGGAAATATCCATGACCTCTTTTTGTCAATAATTTTCTATGGTACCGCCTGATCATCAGTGTGACCTGGGAGGACTATAGCTTTGCTAAAATTTCCGAGAAGGTAATGACACCACAGAAACTCTGCAGACGACCGTGGGTAACATTGTAACACTGGGAATGACAATGAACTCCACTGAGAACATGAAAAAACATGCTAAGAATTGCTTACAGTCTGACAAAGACTCTAACCCAGTGTGTCTTTAGGGAACTATCTAAGCCCTGGTCACATACTGGATACAAAATGGATCATGAATGAGACATTGAAAAAGGCCCTGAGAAAATTGGAGAGTCTGGTAATGGTCATGAGTTCCATTGAGGCAATGGGAAAAGCCTTTGGCTCTTTGAATACCTGAGACAATTTCTGACCATACTGAGTTGCTGGATATGTCCAAGAGTCAACTGAATGCACAAGCATGGGAATGAGAACACTGAGACTCTGGGGAACACCCTGACAAAGGCCATGGGACTAGAGGAGTCCATGTAAACCACTGAGAACCTAGGCAAGGACCCACAATCCACTGAATCAGTACCAGAGACCATGAGCATCCTCAGTAACCTGCAGAATCCCTGAATCCAAGTAACAGAGTGGGAAAAGCCCTGAATGCCAATCACAAATCACTGAATGCCAAGTGACTCTTTTAAAGACCTTTGAATCACATAAACTCATGAAATACCTCCAAATAGCCCTAAAAGTCTATGAACAGCCCCTTGTTATATTGAAATTCTAGAGATTGTGCTGAGAACAGCAGATCACTGTGGAAGGCATTGAGGCCCTCTAAAGAACATAGGAAAGCCATGAGCTTTCTTCTTGACCTGGAAAAGCACTCAGACAGAAGGAGTCCCTCAGAAAAATCCACAACCCTTCTAA
This sequence comes from Marmota marmota marmota, assembly GCF_001458135.2. Classification (NCBI taxonomy): domain Eukaryota; kingdom Metazoa; phylum Chordata; class Mammalia; order Rodentia; family Sciuridae; genus Marmota; species Marmota marmota. Next base: position 5,144,081 of record NW_026000001.1, read on the forward strand.
GAATGTGTTGTAGGTCCTATATCCACTGTCATTCTATTTATTGGAATTATCAGACCCTCAGAAGCTGGGGAAAAAATATGAGGCCAAATCATATCAGATATCTCAAAAAACACATTAGAGAATCACTTGAGGCCCTGTACATCAGCAGGAAATGCACTGAGCCAGACGGAGATAGATTTAAGAGAAAGCCATGAGCCTACACTAAGAAACATGGAGTAGCCCCAAGTGCCACTGACACATGGTGGTAAGCCCTGAGCATCATTATGACAATGATAACATGTCTCTTTTACAATGACACACTGTGCAAAGCTGTATTCCAAAATGAGACTCAGGAAAAGGGCATCATTTTCCCAGAACATGTGGAAATATCTGAGGACCACTAAATATTGTGCAGAGTTGTGACATCCACTGAAATACTAGGGTAGGCCCTAGATCTCAATGGGATACTTGAGAAGGCCCTCACACACAATCAAATTCTGAAGGAGATGGTGAGCACCACTTTGATAATGGGAATGGCCCTTAGCACCACAGAGACCCTGAGCAAAGCCCTGGGATTCATTGAAAAACCCTTCAGTGCCCAGAATTGGGGAATATTGAGAGCCTCTCTTGGAGGCTGGAAGAAGAACTGAGCACCATTGACACTCAGAGAAGAGCACTGAGCCTCATGGACAACCTGAAAAAAGACTGTGAAATAATGAGAGACTCTGAGGTTGGCTCTGCATTCAGTGTTCCCCTGGAAAAGGTGATAAAACCTACTGAGACTTTGGGATGGCCCTGAGCACATGATGAAATTGTGAATGGTGGTGACCAGCACTGAGAGTCTGGAGAGGCAATGGGACCATTAAGTCTCTTGGGAAGGTCGTGCACACTTCTGTCAAACTAAAACAGAGCCCTTAGCATTCCTAAGAATCTGAAGAATATTTTGAACCCCACTGAGAACAGTGAATGAAATTAAGAAATCTGTGGCTCTTGTTGAAGCCTTGGGCCTCTTCTATACACTGGGGAATATTTCAAACACCATGAAGAGCATGTGAATATTTCTAAACAAGAATCAATTTCTGAGAAAGTTCTTGAGCCCTCCTGAGACTCTAGAGTAGGCCCTAAAACCAGTGACACTGGAAAAGACCTTGATCCCCTCCAATACCCTGAGGGTCACTAACACGCTGGGGTAAGTATTTGCCATTATTGTTTCCTGGGAATAGTATAGCTTTACTGAATGTCTGGGAATGCAATGATGCCACTAAGACTCTGAAGAAGGCTCTGGGCACAATTGTGACCATGAGGAATGCCCTGAGACTCAGTAAGATACTTGGCTGTACCTGAGAAACACTGTGACCCTTGGCAGGGCAAGGAACTCCACGGATATCCTGGAAACTGTGCTGATGTTTACTGAGGCCTTAGAAAAACTCTGAACACAGCGTGCCTTTGGAGAACTCTCTAATCCCATCTGACACTGTGGAAATAGCACTGAACATGACTGAGACAATTGAAAAGGCCCTGAGGGAAAAAAAGAGCCTTGTAATGGCCATAAGTTCCACTAAAGGAATTGCCAAAGCCTTTGGCTGTTTGAATACCTGGGAAACTTCCTGAACCACACTGAGTTGCTGGAATGTCCAAGAGGTCACCTGAATGCACAAGCATGAGAATGAGAACACTGAGATTCTCAGGGAACACCCTGAGCAAGACCCTGGGAATAGAAGAGACCCTGAAAACCTTGGCAAGGATCCACAATCCACTGAGTCAGGACCAGAGTCCATAAGCCTCCTTAGTGACCTGCAAAATCCCTGAATTCAAGTGATACACTGGAAAAGCTCTGAATGCAAATTACAAACCAATGAAAGCCCTGAGGTCAAGAGACTCTTTTGAAGACCTTTGAATAATACAAACTCATGTGTCAGGAGCTGTCACATAGGAAACAAGTGCCCCTTAGCCTTGAGTGGTGACAATGTGGAGATGTGGCACAAGCCAGCTATGGGCTGTGTGTGTGACTATGGGCATTGAGTGCACAAAGTGCACTAAACCAACCTTGGCTCTCTCTTTGGGTGGGCCTCACTCTGGTCTTTTTTCTTGGTCCTCAGATGTCAGTGAATTTGCTGACAGCAGACATTAGAAAGCCACACTCAGCCCCCTGAAACCTGACCCCTTGCCTCATTTGCATAGCTTCTCCCCAGGAAAAGGGTTCAACACATGCTCTCTCTCTCCTGCTCTTTCCATGGACACCTAAGGTTAGAGGACCCATCACAGGACCCAAAGAAAAATATATCTCTGTCTCTTGTGTGATTATTTCATGTAGCCCAGTTCACCTGGAGTGACCTTGAGTGTTTAGTTGTGAGATGCAACACTCATGGAAACTTGTGAACACCCCTTAAATCCTGTGGAGAGACCTCTGTCACTCTGGTATCTTGAAGACTGTCCTGAGAACTACAGATACACCGTGTAAATTTTTGAGGCCCACTAAAGGACATGGGGAAGCCGTGATCTTCATATGTGAGCTGGAAAACCACTGAGACAAAAAGAGACCATGGGGAAGAGCCACATTTCATACATACCCAGGTGGAGGCCCTGAACTGTTAGAGTCTGTAAATAAGTCAAAATAACACCTGGCATTTTGTCAGGGGAATGTTAAAGTTCGTAAACAAGTCTGGATGGTGCCTGGCAAAATGCCAGAGGGAGTGGTTTGAGAAGTAACAAAAGCAAGCCATTAAGTGTAGAGATTCCTGATTGGTTGACTGATGTATCTAGTTTATGCTAATTAGATAAGCTGTGTGGAATGTATAAATACTGCTCCTGTCCTGCAATAAACGGCTCCTAGTCCTGCTGTATCAACGTACACAAGTTATTCGTCACCCCCCGGTTATTTTGCTGCAGCCGGACTGCGGCACTGAACCCCACCGTAAATCTATTCATTGAAGTCTTTTTGCCTTACATAAGCTCTGGGGAACATCTGACACCAAATCATACCAGAGATCTCAAAAAAGACCCTAGAGAATTTTCTGAGCCCTGGTAAGTCATTGAGGAAAGCACTGAGCCAGACTGAGACCCTGGAGAAAGCCCTGAGCTCTCACTAAGAAACTGGGGTATCCCTGAGTGCAGCTGATACCATGGTGAAAGCCCTGAGCACCCCTTTGACAAGGGGAATACCTCTGTGTTACAGTAGCACACTGGTTAAGGCTCTATTCCTCAATGAGACACTAGGGAAGCCATTATTTTCCCAGAATAGTTTGGAAAAATCTGTGCACCATTAAATATTGTGCATAATTCTTAAATTCACTGAAATAGGAGAGGACAGTCCTAGACCTCACTAAGACTCTTGGGAAGGCCCTGACACACAAACTGTGGGGAAGATGCTGAGCACCACTGTGATGCTGGGAATGACACTTAGCTCCACAGAGACCCTGGGCAAGGCCTGGGATTTATTGAGAAATAAATGGCCCTGAATGGCCCTGAACCCACTGTTTCCTTTGGGAAGATTCACAGATTTGCTCTGAGGCTGAAAGAAGAGCTGAGCATAACCTATACTCTGACAATAGCACTGAGCCTCATGAAAAACCTGTAAAATACTGAAATAATAGGATCTTCTGATGTTGGCTCTGAAATTCAGTGTTCCCCTGCAAAATGGAATGAGCACTATTGAGACTCACCCTGAGTAGATGGTGATATTGTTAATGATGCTGATCTTCACTGAGATTCTGGGAAGGCAATGGTACCAGTAAGACTCTAGGGAAGGTTCTGAACACATCTGTCAATCTAATGAAGGATCATTTGCCCTAAGAATCAAAGAATATTCTGAACACCACTTAAGTAACAGTGAGTGAAATTTATAAATGTGAGACCCTATTGAAGTTTTGAGCCTCTTCTAAACACTGGGCAACATTTCTAGCATCATGAAGATCATGTGGACCTTTCAAAAAGATTAAAATTCTGGGGAAGGCATTGGACCCTCTGAGATTCTAGGATGGGCCTGAGTCTCACGGACACTGGGAAAGACCCTGAGCCCCTCTGCTACCCTGAAGAAGGTCCTAGCATCACTAAAACTCTTTGGCAGACCCTGGTCATCAAAGTGACCTGTGAAGACTATAGCTCACTGATTCTCTTGGAAGGCAGTGACACCATAAATACTCAGCATATGGCCCTGGGCATCACTGTGTTCTGGGGAAATGCCCTGAGACTCAGTTAGAATCTGGCTGGCCCTGAGCAGCACTGTAACCCTATGAACGACAATGACTACACTGAGGATGTGAGAAAGATCCTGAGATTTAGTGAGACCCTGACAAAGCCCTGAATCCAGTGTGTCCTTGTGGAACTATCTAATCACAATTGAGACTCTACAAATAGTGTTAAACATGACTGAGACACTTCATAATGCCCTGAGTCAATCTGAGATCCTGGTAATGGCCATGAGTTCCACTGTGTCCCTGGGCTAGTCCTTTTGTTCTTTGAAAACTTGGGAACATCCTGAAGCACACTGACATCTGGGACTGTTCAAGAGCTCCCCTGAAATTTCTGAGGAAAGGAAGGAAAACATCAATTCCCTGGGAGAACTTACTGATCATGACTGTGAGACTGAAGGAGACCATGATATCCACCGAGACACTGGGCAATGTTATGGATCAAACTGTATGTGCCTGAACAGATAAACTCCATTTTAATCTGAGATTTCATTTTATTTACCTCATTGAGAAAACTCTGCCTCTGCCATCTTCTGTAAAGCACAGTCTGTTTGGCAACCCTGGTGTTTGAAAAACGTTCCTATTATTCGTATACAATGTATTATTAAGAAATATATTTGTGTGCTGGGTTTGTAGCTCAGTGGTTGAACACTTGCCTTACATGCATGAGGCACTGGGTTCAATTCTCAGCACCACATTAAAATAAAAACATTTTTAGAAAAGAAATACATTTGTAACATATCTTTTTTAGTTCCCATTTTTTCTTGGACAGTGCACTATATCCTGTATTGGATCATTTTGACCCACTTCATGCATTGCTATTGTTTTGACTTACTGATTGCTTGCGGTTTGGGGTTATAAAAGAGATATTTTACCTTTTACAAGGGGTGGAGATTTGCAGAGGCACCTTGGTCACTGTCTCAGACCCACCATTGAATAAATTTCCATGTCTTGCTTCAACACTGATCTCATGATTCATTTGAAATGCACAACATTGGGTAGATCCAGTAAGATTCCTGGAGTCAGGGCTGTGGCTCTTGAGCACACCAGTATTCCAGATCCTTGAACACAGAGACATGCGCCCTTTCTCTCAAGTTTGGTAGCTCTCTGACCTGTGAGATTCTGGACCCCCTGCAGTGACCAATTCAAGGCTGCCCATGAATGAATGTGGTGTGGCTCACGCCTATAACCCAGATTTGATGAGAGTCAAACTTGTAAACTCAGCACTTTGTGAAAGTGTACCTGATGGGACCCTGGGTCATTCAACCAGAAAGCCTGTAAGTGAGTCGTGATGAAAGTCTTGTATCTGGGTATTGGAGGAGACAATGTCTTGTCCACCACTATCTGTCTCTTGTTTGTTCATGTCCATCCATGTGTTCCTGACATTGTTGTCTGTCCTCAAAACCTTATCAAATTCTTCACTTTAAACTTCCTTTTATTTCTACCAATTTTGTCATGGGAAACCTAATGCAAAAGTGGCTTGATTGCTATCTGGGTAAAAAAATGGTTAAAAAGCCCCAGACACCTCACTAAGGCCTGCACTGGAATGTAAACAGCTGCCAAAAGCCTCCAGATGGGAACAACCTGAAACTGAAGGAAAAGTATCAGTTTACCTTCTCCCTTCCTGGCTGAAGCACAGAAGCAATGGTTTCAGGGCACTCTCTCTTTCTCTCATTCTTTCTCTCCCTGTGTCTTTTTCTTGCTTTCTCATGCTGTTTTACCATTAAGGGCAATATCATTTTTCCCCAGGAATCTTGTTTTTAAAATTCTGTATTTTTTAGTTCATGATTTTGATCCCCTGCACCTAGGTTAATGTTTTTGTTTTTTTTTAATCAGATCTATCCAGAGTTATAGACTTTATACACACACACACACACACACACACACACACACACTCACACACATATACTCTGCTTTTTTTAGTGGCCAACTTATAAGGATTAGGTATTAATCTAATAGATTTTTTAAAAGTTTCAAGGCTTTTGTTTTTTTTTTTTTGTGTATGTATGTTCACAGGTATATTGTCATGTCTCCATGTTTGGTATCAAAATTGGCATATAAACTCATAGGTTAAAGTTTTGAAAAATGTATCCAAATACCTTTGTTTCACAGATTTAAAGGATTCAATTTAAATTAGGTAAACAAATAAAAATAAATGTCTTTAAAATTACTAATTCACAGGTTTTTCTAGGTGGTCAAACAACTAATAAAATGTTGATGTTTACAAAATCTCTTTTATCTGTTGTTTCTAGGATTGTTTGTCAACAAGGAAGAGATGACTAATGCTGTTAATACAGTTCTCTGATATCTTGGTTGTTTTTTTTTTTTTAAGAGAGAGAGAGAAAAGAGAGAAAAAGAGAGAGAGAGAGAGAGAGAGAGAGAGAGAGAGAGAGAGAATTTTTAATATTTATTTTTCAGTTTTTTGGTGAACACAACATCTTTATTTTATTTTTATGTGGTGCTGAGGATCAAACCCATCTCCCCACACATGCCAGGCAAGCACATTACCACTTGAGCCACATCCCCAGCCCCTGATATCTTGTTTTTTTAAAAATAAGTAAATTGGATTTGACATATATATATGGAGTTGGAGAATATCATGCAAAGTGAAGTAAGCCAATCCCCAAAAAAATCTGTAAGACAAAAATGTAGCAAAGAGGTTTCAGTATAAACTTTCTGAGTATTCACAAAAACAATAGAAAAATAAAATTCATTTCTCTACAGGTAAAGAATCCTTGTATCTAGTCTCATCCCAAATTCCTTCTTTCCTTTTTCTCACTATCCAAGCACAGACTTCTAGTAGATAAACCCAAAAATATTTTACCTATATTTCAAAATATAAATATGCATAAATACCATCCAAAAAAATTCCACAAAAGCACTTTTCCCATGGGAGAGGACTAAACTTAACAATATATCCCATTAATCATCTTGATAATTCTTTACATTTATTTAGAGACTCTAAAATTGTAAAAAATATTTTTTTTCTCTTTCTAAGGACAAAGTATTCCCAAATATTAAAAAGTTTAACATCACAGATTTTTCTTCTGTTTAATTCACTTAATTTCTACAATTCAGCTGACAATACTCTGAAATCCTAAGTGTACTAACTTTTCAACAGAAATTACAAACCTACTAAATTTCTAAAATTCACCCTGGAATCCTTGTAGGGGTCACCAATTGTCAGGTCACCAATTGTCCTATCTCAAAACTAAAACACTCAAGGTCACTCCAGGTGAACTGGGCTGCATGAAATAACCACACAGAGACAGAGAAATACCTTTTTGTTTGGGTCCTGTTAAGGTTCCTGTGATCTTAGGTGTCCATGGAAAGAGACAGGAGGCCCTGAGCAACACTATGACAATGTGAATATCCCTGAGTTTCAATGACACACTAGGCAAGGAACTAATCCCCATTGAGACACTAGTGAAGGCCAATGTTTTCCAAGGATTCTGGGAAAACAATCTAAGCATCACTAGATATTGTGAAGCATCATAAAACCCACTGATAGATTAGCGCAGGCCCCAGGTTCACTATGATATTGGGAAGGCTCTGACACTCAATTAAACACCAAGAATATCCTGAGCACCACTGTGATGCTGGGAATGGTACTGAGCTCCACAGAGACACTGGAAAAAGTCCCTGGGATTCACTAAAAAAAAACAAAACAAACAACAAACAAACAAAAAATCCTTAAAGGCCCTGAACCCAATGTTTTCTTTGGGAAGGTTCATTGTCACTCTGATGCTGGAAGAAGTTCTGAACATCAACTGACACTCTGAGAATAGCACTGAGCATATGGAGAAACTCTATAAAACCAAGAAAAAAGGAGACACTCTGGAGGCTCTGAAGTCCAGGGAGGTCTAGAAAAGGCAATGAGACCTGTTAAGACCCCTGGAAAGAACCTGAGCACAAGGTGATCATGGGAACAGTGCTCATATGCACTTAAACCCTCTGAAGGTCAGGGCAACCACAAAGACTCCTAGGAAGACTGGGAATACATCTGTCAACCTAAGGAAGGCCTTTAGTATTCTTAAGACTCTGAAGAAACTTTGAACACCACTGAGCAAATAGTGATTAAGTTAAAACACTGAGAAATTTATTGAGGCTGTCAGCCTCTTCTAAGCACTCGGCAATAATCTGAGCACAAGGAAGAACATGTGAAAGTTTCTAAACATGACTAAAATACTGAGGAAGGCCTTGAGCCCTCCTTGGCCTGTCTGATATCACAAAGAAGGCCCTGAGTGTCATGAAGACTCTGAGGTAGGGCCTTATCATCAGTGAAACCTGGGAATACTATAGCTTCACTAATGCCTGGAAAGGCAATGATATCAACAACACTCTGGAAGAGGCCCTGGGCAGCACTGGGACCCTGGGAATGGCAATGAACTCCACAGAGGGCCTGGGAAAGGGGATAAAATTTCCTGACACTGGCTGGTATCCTGGACCCAGTGTATCTTTGGGGAAATATCTAAGCCAAGGTGAGACCCTGGGAATAGCAGAGTAACATGACTGAGACACTGCAAAATACTCTGAGAAAAAGTGACAGCCTGGTAATGGCCATAGTCCCACTGAGAACGTGCACAATGCTTTTGGCTCTGTAAAATTTGGGGAACATTCTGAACCACATGGAGATTCTGGGAATGTCCAAGAGATGAGTAAAAGCCTGAGAAAGGGAAGGAGAAAACTAAGACACTAGAAATAATGCCTGAGGAAGGGAAGGAAAACACTAAGACACCAGAAATTCTCACCTGAACATGATGATGAGAATAGAGGAGATCATAAAACTTGTTGAGATTCTGAGCAAGTCCAGAATCAAACTCCATTGAATGAGTATGAAAGGCCTTGAGTCTCATACTGACCTGGAGAAGCCCTAAATTCTAGTAACACACCGGGAAAACTCCTGAATCTCATTTAGACACCAGTGAATGGCTAAATTCTGAGACACTTTTTAAAGCCTTTAAATCAAACACTTGTTAAAAGCATGTGAACTCCCCTGAAATACAATGAACAGGCTGAGAAAATGCCTGTTTATTGAGGAACAGCTCTGCATATTTATAGAGCTGGGGGTGGTTTGACAGTTATGACAGTTTAATGGTTGAAGGGTTTGACAGTTGGCATGGGGTGCTTTTGATTGGTGGGTAAGGATCATGTGAGCCAGCAGGGCTAGTCTGATTGGTGGGTAAGGATCATGTGAGCCAGCAGGGCTAGTCTGATTGGTGGGTAAGGATCATGAGATCCTGGAGATGATTATAAGAATGACTGATATACTCTGAAAGGTATGGAGGCTGAGTAAAGAACAGAAGAGAGCCATGAGCTTCCCTGTTGAGTCTTAAAAGCACTGAGACAAAAGGATATCCTGAGAAAGGACCACAAACCCACTTAGACCCTAGTGGAAACTACAAACCCCACTGAGAAGCTATTTCAGGGCTTTAGGGCACACAGAAGAACTTAGGAAAAATCTGATAATCAATCATATCTTAGAACTCAAAAACAAACAAAAAAACCAAAAAACCCTAGAGAATTTTCTGAACCCAGTAAGTCATTGAGGAAAGCACTGAGGCAGAGTTAAACCCTGAAGAAAGTCTTGAAACATGGGGTGCCCAAATGCCACTGACACAGGGGGGATGGGGGACTGAGCACAACTGTAACAATAGAAATTTCTCTGTTAAAATAACAAACTGGGCACAGTACTATTTTCCTTGGAGACACTATTGAAAGACATTATATTCCCAGAATACTGGGGAAGAGTCTAACCACTAGATATTGTGCATAGTTTGTAAACCCACTGAAAAAGTAGTGTAGGCTCTAGCACTCACTCTGACACTTAGAAATACCCTGACACAATTAATCAAACTCTTGGGAAGAGCTTAGCACCACTGTGATGTTGGAAATGGCACTTAGATTCACAGAGACCTTGGATAATGCTCTGAGTTTTATTGAGAAATACTTAATGGCCCTAATCCCAGTGTTTCCTTTGAGAACATCCAGAGCCTCATGCTGAGGAAGAAGCACTGAACATCACTGAGACTCTGAGAATAGCACTGAGCTTCATGGAGAACCTGTAAAAGGACAAAAAAGAAAAGGAGACTCTGGGGATGGATCTGAAACTCAATGAGACCTGGAAAGGATGATGAGACCTATTGAAACCCTCAGAAGAACTCTGAGCACATGATGATCTTGCAAGGTGGCTGAGATGCATTGAGAGTCTGGGAGTGCAATGAGAACACTAAGTTTCTTGAGAAGGTTGTGAATACGTCTGTTAACCTAAGGATGGCCCTTAGCCTTCCAAAGACTTTGAAGAAGATTTTGAATTCCATTGAGACAACAATGAATGAACTTGACAACTCTATGAAACTTGTTGAGACGGTAGACTTTCTAAACACTGAGCAATAATCTGAGCACCACAAAGTCCATGTGGATCTTTCTAAACAAGATTGAAATTCTGGGAAACACCTTGATACTCTAGGGTAGGCCTGTGTCCCATTGGCACTGGGGAAGACCCTGGCCTCTAATACCCTGAAAATGACTCACAATATTACAAAGACCCTGGAGAAGGCCCTTAGCATCATTGTAACCTGTGAAGACTATAGCTTCATTGAGAACCTGGAAAGAAAATGACGCCACTCACACTCTGGTGAAGAGCCTGTGCACCACTGTGACCCTGGGGAATGCCCTGAGACTCAATAAGATTCTGAACTGGCCCTGAGCAACACTGTGGCCCTGGGAATGTCACTGAACTCCACTGAGAACCTGGGAAAGATGCTGAGATTTTTGGAGACCATGGAAGAGACCCTGAGCTCGGTGTCCTTGAGGAACTACCTAATTCCAGCTGACACTCTGGGAATAGCACTTCATATGACTGAGACACTGCAAAAGGCCCTGAGAAACACTGAGAGTCAGTTATGACCATGAGATCCTCAGATGCCCTAAGCAGGGCTTTTAGCTCTTTGAAAACTCTGAGGATGGAAGAAGCACTGAACATCACTGAGACTCTGAGAATAGCACTGAGCTTCATGGAGAACCTGTAAAAACACAAATGAGAACACCCTGAAACACAAAGAGATTCTGGGATTGTCTATGATCACTCCTGAATACCCAAGGGAAGGAAAAAGAACACTAAGACTCTGATAAAAACACCCTGAGCATGACTGTGAGACTGGAGGAGACCATAAAACACAGTGATACCTGGGCAAGGAACCACACCCCATTGAACCAGTATGAAATGCTGTGGGCCTCTTTAGGCCTGCAAAATCTTTGAATTCCAGTGACACACTGGGGAAAGTCATGAACCCAAATTAGATCCAGTGAAGACCCTATGCCAAGAGACACATTTGGAGGCCTTTGAATCACACTAATGGAAACCTATGAACATTGCTGAAATACTGTGGAGAGCTCTGAGTCACACTGAAATTCTTCAAATGGTGCTGAGTACTATGGATATTCTATGGAAGGCACTGAGGACAACTAATGAACTGCAAAAGCCATGAGCCTCATTGTTGATCTCAACAAGCTCTCAGACACAAGGAGACCCTGGGAAAGCTCGACAACCCTTGTTATAGTTTTGATGTGAGTTGTACTCCAAATCTTCACATATGAGACTATGTTAGAAGGTTCAAAAGAGAAATGATTGTGTCTTAAGACCCTTAACATAATCAGTGATTCAGTCGTCTGAATTGGATTAACTAGTGGTCACTGAAGGTCATTAAGGTGTGGCTGGAGGAGTTAGGAATTTTGGGGCATGGCTTATTTCTGAACCCTCTTAAATGGAGGATTGTCTTCTGCTTTATGTTGGTCAGGTGAGTTTCTTTCTTCTGCCACACTCTTTCACCATGATGTCCTGCCTTGCCTCAAGCCCTGAGATACGGAGCCAGCCTTCTATGAACTAAGACCTCTGAAACCATGAGCCCTCAAATAAACTTTTCCTCCCCTACAACTGTTCTGGTGTGGGGTTATTTTTGTCAAAGTAGTGAAAAAGCTGAATAAAACAGATATTGATACCAAAAAGTGGGGTAATTTTGGTGACTAAGTGACCACATGTTTAATAAGCATGTTGAGCTCTTTGGGAGAATTTTGAGATGTGTAGCAATGCTAGATGAAAATGCTTTAGATTGTTGTAAGTAGAGATTGATGGCTGATTCTGATTGGAGCTAAGAAGACCAGAATGGCAATAGGACAATTGCCAGTGAAGACCAGGCTTAAGAAGGTTCAGAAATAAAGGGTAGAAGTCAATTTGAATTAGTAGTGATTCCTGTTATGTTCTGGCTGAGGTGTCTGCATTTTGCCTAGGTTCTGAGACATTCAGTGGGGCTGATTTTAGAAGGGACTGTCAGGTTATTTTTTTCTCTCTTAGTTGTAGATGGACACAGTACCATTATTTTTATTTATTTATTTGATATGTGGTGCTGAGGATCAAACCAAGTGCCTCACACATGCCAGATGAGTGTTCAACCACTGAGCCACAATCCTAGCCCCAGAAGTGATTGGCTTCTTTATGTGGTGGAGGAAATCTCTAGGTGGCATAGAATTCAGGCAATGACATAAACACAGCTGGCACCTTTTAACCAAATTTATTGTAATATTCAGAAGCAGAACACATAGCATAAGATTTGGAAAAAGTGAACTTGACAGGCCACAAAATTAGGGTTAATAAAGTTTCAGTTGTTAAAGTCATTACTACCACTACAAATATGCTAAAGATTTGACCAGAGACAATAAGAAAGATGGCTTGAAGGCATCTCAAAATATGGCAAGACCACACCTATCTCAAGTTCTTGGGAGTAAAGGTGAGAATTTTCTTAAGAAGAGACCAGTGAGGCATCTTTCTTACACAATGGGGCCTAGAAAGTTTAGGAAATCATGGTGAAGAGTGTGGCAGAGTGAAGCAGCTCACATGATGAACAGGGGGGAGAGAGAGGGAACTGCACTCAGAAGATATAAAATATATACCTCAAAGCCTTGCCCCAATGTCTCACCTATTCAAGTCACACCCTAGCAGCCTTCAGTTACCACTCAGTTAATCTCTAACAGGGAATTAATTAAAAAAACGGGCTCAGCTGCTCAAACACTCAGAGGCTGCTGCAGCCAGGATCCTGGAGGCTTGGCTCAACATGGTGGCAGACCTTGGTGCCAGTCATGTTGTTCTGGTTCTGTAGGATACTGGAGTGAGGAAAATATGACGGGTTCTACCAAGATTTCAAAAGAAGGCCTAGGAAGCCAGATAAAGTAACACAGGATTAGAGTCCCTGCAGGCACCTGAGAAGTCAAAGTCTGGAGATGTGAAGAGAAAACTGAAGTTGCATTAAGAAATGTCAGTAACATAAGACATCATCCTTGGAACACTGCAGGAATTGAGCAGAGACCAGTCAACAAAATGGCCCCTTGGTCTACAACCAACAAGGCAACAGGGGCAATGATACACAAGACCTTTGGAGAGAACATTATGTGTTCCACATGCTGACACAAAACTATAGGACCTGTTTGACCAGCTGGATTTTAGTCTTGCTTTGGTCCTATGCCTTTTTTCTGGGCACCAAATTTTGTGAATAAAAATGCTTACTCTGTACCCATTATATATTGGGTAATTGTAAATTGCTTTTAATTTTAGAGAAACTCCCAATGAAAGATTGCTTTGAACCCCAAGAAGACTTTGGACTTGAACTTTGAGCAGTCTTGGAACAGTTGTGACCATAGAGACTCTTGAGAATGGACAAAATGTACTTTGCATTGTGAGATGGTTGTGAGCTTCTGGGCCAAGTGTGGAATGTTATGGTTAGGATGTGGGGTATCCTTCAAAAGATCACGTGTGAGACAATGCAAGAAGGCTCAGAGGAGAAATGATGTGTCCTAAGTTAGTAAATACATTCCCTGATAGGGATTATCTGAGTGGTAACTGAAGGCTGGTAGGGTGTGACTGGACGAGGTGGGACATGGGGGCATCACTTTGTAGTATAGATATTAAATCTTGTGAGTGGAGTTCCCTCTCTCTTCTCCATGTTCATCATGTGAGCTGCTTTACTCTGCCACACTCTTCCATCATGATTTCCTTCTTCACCCCAAACCCTGAGAAATGGAGCCAGTCTTCTATGCACTAAGACCTCTCAAACTGTGAGACCTCAAATAAACCTTTCCTTCTCCACAGTTATTCTATTTATGTCTTTACATTAAACGAGCACAAAAGCTGACTAAAACCACCCCACTTAGACCCTAGAGAAGGCCTCAAACCCCACTGAAAGCTGTTGGAAAACTTTAGCGTCACAGAAGCTCTAGGGGGAAAGAAAACAAACCTGAAAGATTTCCTGAGCCCCTGTAAGCCATTGGGGTAACCACTGAGCCACACTGAGGCTCTGGAGAAAGCCTTGAGCTTATACTAAGAAACATGTGGTGACCCTGAGATCCACTGACACTGCAAAAGGTCCTAAGCACCACAATGATGATGGAAATCTCCCTGAGTTTCCATGACACACTGGGCAAGGAATTATTCCCCACTGAGACACTGGTGAAGGCCATTCTTTACCCAGGATACTGTGGAAGAATCTAAGTACCACTAGAGAGTGTGCAGAGTTCTTTAAGCCACTGAATCAGTAGGGTAGGCCTTAGGCCCCACTAAGACTCTTGGGAAGGACCTGAAACACAGTCAAACTCTGGGGAAGATGCTAAGCATGACTGTGATGCCAGGAATGAAACTTAGCTCCACAGAGGCCCTGGGCAAGGCCCTGGGATTTATTGAAAAAGCCCAAAGATCCTGAACCCAGTGATTCCTTTGGGAAGATTCAGAGTCTTGCTCTGAGGGTGGAAGAAACACTGGGCAAAACTGACACTCTGAGAACAGCACTGAGCCTCATGGAGAACATGTAAAAGATCCTGAAGACAAAGAAGACTCTGAGGATGGCTCTGAAATTCCATGGGCACCAGGAAAAATCAATAAGACCTATTGAAACCCTGTGAAGTCCCAGAGTGTAGTGGTGCCCCCTCCTCCACCAATGAACCTTAATTAAGCTTCTCCAGGTACCTTCAACATATGTGTTCTTATTAACAGAATATCAGGAAAAATTCCTGCAAAAAAGCCCAAATGTGATTAGACTTCCTTTTTCTGATTATTTTGTCTTGTAAAAGCTAAGTTTGGCAACAGACTTTATGATGTTACTTCTGCTTCTGCGGTAAAGCATATAACCTCTGACTAAATTAAAACCAAAAGTAAAAAAAAAAAGTAAAACAAAAGCACTCTCTATGAATTCAAACAAAAAAGATACTTTTAGGTAGACTCCAGCAAAAGTGGAAATCTAAATCCCTCCTCTCAGTGGGTATAAAGTTCAAAGAATTTCTAGACTCATGGTTCAGAGGAGGAAATTTTAGGATATAGCCACACTCTGAACTGGCTGTAGCCAATAAACCTGCTTTATGCTAATTCTGCAGGTGTTCAGCTTCATCTGTCCTGCAACATTCGGCAATCGAAATGGGATGGTAATGGTGAAGTTGCCTCTCTTATCTCTGGAGTCTGGCTTTTTGAGATGTTGGAGGACATTGTTTCCCCTTAGCATACCACAGAGGCAGCTCTTTGGCTGAAGGAGGAACAACTCACCTGACATCTCAGAACTTCCACCCTGAAGCACAAGAGAATTCAGGAGGAACAGGAACCAGAAATAGGAAATGAGAAGCACCACCTGACCAAAAAGGTAGGTCCTGGTCCCTCAGTGGTAGCCAATCTGACCTCCCCCAAGAGGACTAAGTTGGGGGAACAGAGGATTGTTCAACACCTGATAGTCCTGAATAACCTCCAAAAGGAGGTGGAGCCAAAAAGGATCCAAGGAGTCACTTAATTAGTCTCTGTTTGGGGTCAGCAAGCATAAGGGAAACTGTCACTCCCTTTTTGTTTGTGTAATTTGAGGGTTTTGAAATTTTGCTCTGACCATTATTATGGCGAGATTGCAATAAATCACTGGGTGTATCTTAAGCAGGAGATGAAACCTTTTTTCACCACCTGGCACTCCGGATTTACCAGCTGATGGGCTAAGGGGAAGACTGCAAGTTTACCCCCAGAAATTTACTCAGCAAAGTTGTGTTCTCTCTGTGAATTAGAATGGCCAAGCTTTGGTGTGGGCTGGCCACCAGAAGGATCTTTAATTAAAGTATCATTGCTGAGGTCTTTTTAATAGTTGTTGGAACCCCTGGACACCCAGAATAGTTTCCTTGACTGCTGGCAAGAGATAGTCTAGAAACACCCCAGGGGTTGAGCCTGTCTAGGTGGACAATCAAAATTGAGTTTAGCTCAGATGGTAGCAGCCTCTAAGACCCAAAAAAGGAAACTAAGAAGAGAAAATATGACAAAGAAAAGGCAGAAAAAGAACCAGTTTTATCCGGTGAGGCAGAAGAGAACCCACCACCTTATGTCCAATCTATCCAACATTTCCAAGACCACTGAAACAATGGACAGTCACCTCAGCCCCCAAATCCCCAGAAACAGCTGATTAAGGCTCTTCAAAACCAGTTACTCCTTCTCCTATGAGGTCCTCAAGACCAGAGGCTTTGCAAGGGCCAAAGATTCCTCCTCCAACTTGCAAGATCAAGATGGAAACCCATCCTAAGACCAGGGCCACAACCCAGCTGAGAACTCTTCAAATGCCCCTGTGAGAGACTTGAGGACCTGCCTATGTTGACCAGAAAGAAATCATCTGAGGGGCCCAATATATTTCCAAGTATCAGGCTTTTACCTCCAAAGATCTCTGAAATTGGAAAAATCATACTACCTCCTACACACAGAAATCTCAGACCATGATTCATATGATACAATCCATTATCCAGGCCCACTGACCTACCTGCTTGTTAAGGTCTGGATATGAGGTATTCCACAAAAGCTCACATGTTAGACAATGCAATAAGGTTCAGAGGAGAAATAATTGGGTTGTAAGAGCCTTGACACAACTAATTATTTAATCTCCTAATACGCATTAACAGTTATAATAAAGTGGTAGGGTGTCTGGAGAAGGTGGAAATTGAGGTG
>NW_026000001.1:5164411-5233305 GCF_001458135.2 Marmota marmota marmota
AAAAAAAAAAAAAAAAAAGTAATTTGTAAATTTCAGCAGTGTCTTTGAATCAATAAAATTTAGTCTCAAAGGATAATTGTCAAATTTAGAATCTAAGTCAGTACTTTAATATATTTAGTGTTTAATCAAGGATGTGAATTTATTTATTAAAATTAATCCTTGCTGTAACAATAAGAATCATTAGGCAATAAAAACCTTCCTTAAAGAAAATACACTTAACATTTTAGTAGGTCTTTGTTGTGTCAAAATATGGACAAAATCTTAGCTCACATCAGCATAGTAAAATCAAAAAAATAGCCTGAAATACTCTTGAGTAAGTTAAAATTTTTATAGTCAGTCCAGTACATATAAATCTCTTTTTCAATTGTTTTAACTTTCTATATCATCTGTCTACATAATGATATACAGATTTTCTTTTTTAGGAAAATACTTTTATCATTAAAATCCAGAATACAAAGACCTTGTTTTACCCAAAGGGATGATTCATTTCTTCCTCTTAGGACCCCGAATGTGTGCTTCCTCTCTGTGTAAGTATCTTCTTTTCCTTTTAGAACTCTTTCTGTTTTTTCCTTGGAACAATTCTTGAAAACCTTAGAATCTAACAGATTATTGTACCTTGATAAGAAGAAATATCTCAATGAAAATATAGTTAAAACCATTGTATTATTCTGTAGACAGAATTAATTATATTTGTTTATTACCTTATAGAGTTTGTACAAATATTTGAGAGAGATTACTTGATGGTTGTATTATCTCCTGAAAGCAAACTTATAGTAAACTACATTTATCTCAAATACCTGTAACTAAAAGGCAGAGCATCAGAGAAATGCATGTATAAGTACTATATAAATTATGTGTTTTCTGTTGAAGAAAAACAATTAGATAAATATGTACTAATTAAACAATTAGACATATATGCTAATTATTTAATGAATTAACAACTATAGGTTATCCAAATCCCTAGAAAAATATGTATTAAGAATAAGGGCATAACTTATAATTGTATTAACTTTATGCATCCACATGGTTCTTATGATATTTGGATACATTTTGATTTTTGTTGGGTTAGTAGTGCATTGTTTTATATTTCTGCTGTAACATATTAAGATCCTTCTGTATATTTATTACATCTTGTATTTATATACTCAGGAAAGAGAATGAGGTCTTTGATTATCACAGGAACATTGCTGGCTTTTGTTCCTGTGAGAAGCAAATGCCTCCTCATAACCTTCAAAATTAAAAGCAAAATATAAAGAAGCTTATGTAGTTCTTATAATTGTTACATCATCTCTGCAATTTTTTTAATAATACAGCTATAAAGAAAAAAATTGGTAAGTTACCTTAGAAACTTTGAAAAAGTTAGGCTCAGCGATGCAATGTAGAAGCCTGTGGAGTTAAATTTCGCCTGAAAAAGATCTTTCATTAGTATTTTTAGGTGGATATTTTTGAAAATGCAGCTCCTGGTAGCAGGGATAATACAGGAAGTACAGATTAGTGGCTGGAAAGTGGGACCAGAAGTCCTGTCTGAGTGACAGTGAAAGGACCAATGGGAAGCCGAGAAAATACAGGAGGCAGGACCAGGAAACCAGCTTGGGCCTTCCAGGCTTCCTGTTGTTACCATGGTGATGGAAACAGCGGGGACCAGCTGTTCCTTGTCTGGGGCAAAGGCTCCCTGAGCTTCCCTAGCCACTTGCATTCCATTTGATTTGTTTGTATTTTCTGCAGCTGGGGAGGGTCCTAGGGTGGGAGGCAGCTTGCCTTATCTCTGCTCCCTGTGCCTGCTGCAGCTGGTGTTCTTCTGTCTTTTGTATCTTCCCTTGCAGCACGTGGGACTTTAAAATGTGTGTTTTAACAGCAGATGCCAGTGTTACTATCAGATTTGCTACTATCAGTGTTACTATCATTTGGCACCTAGATCAGGTAGTTTAAGGGTTAAAAGCACTGCTGGTGGTAGGTCTAGTTACAGACCCCATTATAGAATAGTGGCAATTCTGATATGGTAGATCAAGAATGTAGCAAAGAGGTTCAGCATAAACTTTCTGAGTATTCACAAAAACAATAGAAAAATAAAATTCACTTCTCTACAGGTAAAGAATCCTTGTATAAAGTCTCATAACAAATTCCTTCTTTCCCTTTTCTCACTATCCAAGCACAGACTTCTAGTTCATAACCCCCCCCCAAAAAAAAACCGAACAAAAAACTTTACCTAATATTTTACAATATAAAGATTCATAAAAACAATTCAAAAAAGTCCACAGAGGCACTTTTCCCATGGGAGAAGACTGAACTTAACAACATATCCCATTAGTCTTCTTAATAATTCTTTATATTTATTTAGAGTCTCCAGAATTGTAAAAAATTATTTTTTTCTCTTTCTAAAGACAAAATATTCCCAAATATTAAAAGTATAATGTTACAGATTTTTCTTCTAATTCACTTATCTTCTACAATTCAGCTCACAATAAGACCCAGTCATGAGCCATGGTGCTACCATGCCAGACTACAGTAATCATTCAGATCCCTGTGGTGCATCAGGACTTAAAGGTGCATGCATTTGGAGTAGCTCCCCACAACATCCTGCACAAGTGGTGGAATTTGTTTTTGTTTTTGTTTGTTTTTTTTTTTTTTTGCATAAAGCAGTCTAGCTGTGAAATACAGCCAAGAAAAGAAGGCAGCAGAAAAACCACACTACACAGAAAGTGATTTTGAAAAGCAGGGGTGGGACGGCTCTTTGACCTTACAAATCAAGCTTCCACACTGGGAAGAGAGAGCCCAAATTTGCTTTATTATATATGGAGAAACTTCAAAGATTTTCCATACAATATTCTTCTGCCAAATAAGGTAGAAGGTGGACTGTCCAGGCCCAGTGGGTCATACCTATTTCTGAAGCTACAAGAGCAGCCTTTTCGACCAAGGTAAGACTGAAGTCACTTGCATTGCATAATTCATGAAGTGGGAGAAGCCACAAAATGACATGCAATACCAAACCAAAATATCCCTGGCTCAAGGCCAAGAGAAGACACTAAATAGCTCAAGAGTGGCTTCCCACATCCACATCAAGATGACTTTACAACCTGTTCTTCAGAAATCAGACTTTTACCAAGGACCACTTGACCCACCCTATCTCTAATAGGGGACTCCAACTGCTTGTCCCACTACTATGCTGCCCCCTATAACCTTGTAGCAGCAAAATTGATCCTCCTCTTTTTCTCACAGCAGCAAGGAGTCCTTAGAATCAGATGGGGAAATAAAATAAAAATTTCAGTCAGTGTAGAGAGTTAATTGGGTCAGATCATAAAAAAAATGGAGTCCAGTTTAGGTCCAAAAAGTTGGAGACCACCTCTGGAGGATTAAAATGTTCCAGCCTCCAGAGCCCTTCCTCCATTCTATCTAAGATAGCATACTCCTGTTTCAACCTGTTGTTAAGTCTCTTAATATGTTCAACCTGAAGCTTATAAGTTCCTTGGAGAGAACAAACCATAAGAGACCACTGCTTTCCAACACTCATTCCAGACAGGAGACTATGTCAACAGCACAAAGGTGTCTCCTAAAAAATAAATTAATTAATAAATAAAACAACAACAAGAAGAAAGATAGAAAAGAGAGAGAGAGAGAAAAGAGTAAATAGACCTCAGAGGCTCCAGCCATCCTCTAAATATAAGAATAAAACATGTTGCTCATGTTTTGTCTATTACTCAGACTGTTTTATAAAGCCCTAGCTGCTACTATAACATACTTTGTCAGTCAAATTATTATATATGCTTGGAAATTACAAACTCTTACTGGATTCAAAAGGTAAGTCAAGTGTTTGATTGTTTCTACATAAAATTGGAATAATATGGGCCAAACTACATGTGTCTTGATCAGACAAACTCCATTCTACCTTTAGACTCCAATTCATATAAGAAAGATTTTCTCCATGAGAAACCTCTGCCTCTACCACCTCCTGCAAACCACACATTGTTTGGCAAATCATGGTGCTTAAAAAATGTTTTTCTTATTCTTATACAATGTATTATCAAGAAATACAGTTGTAAGATGCTCTCTTTAAGTTGATATTTCTCATGGGAAGTGTACTGTACCCTGAACTGGGTCATTCTGACCCACCTACTATATAGCTATGGTTTTGAATTACTGGAAGTTTGCAGGTTTTGGCTACAAAAGAGATATCCTACTTTCTGCAAGGAGTTGAGATATACAGAGGCAATGTAGTCAGTGGCCCTTGGCCAGCCATTGAATGAATGTCCATGTCTTCCTTCAAGCCTCATCCAGTGATATATCTAAACATGCCACAACACAAGGCTCCACTATTCACTAAATCAGTACCAGAGGCCATGAGCCTCATTAGTGACCTGGGAAAGCCCTGAATTTCAGTGATACACTGGGAAAACATCAATTAGACACCAGTGAAGACCTGAATGCCAAGAGACATTTTTGAAGGCCTTTAAATCACACAAAATTATGAAAAGCATTTCAGTATCCCTGACATACTATGTACAACATGGAATCATAGCCAAATCCTGGAGATAGTCCTGAGAACTACTGATACACTGTGGAAGGTAATGAGTCCCACTAAAGAATATGGAAAAGCCTTGAGTTTCACTGTTGAACAGCAAAAAACAAAGAGAATCAGGGAAAGGTCCACAAACACATTTAGAGTTGGTGGAATCCCAAAAACCCACTGACAAGCTGTGGTGAGCCGTTCTAATTGGACCGTGGCCGCCATTAGAAGATGGCGCCGGCTTCCACTGTGGCCTGTGATAACTCCTAATATGGAGAATTGGCACGCAATCCCTTAGCACCCTATGAGAAAGGTCCATGTGGCAGCTTAGGATTGGTATACTGGAGGCTTTATTAGGCTGTGCTTGGGCGCTCAGCGGTGGGTCACTAGAAGATGAAACATGAATCAAGGCCTGAATAAACTGCTGAAGGAAGAATCCTGTGTCGTGTTTTCCCTTGCCGGCGAGGGGTCGCGGCAACAAGCTACTAAGGGCTTTTACTCTCACAGAAGAACTGGGGGAAAATCTAAGACCAAATCATACCTGAGACCTCAAAACAACAACAACAACAACAAAAGCCTAGAAAATATTCTGAGGTCTGATAAGCTATTGAAGTGAACACTGAGTCAGACTGAGACTCCAGACAAAGCCCTGAGTTTACACTAAGAAACATGGAGTAGCCCTGAGTACCACGAGAGAGTGGATAGGCCCTGAGCAACACTATGATAATGTCAATATCTCTGAGTTTCAATGACACACTAGGCAAGGAACTAATCCCCATTGAGACACTAGTGACAGCCAATATTTTCCAAGAAATTTGGGAAAAATCTAAGCATTACTAGATATTGTTAAACATCCTAAAACCCCCTGAAAGATCAGGGTAGGCCCCAGGCCTCACTATGATACTTGGGAAGTCTCTAACACTCAATTAAACACCAAGAATATACTGAGCACCATTGTGATGCTGGGAATGGCACTTAGCTCCACAGAGACACAGGAAAAATCCCTGGGATACAGTAAAAATTGTTGAAAGGCCCTGAACCCAATGTTTCCACTGGGAAGATTCAGTGTCACTCTGATTCTGGAAGAAACACTGAACATCAACTGATATTCTGAAAATAGCACTGAACCTATGGGGAAAGTCAATAAAATCAAGAAAAAAAGGAGACACTGGGGATGGCTCTAAAGTCCAGGGAGGTCTAGAAAAGGCAATGAGACCTATTAAGACCCCAGAAAAGAACCTGAGCACAAGGTGATCATGGGAATGGTTCTCATCTGCACTTACACCCTGTGAAAGTCATGAGAGCACAAAGAAACCTAGGAAGGCTGTAAATACATCTGTCAACCTAAGAAAGGCCTTTAGCATTCTTAAGACTCTGAAGAAATTTTGAACACCACTGAGCAAACAGTGATTAAAACACTGAGACATTTATTGAGGCCATCAGCCCATTCTAAGCAGTGGGCAATAATCTGGGCACCATGAAGAACATGTGGAGGTTTCTAAACATGACTGAAATTCTGAGGATGGCCTTGAGCCCTCCTCAGACCATAGAATAGGTCATGAGACACACTGACAAAAACAAAACAAAACAAAAACAAAAGCCCCTGAGCTCCTCTGATATCATGAAGAAGGCGCTGAGTGTCAGGTGGACAATGGGGTACACCATGGTCATCAGTGTAACCTAGGAAAACTATAGCTTCATTGACTGCTTGGAAAGGCAATGACACCATTATGACTGTGAAGAAGGCCCTGGGAACAACTGTGACCCTGGGAATGGCAATGAACTCCACTGAGAGCCTGGAAAAGTGGCTGAGATTTACTGACACTGAACCCAGTCTACCTTTGGGGAAATATTTAAGCCGAGATGAGACTCTGGGAATAGCACTGAACATGATTGAGACACTGCAAAATATTCTGAGAAAACCTGAGGAGCTGGTAATGGTAGTGAGTTCCACTGAGGATTTGGGCAATGCTTTTGGCTCTATGAAATTTTGGGGAACATCCTGAACCACATTGAGATTCAGGGAATGTTCAAGAGATCCACTGAATGCCTGAGGAATGGAAGGAGAACACTGAGACTCTGGGAGACCACCCTGAACAGGACTATGAGAATTGAGGACACCATAAAACTCATTGAGATTCTGGGAGGAAAGAATCACACTCCATTGAATGCACATGAAAGGCCATGGGATTCATACTGACCTGGAGAAGTTCTAAATTCCAGTGATTCACTGGGAAAACCCCTAAATCCCATTTAGACACCAGTGAATGGCTGAATTCTAAGACACACTTTTGAAGGCCTTTAAAACACACACTTGTTAAAAACATGTGAACACCCTTGAAATACCATGGATAGCCTTTTGTCTGACTGAGAATCTGGAGTGCCGCAGTCTGGCTGGGCACAAAATCACGAGCCACCACACAGCTTGTAGATTCAAACAGCAACTCTTTATTCCCGAACTCACACCAGCCGTATACAGACACGTTCTGGGGAAATCCAGATTCTCTGCCCAAAATCCACTTCCACTGGGCTTCTATCTCCAAAATATATTGTCTGAATCCCGTGAGAACTCAAGGGGAACTCAGGCAGCAGGATACGCCCTATTCCCAGCAGGAATAATCTTAAACCTTAAACCTGGAACCTAAACTGGGAACGCCCTAAACCCGATTATGTTAAACCGGGAACACCCTAATCCGCCCTGGTCCTTGAGCAAGGTCAACTACATTCAATGTCACTGCAAAATGTCAGCAACATGGGGTACGCTGGCAAGGAAATTGTCATACCTACTTGGCTAATGGCTCCCAGCATCTCCCCCCTTCTGATTAATTAAACAACAAGCAATGTGGCTTAAGGACCGTGACTGGTAGGTTGTCCAATTCAACATATGGTTTTTACCCGTCATCGGAAAACTGACCTTTAGGCGTCAGCGTCCTGTCTTAGGTTGATACCACTGTAATTGAATCATACCCGTCACTGACTACCGGTCCAGCATACAGCCATACTTGTGGATAGGTCTATGCACCAGAGGATTAAAAGAACTACTGATATACTGTGGAAGGCATTGAGGCCCAGTAAGGAACAGAAGAGAGCCATGAGCTTCCTTGTTGAGTCTGAAAAGCACTGAGACACAATGATATCCTGGGAAAGGTCCTCAAACCCACTTAGACCCTGGTGGAAGTCACAAAACCCACTGAGAAGCTATTTCAGGTCTTTAGGCACATAGAAGTTCTTGGGGAAAATCTGAAAACCAATTATACCTGATAACTCAAAACAAACAAACAAACAAAACACCCCTAGAGAATTCTCTGAACCCAGTAAGTCACTGAGGAAAGCACTGAGTCAGAGCTAAACTTTGAAGAAAACTCTGAGCTTACACTCAGAAAAATGGAGTTGCCCAAATGCCACTGACACAGTGGGGAGGGAACTGAGCACAACTGTGACAATGGAAATATTTATCTGTTACAATAACACACTGGGCAAGGCACTATTCCCCTTGGAGACACTAGTAAGAGCCATTATGTTTCCAGAATACTGGGGAAGAGTCTAAGCACCACTATATATTGTGTACAGTTTGTAAATGTGCTGAAAGAAGAGGGTAGATCCTAGGCCTCACCATGACACTTAGAAATGCTCTGACACAATTAATCAAACTCTTGGGAAGATGATGAGCACCACTGTGATGCTGGAAATGACACTCAGCTTCACAGAGACCTTGGGTAGTGCTCTGGACTTTGTTGAGAAACCCTGAATGGCCCTAAACCCATTACCTTGGAGAACACCCAGAACCTCATTCTGAGGTTGGAAGAAGCACTGAACATCACTGAGACTCTGAGACTAGCACTGAGCCTCATGGAGGACCTGTAAACATACAGGAAAGAAAAGGAGACTCTGGGGATGGCTCTGAAACTCAGTGAGCCCTGGAAAATGTGAGGAGAACTACTGAGACCCTCAGTAAGGCCCTGAGCACATGGTGACCATCGGAAGGTTGCTGAGCTGCACTGAGAGCCTGGGAAGGCAATGAGACCACTAAGACTCTGGGGAAGGTTGTGAATACGTCTGTCAACCTAAGAATGGCTCTTTGCCTTCTAAAGACATTGAGGAAAATTTTGAACATCATTGAGACAACCATGAATGAATTTGACAACTCTGTGAATCTTGTTGAGACCTTAGACTTTCTAAACACTGGGAAATAAAATCTGAGCACCATGAAATCCATGTGGACCTCTCAAACAAGATTGAAATTCTGGAGAACACATTGAGTCCTCCTGAAACTCTAGGGTAGGCCTTGCATTCCACAGGCACTGGGATTAACCCTGAACTCCTCTGATACCCTGAAGAAGGTGCTCAGGATCACTAAGACTCTGGGGAAGGCCCTTAGCTTCATTGTAACCTAGGAAGACTATAGCTTCACTGAGAGCCTGGAAAGAAAATGACACCACTCACACTCTGGAGAAGTTTCTGTGCACCACTGTGACCCTGGGAAATGCCCTGAGACTCAAAAAGATTCTGAACTGGACTGAGCAACCCTGTGACCCTGGGAATGACACTGAACTCTACTGAGAACCTAGTAAAGGTGCTGAGATTTTCTGAGACCCTGGCAGAAACCCTGAACACGGTACCCTTGAGGAACTACTTAATTCCAGATGACACCCTGGGAATAGCACTTAATATGACTTAGACACTGTAAAAGGCCCTGAGAAACACTGAGAGCCTGGTAATGGCCATGAAATCCCCAGAGGCCCTAAGCAAGGCTTTTGTCTCTTTTTCAGTGAACCACACTGAAATGCTAGGAATGTCTAAGATCACACCTGAATACCCAAGGAAAAGAAAGATAACATTAAGACTATGGGGAAAACATCCTGAGCATGACTGTGAAAGTGGAGGAGACTATGAAACACACTGATGCCCTGGGCAAGGCGCCACACTCCATTGAATCAGTATGAAATGCTGTGAGGCTCTTTAGAGATCTGCAAATTCTTTCAATTCCAATGATACACTGGGAAGAGTCTTGCACCCAAATTAGATACCTGTGAAGACCCTGAATGCCTAGAGACATTGCTCTGAGTCACACTGAATTTCCGTGTATCCTTAGTACTATGGAGTTTCTGTGGAAGGCACTGAGGACCACTAATGAACATGAGAAAGCAATGAGCTTCATTGTTGATCTCAAAAATCTCTGAGCGGGCTGGGGATGTGGCTCAAGTGGTAGCGCGCTCGCCTGGCATGCGTGTAGCCCGGGTTCGATCCTCAGCACCACACACCAACAAAGATGTTGTGTCCGCCGAAAACTAAAAAATAAATATTAAAAAAATTAAAAAAAAAAAAAATCTCTGAGATACAAGGAGACCCTGGGAAAGGTCCACAAGTCTTGTTATAGTTTTAACATAAGGTGTACTCCAAATCTTTACACATGAGACAATGCAAGAAGGTTCAGAGGAGAAATGATTGTGTCTTAAGAGCCTTAATATACTCAGTAGTTCAGTTCCCTCATTTGAATTAACTGAATGGTCACTGAAGGCTGTTGAGGTGTGTCAGGAGGAGTTGGGACTTTTGGGGCATGGCATTCTGATATATATTTTGTATCTGGTGAATGGAGTTTTCTTCTGCTTTACATTGGCCATGTGCGTTTCTTCCCTCTGCCACACTCTTTTACCACTGTCACGAGGGGACAAAATTGTGATGTATGCAGTCGAGGGGAGAAATAAGAATGTCCACACTATTCTGCCCCTTTCAATGCTTTATTCACTCAAAATACTCAATAAATTTTCATTTTATAGGTTTTTAATCAAGAAAATTACAATACTTAATGCTAGGCACTGCAATGGACATAATCAATTCCCAGTAAACAATTCTAGATTAATTAATTCACAGCAAACAATTCTAGATTAATTATAGCACTGCAAAAACAAACTTAATCATGATAGTCTAATGACAGACATTTCATCTGCAAGCCTTAGGCTTTAGGTCCAGCAGATGCACTCTCACTCAGACCACTGTGATCAGGTCCGGAACCAAGGCAGGCTTTTCCTGGCATGGAGTGGATGACTGGTTGAGGAGAGGGTCATAGGGAGAAGTTGTGGCTCTCACCAAGGTCCAAACAAGGTGGTAGAGTTTGAGAGTGGTGAGGATTACACAGAGGCTCAGGAAATGATGACAAGTGATGGGATGTCAGGTCCTCATCAGGCTCTCCAGCTTGAGTGCATCCTTGTTTCAGCTGGCTGAATTCCTATTCATTTGCTCTATTATTTATACTAAATTTTGAGGTTTTGACCTCCTTTCAATCCTTATCAGCTACCACCAGATTTCTCAGTGACATCATTTACCTGGGGTCAGAAACATCTGACCCTGATCTTCTCCATTTTTTCTCTTATCAGGTGAAGACAGCCTGCCAGGGGCTTCACTCTGTTTATCATGGTGAGGGTATGTAACTTGTTTGTGGCCACACTGAAGGGCTCTGTGTGTGTGTCTGGTGAAACTGCAGGTTTCAAACAGGAATTTTTAAAATGGTGTTGCTTAGGCTCAGGCCTAAGGCCATCCTAACAACCATGATGTCCTGCCTTGCCTTAAGCTCTCAGGTATGGAGCTAGCTTTGTATGAACTAAGATGTCTGAAACCATGAGCCCTCAAATAAACTTTTCCTCCCCTGTGATTGTTCTGGTGGGTTATTTTAGTCACAGGAGTGCAAAAAGCTGAGTAAAAGAGATATTGTACCAAGAAGTGAGTAATTTCTGTGACTAAGTACTTATTAAACTCATGTTTAATAAGCATTTTGAGCATTTTGGAATTGGTGGGAGGAATTTTGAGATGTGTAGCAGTGCAGATGGAAATGCTTTAGATTTTTGTAAGCAGAGATTAATGGCTGATTCTGGTGGGAGCTCAGAAGACCAAATGGCAACAGTACACAGGTCAGTAAAGACCAGGCTCAAGAAGGTTTAGAAATGGAGGACTTTATTGGAATTTGGAATTGAGGTCATTCTTGTTATGTTCTGGCTGAGAAGTGTCTGCATTTTGCCCAGGCCCTGAGACTTTCAATGGGGCTGATTTTAGAATTGATGGACTTTTTGTTTGTTTGTTTGTTTGTATGTTTTTAGTTGTAGATGAACACAATTCTTTCTTTCTTTCTTTCTTTCTTTCTTTCTTTCTTTCTTTCTTTCTTTCTTTCTTTCTTTCTCTTTCTTTCTTTCTTTCTTTCTTTCTTTCTTTTTCTTTCTTATTATTGATGTGGTGCTGAGGATTGAATCCAGTGCCTCACACATGCTAGGTGAGTGCTCTGCCACTGACCCACAATCCTAGCCCCCAAAATGACTTCCTTATGTGATTGAAGAAATATCTAGGCAGTGTAGCATTCAGACCACGACAGAGACATTGCTGGCACCTTTTAGCTGAATTTATTGTAATATTCAGGAGTAGAAAGCAGAGCAGAAATATTTGGAAAAAATCAACTTGAAAGTTCATAAAACTAAGCCTAAGGATGTTGCAGTTGTTAAAGTCATTACCACCCCTACAAAAATGCTAAAGACTTTGAACAGAGACAATAATAAAGGTGGCTTAAGGACTTCTCAAAATCTGGCAAGTCTACACTCATCTCAAGGACCTGGGAGTAAAGGTGAGAATTTTCTTAACAAGAGACTAGAGGGGAAACCTTCTAACCCAAGGGGGCCTAGAAAGTGTTTTCCACAGGCTCCCCTACCCAAACACTCAGAGGCTGCTGAAGCCAGGGTCCCTAGAATCTTGGTTATTGCTCAACATGGTGGCAGGCCTTGGGACCAATCATGAGGTTCTTGTTCTGCATGAATGCAGGATGCTGGAGTTAGGGATTTATGGAGGGTTCTTCCATGATTTCAAAGGAAGGCCTGGGAAACCAGACAAAGTGCAACAGGATTGGAGTCCCTGTGGGCACCTGAGAAGCCAAAGTCTGCAGTTATGAGGAGGAAACTGAAGCTGCAGTGGAGACAAACCCTCCTCATTAAGAAATGCCAGTAACATGGGACATCATTCTCGGAAAGCTGCAGGAATTGAGCAGAGACAAGCCCACAGAACAACCACTTGGGCTACAAGCAACAAGGCCACAGGGGTAGGGATACACAAGACCTTTGGGAAGAACATCATGATGCCATATGTTTCAGATGTGGACACAGAACTACAGGACCTGTTTGACCAGCTGGATTTTGGTCTTGCTCTGATCCTATCCCTTCTTTTTATGCCCCTAATTTTGTGAATGAAATGTTTACTTTGTACCCATTATATATTGGGTAATAGTAAATTGCTTTTCATTTTATAGAAGCTCACAATGAAAAATTGCATTGAGCCTCAGAGAAGACTTTGGACTTGAACTCTGAGCAGTCTTGGAACTGTTGAGACCATAGAAACTCTTGGGAATGGACAAAATGTACTTTGCATTGTGAGATGGTTGTGAGCTTTTGGAGGCCAGGTGTGGAATGTGATGTTTAGGATATGGGGTGTTTCCCAAAAGCTCACATGGGAGACAATTCAAAAAGGTTCAGAGAAAAAAATGATTGGGTCCTAAGAGCATTAATTCAATAAGGAATTAACTGAGTGATAACTGAAGGCTGGTAAGATATGACTGGAGAGGTAGAACTTTGGGGGCATTTCTTTGGAGTATATATTTTATTTTATTTTATTTTTGTAGTTATAGATGGACAGCATGTCTTTATTTTATTTATTTTTATGTGGTGCTAAGGGTCGAACTCAGTACCTCATGTGTGCAAGGCAAGCACTCTGCCACTGAGCTACAGCCCCAGCCTGGGGTATATATTTTATATCTTGTGAGTAGAGTTCCTGCTCTCTCCTTCCTATTCATCCTGTGAGCTGCTTTACTCTTCCATCATGATTTTCTGCTTCACCTCGAGCCCTGAGGAGTGGAGCCAGTCTTCTGTGCACTGAGACCTCTAAAACTCTGCGCCTTCAAATAATCTTTTCCTCCTCCACAGTTGTTTTATTCAGGTTCTTACATTAAACCAACAAAAAAGATGACTAAAACAACTCAACTTAGATGCTAAAGAAGTCCCCAAACCCCACTGAGAGGCTATTGAAGGCCTTTAGCTTCATGGAAGACCCAGGGACAAAACAACAACAACAACAACAACAACAACAAAACAAAAACAAACACAAACAAACAAAAAAACCCTGAAAGATTCCCTGAGCCCCTGTAACCCATTGGGGTAAGCACTGAGCTACACTGAGGCCCTAAAAAAAGCCCTGAGCTTACACTAAGAAACATGGGGTGACCTTGAAATCCACTGACACTGTAGAAGGCCTGGAGCACCTTAGTCACTATAGGAATCTCCCTGAGTTTCAATGGCACACTGGGCAAGAAATTATTCCCCACTGAGACACTGGTGAAGGCCATTCTTTACCCAGGATACTGTGGAAGAATCTAAGTACCACTACAGAGTGTGCAGAGTTCTTTAAGCCACTGAGTCAGTAAGGTAGGCCCTAGGCCTTACTAAGACTCTTGGGAAGGCCCTGACACACAGTCAAACTCTGGGGAAGATGCTGAGCACCACTGTGATGCTGGCAATGGCACTTTAGCTCCACAGAGGCCCTGGGAAAGGCCCTGGGATTTATTAAAAAAGCCCCAAAGAGCCTGAACCTAGTGATTCCTTTGGGAAGATTCAGAGTCTTACACTGAGGCTGGAAAAAGCACTGAGCAACTGACACTCTGAGAACAGCACTGAGCCTCATGGAGAACATGTAAAAGATCCTGAAGACAAACAGGACTCTGAGGATGGCTCTGAAACTGCATGGGCCCCAGGAAAAATCAATATGACCTATTGAAACTGTGAAATCTCTGAGTGTAGTGGTGCCCCCTCCTCCACCAATGAAGCTTAATTAAGCTTCTCCAGGTACCTTCAACATATGTGTTCTTATTAACAGAATACCAGAATAAATTCCTGCCAAAAAAAAAAAAAAAAAAAAAAAGCCCAAATGTGGTTAGACTTCCTATGTCCTGTTACTCTGTCTTGTAAAAGCTAAGTTTGGAAAAAAAAAAAAAAAAGCTTTGTAATGTTAATTCTGCTTTTGTGGTAAACCATATAACCTCAGACTACTCTAAAAAAAAAGAAGAGTTAGAAAAAAGTATTCTCTATGAACTCAAAGAAATAAGATACTTTTAGGTAGACTCCAGCAAAAGTAGAAATCCAAGCCCCTCCTCCCAGTGGGTATAAAGTTCAAAGAGTTTCTAGACTAATGGTTCAGTGGAGGAAATTTTAGGATATAGCCACACTTTGAACAGCTGTTGCCAATAAACCTTCATTCTGCCAATTCCTCAGGTGTGCAGTCTCATCTGTCCTGCATCATTTGGCAATCCACATGGGATGGAAATGGTGAAGTTGCCTCTCTTGTCTCTGGAGTCTGGGATGTTGGAGGACATTGCTTCCCCTTAGCACACCACAGAGGCAACTCTACTGAAGGAGGAATGACTCACCTGACATCTCAGAGCTGCCACTTTGAACCACAACAGAACCCATGAGGAGAAGGATCCAGGAATAGGGAACATGGAGCACCACCTGACCAAACAGGTAGGGTCCCAAATTCTTCAGTTGTATCCCATCTGACTTCAACCAAGAGGCCCACGTAGGTGGAAGAGAGGCTTGGTCAACATTTGAGCATCCTGAATAACCTCCAAAAGGATTTGGAGCCAAAAAGGATCCAGGGGTCAACAAGCATAGGGGAAACCGTGACTCCCTTTTTGTTTGTGTAATATGGGGTTTTAAAATATTGCTCTGGCCACTGTTATGGCAAGATTGCAATAAATCACTGAGTCTGTCTTAAGCAGGAGATGGGATATTTATTCAACAGCTGGTAGTCTGGATTTACCAGCTGATAGGCTAAGGTGAAGATTGAAAGTTTACACTCTTTGACCACCTCCAAGGGTTAGAGTACAGCTCTATAGTCCAAAACCATATTAATCATAAGAGGCTCTTGCTATGATTCAAAGTAAACAAACAACATAATATCTAAAATCATAAGCAGAAGGGGAAGAAGGTCAAATGACCCCCTTTGATTACCAGTTAAAGAATGATTACTAACATCTAGAAAATATTTCTCTGACAGGGTACACTGTCCAAAAAAAAAAAAAAAAAAAAAAAANAGATGAAGAAGATGGTTTTTCCTTGCAGCTGCCCTTACTACAGACCCAGAAGTCACCAAAAGGGGTTCCCACCAGGACAAAGCCAAAACAAATATCAGAATCAGAACCAGATGCAGGGCTGGAGGATGGTCTGGACCAACCTCCTCACCTGGAGACTAGGCTGAGACTAAACCAATGCACCCACTGCCATCTAGAGGAACACTGGGAAAATGAATGCCCCACACTGAAGAAAGTCAACTGGGTTCTTACTACTCCTTACCAGGATAAGTGAGGACAAGTCCTTCAAGGATAATACCAGCTGTATAAACGTGTCCCTCATGATGCTCAATGACAAAGACACCCCTATGATGCTCATGAGAAAAGTTTGTGGGATTCGAAGACTTGGAAAATTATGATGAGGACTAGGACTGACTGGGCTCCATCTCTTTGGGCACCCAGAAACCTATGGTCCCAACACTTATAGGGGACCAACCTATGAAATTTGTGGTGGACACTGGGGCTTACCATTTGGTTGTGACCCAAACTGTGGGCCCACTTTCAAAGAAAGAGACCACAATTAAGATGGCCCCAGGAAACAAACTCATCATCCTTTCCTGTTATCCCAGCATTTCAATTTAGCAGTCCATGACTACTACATGGCCTGCTAAATTGAAATACTCAGATAACAATGAGAGAAGATGGCATAAAAGGAACACAGCAGCTTCTCACTCTCCTACTTAAGGCTGGTTACAAAGTTTCAAAACAGAAAGCCCAGATCTGTCAAGAAAAAGTCAAATACCTTGGTTTCTGTTTGACTCAGAGTCAGTGGCAACTGGGCTACAAGAGGAAACAGGTGACCTGCTCAATTCCAGTCCCTTCAACCTGCTGTCAAGTCAGACAAATTTGGTGCTGCTTAATTCTGCTGTGTATGGATCCCCAACTTTTCAGTTATGGCAAAACCCCTCTGAAGGCACACAAAGGAAAAAACAGGATCTGCTATTTGGGTGACCAAAAAAACAAAAAGACTTTTAGACACTAAAGAAGCACTCACCCATACACCTGAACTAGGACTCCCTGACCTCACAAAGCCTTCTTCCTGTATGTCTGTGAATGGTATGGAATAGCTGTAGGAGTCTGACTGAAATGCTGGGAACATGGCACATCCAGTGGCCTATCTATCTAAATAGCTGGACTCTGTATGTAGCCCAATGCTGGCCACCTTGCTTATGGGCCCTTGCAGCCATGGCCCTTATGGTACTGGAAGCTAATAAACTGGCTATGAAACAAGAATTAGGTGTCCATGTTCCTCATTAATTTTGACATTATAAGAGTACAAAGGATAATATTGGCTTATAATGGAAGAATGATCAGATACCAGGGCATGTTCTATGAAAATCCAAATAGACATGTTGAAGTTGTATGGACCCTAAACCCAGCCACTGTCCTGCCTATCAGAACAGAGCAACCTATTTCAACTGCACTGATGTCATGGATGAAGTGTTCTCCAGGAGACCAGACCTGACAGACAAGAGCCTATTAACCATGATGCAGAATACTTCAGAATTGAAAGCAGATGGAGACAGCCCTGAGCTTATACTCAGAAATCTGTGGTGGCTCTGAGGACCAAGGACACAATGTGGAAGGTCCTGACCACCACTGTGACAATGGGAATGTCCCATAAGCTCAAGGACGCACTGGGCAAGAACTAATCCCCATTGAGTCATTAATGAAGGTCATTAGTTATCTAGAATATTGTAGAAGAATCTAAGCACCACCAGATATTTTGAAGAGTCCTTAAACCTGCTGAAATAGAAAGGAAGACCCTAGTTCTCACTGCTACTCTTGGGAAAGTCCTGACATAAAATCAGAACTTTTCCTGGGGAAAACGCTGAGCACAACTGTTATGTTGGAAATGACACTCAGCTCCACATAGACTTGGGGCAATTCTCTGGGATTTAATTAGAAACTCTGAAAGATCCTGAACCTACTATTTCTTGGGAAAGATTCAGAGACTAGCTCTGAGGCTGGGAGAAGCAGTGAGCATCACTGAGATCCCAAGAATAGCACTGAGCCTCATAGAGAAGGTGTTAAAAATCCTTAGAGAAGGGGACTCTGAGAATAACTCTGAAACTCAGTGAGTCCCTAGAGAAACCAATGGCACCTATTGAGAACCTTCAGGAAGGCCCAGAGCTCTTACAGACCTTGGGAATGGTGCTGTGCTTCACTGAGAATCTGGAAAGGCAATGAGACACTGAGATTTTGGGGAAGGCCATGCATACATCTGTCAACCTAAGGAAGACCCTGAGCCCCCTAATACTCTGAGTAGATTTTAAACACTATTGAGTCAACAGTAAATGAACTTAAACCCTGTGTGATTTTGTTGGACTTTAGCCATGAAGACCATGAGGACCTTCCTAAACATGATTGAAATTCTGGAGAAGTCCTTGGGTCCTCCTGAGGCTGTTGGGTAGGCCCTGATCTTCTTAGATGCTAGGGTTGGCCATGAGATTTACTCATACTGAGAAAATACCAAAAATATGGATACATTGAAGAAAAATATTGACATCATGAAGGGTCAGGGACAGGCACTATGCATGACTGTGAATGTGTCAGTGTTGCTAAGTACCAATGACTGTGTGAGAAGGCAAAGAAACTAGTAAAACATTGAAGAAACTGGTGCACACATCTATAACTCTGGAGAAGTTCCTGAGACTGTCAGGAAACAAAAGGAGAAGGAAGCAAGATGGAGAGGTAAAATGGCTGCTTGTCTAAGCAGCTGTCTTTATTTATACTAATAGGTTACATTAGCTCACTGCACCATTAGTACATTAGGTGTTCTGGTCGAGCATGCATTAGTTATCATAATAGTGTCTGGGAGATACTGCAGAATGTTCCAGCTGTGGGAAACAAGACACCTCTTATTCTCCAGGAGTTTGCTCACCAGAGACACTTGCTGTTAAGTACATTTCCACAGTCACACACTTATAGATTCTTCTTTTTTGTTTTGTGTGGCCTTTTGGATGGATAACATTTGGGATTTATTTTTTGTTTTGTTTTGTTTTTCAATATTGGTGGAGGTAAAAAATAGGGTAGGTTTTGACAACAACAAAAACAAAACAACAATCCCAGTATTAGTAAACACTCACCTATGCCTAGTTGTTTAATCCAAGTAAGATTGGTTAATTACATAGTTAACCAATCCAATATATCTAAACTTCCATAATCCAGTTGGATCTTTTTAATGATGTCTACAAGGTAATCTAACTCTTTTGAAATGGAGTTACTATTGTCCCTTAAATTAAAGTAACACATATTGTTAAGGTCATTACAGTCTTTATGGTGTAATAATAGTAAATAATCAATTGCATCCCAATTGTGAAGAATGACTTAATAATTTTTTTCTTCATTTAGCATATTGATTTCCATAGAGTTAGGATTCATGTTTTTCATCATAGCACAGGCCAATTTCAAACTTTTTTGTGACAGTCAATCCAATGAGTACAAAATTATGCAAAAGCTCAGGACATATATGAATGGGCATATATTTTAAAAATTGATACATTTTTAAATGTATTTGCCCATAGTGACAAAGCAGAATAATAAATGAGAAATGGAAGCAGGTACCTTTTCAGACCTATGGGCACTAGCCCAAATGAACCCAGAATTTGTCTTAATGGAAACATGGAGAAAGGAAAAAGGACAAAAGGGAGATGGAAAGGAAATGGACATTATCCATTTCCTAAAGTGAATTAGACTGTAGGCCCCATGAATTTACAGATTCCCACATGGGAATCCCAGAAGGGCATTCAGTGAGAACAGTTATTGACAATGTCACAAGCCTGTTGGGAAAACATGGAAATCATCTTCATTAGTGAGCAAGGATTTTGATGAAAATATCTATGAGCTTCTACAGCATCTGAAAATAAAGTATAAAGGGATCTCACAGCTGCATCTGTGTGTTACCTTTCATCAGAGGTCCAGGAATTTATCAATTTAATAAAAACAGATACTACCCACTTTGCTTACCTCCATCTGTATACAACATCAACCCAGCTACAAGAGGAATGGTAGAGATCAAGAAAGAGGGGGAGTGTGTGACCTGACATAACAGAGACTCATCCATCATTAGGCATGTGAAAAGAAGTAGGTTCTTAAAAAAATATCTGTTAATTCAACTGATAGAGAAAAATTGTAAGTATTGGAGTTGTAGAATTTTTCCATAAGTGAGATATAAAATATGAATGTCCATGTCTGTTAAAGACAAAATTTTAGTGCAACCATCAGCAGTTAATTATGTATATTTATCAGTAAAATGCAGAATATTCCAGCCTGAAAAATGAGGAGAGTTTAACCATTCTGATATACACAATCTTTTATTATAAATAGTAATTACTGCTATAAAGGTATTAAGTTTTCCTACAAAAACTATCAACAATAATGACACATTAGATGCAGGAGGTTGATCCATCATTACTGGCAACAATTTTCTGTTAATTTTTTGTAGAGCTTAAAGAAGGCAGTGTAGTGTTGTTTCTTTAACAACTAGAAAAAATGAGAGAGCACACCAATATTTAATGAAATATAAGAACATGCCCAATGTAAATGTACTAGAAATTGCTATAAATGAACCAAAAAAAAAATAGAAGAAAGTGTCAAATTTGGGATGTGAGTAATTGAATATTTCTGAAATAATGTATATTCCAAGTAGGTGATAGGTTGTTAATGTTGAAATTTTTTCTGTAACAACATGAAGTCCTGATTGTAATAACACTTCCTGTAATGTTTGTAGAATTTCATCTGTGTTGTTTCATTCTATAACCAATATATCATCTATACAGTGATAAAGAAGTAAATGAGAAAATTTCTGAACACAAGAGAACAAGGCTGTATTAACAAAATATTGACATAATGTTGGGCTATTTAGCATTTCTTGTGGGAGAACTTTCCAATGCAATAAATTAGTAGGCTTATGATGGTTAAAAATGGGGAAAGGAAAAGCAAATTTTTTGATCTTTCTGATCATCAAGAAAGAGAGGAATCTTTTTAAAACATTCTTTTTAAGTCAATGCCATATAAATAAAAATCCTGAGGAATTAAGTTTGTGTTTGGTGATCTGCATTGAGAAGCAGACCCATGAGTTTATACATTTATTAATTTCTCTTAAATCTTGAAATAATCTCCATTTTCCTGATTATGGTTTTATAACAAAAAGGGGCATATTTCAACGGCTAGTAGAAGGTTCAATATATTTTGATTGTAGATGTTCTTGAATAAGGGCCTCTGCAGCTGCCACATTTCCCTTTGACAATGGCCATTATTCAACCCACAATGGAGTGGGGAATTTCCACTGTAGTGACAAGGCAGTCAGATCTGCAGAGACCCCTATAAAAAAGGTAATTCTGCAGACATCTGGAGTTTATGTAGCATGTCTCTGCCTCATGTAGGAAAAGGTATTGCCATCACATATGGCTGCACATGAGTGATAATTTGTTGAATTGGAAAGGGCAGAGCATTGTGACCACAGGGAGCTTTTGGACACTCATTCATTATTGCCTCCTATGCCCCAAACCAGAGTTGCCCTTTAAAGGGGCCATGAATGAGGCCATACCAAAGGGGTATGATATTAGCAACTATGTCCAATAATCTTATAATTGGTTTTTCATTTAAGTAAAGGGTCAATTTAGGTCTACTTTCAGTGACCAATAAACATGCTCCCATGATAGTAGAGCGAAACCTTGCATTTCCTCT
The DNA here is from genome assembly GCF_001458135.2 of Marmota marmota marmota. Taxonomy (NCBI): domain Eukaryota; kingdom Metazoa; phylum Chordata; class Mammalia; order Rodentia; family Sciuridae; genus Marmota; species Marmota marmota. The sequence continues at coordinate 5,185,753 of NW_026000001.1, forward strand.
TTTGTTTAAAGGCTGTTGAGCTGTAACATAGGGAATCACAATTAATTGAGCAATAGAGGATCCTTTGGGGAGGATTCAGAGCATATGGGACCACATTAGGCCATATATTATACCAGTGTAAACAGAATCAATTACCTCTGGAATAACAAATTCTCCTTCTTCAACACTATGAGAATGAGAAAAAAATATATATATAAAAGCATTTTTTTTTTTTTGGTAAAGTCTTCTGAATTTGAGTGAAAATTTTATACATCTCTCAAGGAAGCCACACTGGGCTTTTTCATAGTAATTAAATCTATGCCAGTGCTCCCTCTAGGGGCATGAAAGGATTTCTGGAATGATGCTCTGTTTGAACCTGAAGAGACAGCTGTGTCTGGATTGGGAACATTTGTGTCATGGGTTCTTGAGAAGGCTGAAAATATGCTTTCCCTCCTTTTTGACACTTTCCAAAAGAGATGGTTGAAATTCTTATTTATTTATTTTTTATTTATGTATTTATTTTAATTAAGTATATATGACAGCAGAATGCATTTTGTTTCACTGTACACAATTGCGGCCCAACTTTACATTTCTATGGTTGTACACAATGTAGCATTGCACCATATGTGCAGTCATACACTTACCTAGGGTAATGATGTCCATCTTATTCCCCCAGCAGCTCCTTTTTATAAAATTTTTTATTTGTTTTAATTAGTTATACATGACAGTTGAATGCATTTATGCAGCAAAAGATCATTGCTTATACTCTGCCTGTCCATCAGGATTTAACCTAATAGGACAAACAGCTAAGGTGTGAGTTTCTCCATCCTGCTCCACTTGTGGTAAACATTCATCAAATGAGATCTAACCAGTGGTGGCAGTGGCAGGAGAGGAGGAGAAGGCAGAGGGAACACCTCCATAAAGAATGTCTGGATCACAAGTGGCAGCTGGGTGGTTAGCAGACAGAGAAGGAGGTGTTTGCTGGGAGACAAATAGCATTGGACAAAGATAACAATCATGTAATGGGAGCTCGCACCTTCTCATGAGCTTCTTACCTACATCTTCCCAATCTTCTCCACTTAAATAACCACTTTCTGGGCACCAAGAGCAACAAGAACTTACTTCTGCCAGCAAAGCAGCAAGGTCTGCATTACATATGGCATGTCCAGCCTTGTAAAATAAATAGGAGAGCTCAGCCCAGTGACATGGTTGAGCATCAGACAGGTAATTTCCCACAGCTTACCAATGGGGATCAGTGCCAGCTGATGAAAGACGTGCATCAGCCTGCTCCAGGTGATAAGCTACTCCCTTCCCCCATTAATATGTCCAGAAGGGTCCCTGTTTCAAATGTCCAGGTACCACATTGGGCGCCAACTGTAAGAAAACAAATGAAAATGAAAGCAAGATGCAGATGCAAAATGGCTTCTTGTCTAAGCAGCTGTCTTTATTTATACCATTAGGTTACAGTAGCTCACTGCACCATTAGTACATTATTGTTCATTATATCACTAAGTCGGATACATTGGGTTATAATGTAAGATGTTCTTGTTAATGATCAGATAGGAGTTCTGGCCAAGCATGCATTAGTTATCTTAATAGTTTCTGTGAGAAACTGCAGAATGTTCCCACTGTGAAAAATAAGACACCTAGTATTTTCTGGGAGTTTGCTCACCAGACAAATTTTCTGTCTTCTACATTTCCTCAGTCAGAACCCTTACATGAGACTAAGCAAGAATCTTCAGAGGCACTAGGTCCCTAGTGACTAGGGACTAGGCACTAGGCCTGAGACTCAGCAAAATGCTGGGGAGGCCCCAAGAAACACTCTGACCCTGGGAATGACACTAAACTAAACTGAGAACCTGGGAAAAATTCTGAGATTTACTGAGACCCTGGCATAACCCTGAATCCAGGGTGTCCTTGGGGAAATATCTAGCCCTGTTGAGACTCTGGCAAAAGCACTGGACATGACTGAGACACAAAAAGGCCCCTTGAAAAATAAAAGCTTGGTAAAGGCCATTTTCATAGCCCATCCACTATGGAAGGCTGACCTGAAGTCATTTGTATAAATTGTGGCGATGCAAAATAAAACACAGACACAAATTACCATTATACAAGCTTAAGTATGGCTTTCCCCATCTCTCAGCCTCAAGCTCTCCAAAAGGGATAGCAAAAGAAAATTACAAGAGGCTGAAGAGATAGAGGGAAGCAGGTTTGGGAAGTGGACTGTTATTTTGGGGGATGAGTTTCTTAGAAAGTTCTGTCCAAAAAAGGATAGAAGGAGTAGGACTGCAAGGGAGCAGGGTATACCTCAGCCCCAGCAGGTACCACTACACCTGAAGCTATGCCTTGCTATCTGAGGAGGGACAACACCCAAGTCACTATGAAATGTAGTAACTGGTCAGAGCCCCCTGCCTCAGGACTGGAAGGTGTGTCCATTCAGAGTGATTTCCCACAGGCCATGAGTCCCACTGAGGCCCTGGGCAAAACCAGCAGCTTTTTGAAAACTAGGGAATATTCTGAACCACACTGAGATGCTAGGGATGTTCAAGAACATGCCAAGGGAAGAAAGGATAACATGAAACTCATGGGAAAAACTCATATCATGATTGTTTTATTGATACTTATTGAGACCCTTGGCAAGGCCCTATAATCCATGAAATCAGAACAAGAGAGCTTGAGCCTCATTAGGGACCTGGAGAATCCCTGAAACCCAATGGTACACTGAAAAAAGAACAGAACACAACTTAGAAATCTTGGAAGCCCTGAAACCCAAGAGACACTTTTGAAGACCTTCAGATTATAGAAACTCATAAAAATGATCTGAACACACCTGAAATATGGTAGACAACCCTGAGCCACAGTGAAATCCTGGGAAAGATCCTGAGACATATTGATATCTTGGGGAAAGTACTGAGGCCTACAAAGAAAAATGGAAAAGCCATGAAACACACTATTGATTTGGAAAGCACTGGAACACAAAATAAACTGGGAAAAATCTACAATTTAACATAGACACTGGTGGAGGCTCTAAAACCCACTGAGGAGATATTGAAGACCTTTAGCCCAGCAGAAGCTCTCTGGGAGAATCTGAAACACATAATACCTAAGACCCCAAAAACATGCTAGAGGATGCCCTGAGCCAGTATAAGCCAATTTGGAAAGCGCTGAATCAGACTAAGATTCTGGAGTAAGCCCTAAGTTTACACTCAGAAACTTGGGGTGGCCCTGCATGCTGGTGACACAGAAGGAAAAACCCAGAGCTCCACTATGACAATGAAAATATCCCTGAGTTTCAATGACACTGAGCAAGGTACTATTCTCCTTTGAGACACTAGAGAAGGTCATTATTTATACAGAATAATGTGGAAGAATGTAAGCACCACTTGACATTTTGCAGAGTCCTTAAACCCACTGAAATAATAGGCTAAGCCCTAGACCTATTCAAGTCTCTTGGGAAGACCCTGACACAAAATCACACTCTGGAGAAAATGCTGAGGAACACTGTAATGTAGAAAATGGCACTGAGCTCCACACAGATCCTGGGCAAGGCCTGGGATTCAGCAAAAAAAAAACCTGAAAACCCCTGAAACCACTATTTTGTTGGGAGCAACTTAGAACCTACCTCCAAGTCTAGGAGAAGTAGTGAGCATTACTGAGACTCTAAGAATAGAAATAAGCCTCATGGAGAAGCTGGAACAGACCCTGAAAGAGAAGAAGACTCTGAGAATGGATATGAAACTCAGTGAGCCTGTAGACAAGGTAATGTGACCTATTGAGGGCCTCAGGAAATCCCAAGTACATGGTGATGTTGGGAACAGAGTTGAAATACACAGTGATACTGATTAAAAAAAATGAGACCACTAAGACTCTTGAGAATTTTGTGCATACATTTATCAACCTAAGGAAGGCCCTTGGATTTCTAAAGACTCAGAAGAAGATTTTGAATATCATTGAGACAACTGTGAATGAGCTAAAATACTCAGAGACTCTTACTGAGGACTTTAGCATCTTTTAAGCACTGGGAATTATTTTGATCACCACAAACACCATGTCAAACTTGCTAAATAAGAGTGAAATTCTGGGGAAAGCCTCTAGCCCTCCTGAGACTCTAAGGTAGGACTGAGCCCACTGACACTGGGAAAAACCCCTGAAACCCTCTAATGCCCTGAAGAAGGACTTCAGGATCACTAAGACTCTGAGGCAAGCCCTAAATACCAAAGAACCTGGGAATTATATAATTTTAATGAGTGCCAGGAAGGTTGTGAACCCACTAAGATAGGAGAGAAGGCCCTGCCACCACTGTGACCCTGGGGAATGCCCTGAGACTCAGTAACTATTAAATATAGAAAAAGAAATACCCACAAATATTGAGACCTAGGAAAAGAAATAGGAAAGAAAGCCATACCATGATGACTTCCTTCTCTCCCATGATAAATCTTCCCAGACACTGACCACAAGAGAGGAGAAAGAATCTCAGCAAACCTAGAAGTAATAGTTTCTAGGAAATATTAATTTTCTTTAATACAACTCCTTTCCCAATACTGGCCACCAACACTTCAGCATGATTCAAATCCCTGAGTGCCCACACTGACATGCTCACTAAATCACCCATGACCTATATAAGCCCATTTCCCTCCTTTGTAACTCATGTTCCACCAGTAAATTGGGTGCATTTTCATTGGTAAAGTCCTGTTCCTGAATAAGAGCAACAATGATCTGGGAAGTTTGCCTCCAGCATAGTCTTTTTCTTCTAACAGTAAGGAACTGTTGGTCCTGAGCAACACTGTGATCCTGGGTATGACAGTGAACTCCAGTGACAACATGGGGAAGTTGCTAAGATATTTCTGAGACCATGGCAGAAACCCTGAATCTAGTGTGTCATTGGGGAATTATCTAGTCCACACTGACCCCTTAGAACTAAACTAAGGTCATTTGTGTGAATTTGGGGTGACGCAAAATAAAACACAGACACAAATTACTTTTACACAAGTTTCAGAATGGCTTTTCCCAGTTCTCCAACTCAAGCTCCCCAGAAGGGATAACAAGAGAAAATCACAAGAGGTTGACTAGAGCGAGGAAAGCAGGTTCTGTTGGGAGTCGCCCGGGCTCCAAAGACTAACTTCCCCATCCCCCAGGAAGAGCCATCCAATGGTGAGCCCTGCTGGCTCACATGATTCCTACCCACAAATCAGACTAGCCCTGCTGGCTCACATGATCCTTACCCACCAATCAGAAGCACCCCATGCCAACTGTCAAACCCTTCAACCTTTAAACTGTCATAACTATCAAACCACCCTTGGCTCTATAAATATGCGGAGCTATTTCTCAATAAACGGGCATTTTCTCCAACTATGAACCTTGTTTGTTCTTTCAGGTTTAAAAGTGAATGTTTTATTTAGGGGAATGCTATTCTTAGAAAGTTCTATCCAAAAAAGGGCAGAAGGAGTAGGTCTACAAGGGAGCAGGTGAGTGTACCTCAACCCTAGTGGGCATGCCTAAACCTGGATCTATGCCTTGCTATCTGAACTGGGACAACACCCAAGTCCTATGAAATGTAGTAACTGGTCAGAGCCCCCTGCCTCAGGACTGGAAGGTGTGTTCATTTGGAGTGACTTCCCACAGGGCCTGGGCAAAACCAATAGCTTCTTGAAAACCTGGGGAATATTCTGAACCACACTGAGATGCTAGGAATGTCCAAGAATTCCAATGAATGCCCAGGAAAAGAAAGGATATCACTAAACTCATGGAAAACACTTGTATTATGTGTTGTGAGACTAGAGGAGACCATGAAACTTATTGAGACCCATGGCAAGACCTCACAATCCATGAAATCAGTACAAGGGAACCTGAGCCTCATTAGTGACCTGGAAAATCCCTGAAACCCAATGGTACACTGAAAAAAAAAAAAAAAAGAACAGAAAACAACTCAGAAACCTTGGAAATCCTGAAGCCCAAGAGACAATTTTGGAGACCTTCTGATGATACAAACCCATAGAAATGATCTGAACACACCTGAAATATGGTGGACAACCTGAGCCACAGCAAAATCTTGGGGAAGAACCTGAGACTTACTAATATCTTGGAAAAAGTACTGAGGCCCACAAAGTAAATACAGAAAAGCCATGAAACACACTATTGACTTGGAAAGCACTGGAACACAAAAATTAAACTGGGAAAAATCTACAATTTAAGACAGACACTAGTGGAGGCCCTAAAACTCACTGAGGAGATAATGAAGACCTTTAGCCCAGCAGAAGCTCTCTGGAAGAATCTGCAACACAGTCATACTTAAGATCCAAAAAAGACCCTAGAGGATGCCCTGAGCCACTATAATCCAATTGGGAAAGCACTGAACCAGACTAACACCCTGGAGTAAGCCCTGAGTTTACACTCAGAAACTTGGGGTGGCCCTGAGTGCTGCTGACACAGAAGGGAAGACCCAGAGCTCCACTAGGACAATGGGAATATCCCTGAGTTTTAATGACACACTGAGCAAGGGATATTCCCCTTTGAGACACTAGAGAAGGCCATTATTTCTCCAGAATAATGTGGGAGAATCTAAGCACCACTGAATCATTTGCAGAGTCCTTAAACTCACTGAAATAATAGGCTAGGCCCTAGAACTATTCAAGTCTATTGGGAAAACCCTGAAACAAAATCACACTCTGGGGAAGATGCTGAGGAACACTGTGATGTGGGGGAAGGGCACTGATCTCCATACAGACCCTGGGTAAGGCCTGGGATTCAGTGAGAAACCCTGAAAGGCCCTGAAACCACTATTTTGTTGGGAGCAACTCAGAGGCTAGCTCTGAGTCTAGGAGAAGTGGTGAGAATTACTGAGACTCTAAGAATAGCATTGAGCCCCATGGAGAAGCTGGAAAAGACCCTGAAAGAAAATGAGACTCTGAGGATGGATCAGAAACTCAGTGAGTCTCTGGAAAAAGTAAAGAGACCTGTTGAGAGCCTCAGGAAAGTCCAAGTACTTGCTGACCTTGGGAATGGAGCTCAGATGAACAGAGATCCTGGGAATAAAATGAGACCACTAAGACTCTTGAGAATTTTGTGCATACATTTGTCAACGTAAGGAAGGTCCTTGGATTTCTGAAGTCTCTGAAGAAGATTTTGAATATCATTGAGACAACTGCGAGTGAACTTAACCACTCTGAGACAGTTACTGGGGCCTCTAGCCTTTTTTAAAGTCTGGGAAATATGTTGATCACCACAAACACCATGAAACTTTCTACACAAGATTGAAATCTGTGAAAAGCCTCTAGCCCTCCTGAGACTCTAAGGTAAGACTGAGCCCCACTGACACTGGAAAATACCTCTGAAACCCTCTAATGCCCTGAAGAAATCCTTCAGGATCACCAAGACTCTGGGGGAAGTCCTGATCACCATTAGAACCTGGGAATAATATAATTTCACTGAATGCCTAGGAAGGGTGCAAAGCCACTAAGATACTGGAGAAGGCCCTGACACTGCTGTAACCCCGGGGAATACCCTGAGACTCAGTAACTATTAAGTATAGAAAAAGAAATACCCACAAATTGTGAGACCTAGGAGAAAGAAATAGAATGGAAAGCCATACACTGATGACTTTCTTCTCTCCCATGATAAATCTTCCCAGACACTGACCACAAGAAAGGAGAAAGAGTCTCAGCAAACCTAGAAGTGATAGTTTCTAAAAAAAACATTATTTTTTTTATTATGACTCCTCTCTCAATACTGGTCACCAACTCATTAGCACAAGGATTCAAATCCCTGAGTGCCCAGACTCACATGCTCACTAAATCACCCACAACCTATACAAGCCTATTTCTGTCCTTTATAGCTCATGTGCCATCAGTAAATTGGGTGCATTTTCATTGGTGAAGTCCTATTCCTGAATAAGGGCAAAAATGATCTGGGAAGTTTGCCTCCAGCATAGTCTTTTTGTTCTAACAAAAGAACTGGATCTGGATTGGTTCTGAGCAATACTGTGATCCTGGATATGAAAATGAACTCCAATGAGAACATGGGAAAGGTATTAAGATATTTCTGAGACCATGGCAGAAACTCTGAATGTAGTGTATCCTTGGAAAACTATCTATCCAAGCTGACACCCTGGGAATAGCACTGAACTTGACTAAGACACTGAAAAAGGCCCTGAGACAAATGGAGAGCCTGATCATGGCAATGAGCCTGGTAGTGCCATGAGGTCCACTGAGGCCCTGGGCAAGGTGTTTGGCTTTTTGAAAACCTGGAGAATACCTTGAACAACACTACTAAGCTGAGAAGGTCTAAGGGCACAACTGAATGCATGATGAAAGGAAGAAGAATGTTAAGACTCTGAGGGAATAGTCTGAGCATGACTGTGACTGGAGGAGACCATGAAGTTTACCGAGACCCTGGGCAAGGATTCACAATCCACTGAATTAGTAGTAGAGCACATGAGCATCTTTAGTGACCTGAAAAACCCTGAATTCCAGTGATGACACTTGGAAAAGGCCAGAACACCAGTTAAAAACCAATGAAGAGCCAAATAGAAAGAGACAATCGTGAAGGCCTTTGAATCACATAAATTCATGAAAAGCATTGGAACACTGCTGAAATGATATAAAAAGCCCTTAGTGACAAAGAAATCCTAGAGATCATCCTAAGTACTGCAGATACCCTGTGGAAGTCATTGAGACCCAATAGAGAACATGGGAAGGCTATTAGCTTTATTGTTGAGCTGGAAAAGCACTGACAAACAAGGAGACCATGAGCAAGACCCCAATGCCAATGACCCTGGTGGAGGCCCTGAACACCACTGTAATGCTATTTATTGAAGAGGTTTAGCCTGAGATCCAATTATACCTGAGATCTCAGAAAAGACAAAGAGCATCCGTGAGCCTGTGTTAAGTCATTGGGGAAAGCACTGAGCCAGACAGACCCTGCAGAAAGCCCTGAGCTTACCCTAAGAAACACGGAGTACCCTGAGTGCCTCTGTCACAGTGTGTAAATCCCTGAGCAATGGGAATGACAATGACAATGGGAATATCTCTGTTATAATGACACATTGGCAAATTCTATTCCCCAATAAGACACCAGGGAAGGCTATTATTTCCCAAAATATGGTGGAAGAATCTGAGCACCAATAGATATTGCACAGAGTACTTAAATCCACTGAAAGAGTACTGTAGGCTATATGCTACTCTATTGTACTTGGAAAGGTCTTGCAAACAATTGAATACTGTGGAGAATGCAGAGCACAACTGTGATGCTGGGAATGGCACTTATCTTCACAGAGACCCTGGTCAAGGTCCTGAGATGCATTGAGAAACCCTGCTTGGCCCTGAAAACTGTGTTTTGCTTGGGAACATTCAGAGCCTCGTTCCAAGGCTAGAAGCACTGAGCATCATGAAGACACTGAGAATAGCACTGAGCCTCAGAGGCAACCTGTAAAAGAATTGGATACTGAGCTTAGTTCTGAAACTCAGTGTTCCACTACAAAGGGCATTGAGAACTTTGGGAAGGCCCTGAGCACATGGTGAAATTGTGAATGATGCCAATCTGCACTGAACATCTGGAACAGAAATGAGACCACTAACACTCTTGGGAAGGTTGCCATACATCTGTAAAACTAAGGAAGGGCCTTGGCTTTCCAAAAATTCTGAAGATCATTTAGATCACCATTGAAAATTAACAAATTTAACAAATTTTTGAATCTTTGAGCCTCTTCTAAACACTTGGCAATACTACATACATCATGAATAACATATAGACCTTTCTAAACAATATTGAAATTCTTGGAAAGGTCTTGAGCCCTCATAAGAATCTAGGGTAGGCCTTGAGGCCCACTGACCCTGGGAAAGGTGATGAGTCCCTTTGATACCCTGCCTGTCACTTAGACTGTGATCATCAGTGTTTCCTGGGAAGACTCTAGGGTAGGTCCTGAGTGCTCAGGAAGGCAGTGACACCACAAATACTCTGCAAAAGCCCTGGAGATAACTGTAATCCTGGGGAATGCCCTAGACAAAGACTCTGGGCAGGACCTGAGCAACACGGCGACCTAGAGAATGGCAATGAACTCCACCAAGAACCTGGGGAAAGTGCTGAGATTTACTGAGACACTGACAAAAACTCTGAATGCCAAGAAACTTTTTTTAAGGCCTTTGAATCCACAAACTCATGGAACACCCCTGAAATCTATGGACAGTTGTGAGTCATGTGAAAATCCTAGAGATATTCCTGACAACTACAGATATATTGTGGAAGGCTCTGAGCCCCACTAAGAACATGGGAAAGCCATAAACTTCATCATAGAACTGAAAAAACACTGGGACACAAGGAGACACTAGGAAAGGTCCACAACCCCATTTTAATGCTGGAGGAGCCATGAACCCTACTGTGCATCTATTAATTGAAGATCTTCAGCCTCTCAGAAGATATGAAGCAAAAAATCTGAAAGTTAATCATACCTAAGTTCTCACAAAAGACCCTAGAGAATTCCCTGAGTCCCTGTAAGTCACTGGAAAATCCAATAATACAGACATAAACCCTGGAGTAAGCCCTGAGTTTAAACTAATAAACATGGGGTAGCCTTGACACAGTGGAGAAGGTCCTAAGCACCACTATGACAATGGGAATATCTCTCTGTTACAATGTCACACTGAAAAAGGCTCTCTTTCCTGGTGAAACCACAGGAAAGTCCATTATTTTCCCAGATTACTGGGAAATAATCAAAATTCACTAGATATTGTATAAAGTTCTTAAATTCACTGAAATACTAGGGTAGGGCCTAGGCCTCACTATTATTCTTGGGAAGGCCATGACATATATAACACTTTAGATGCTAAGCACCACTGTGATCTATGGAATGACACTTAGCTCCACTCTGGACAAGGCCCTGGGATTCAGTGGGAAACACCGCACAGCCATGAAAACTATATTTTTTATTTTTTGGGAAGATTCAGAGCATCATAATGAGCTGGATTAAGCATGAGCATCACTGAGACTCTGAGAATAGCACTGGGATTCTTAAACTGCCTGGAAAAGACTCTGAAATAATAGGAGACTCTGGTAGGCTCTGAAACTCAGTGTTACCCTACAAAAGAAAACATTGCCTATTGAGGCCCCAGGGAAGGCCCTGAGGAAATGGTGAAACTGTGGAAGGTGCTGATTGGTACTGAGAGCTGAAGGCAATGGAATACTAACTTTCTTGGGAAAGTTGTGTAGACATCTGTCAATGTACGGAGGGCCCTCTGCCTTCTTAAAAATCTGATGGATATTTTGAACACCACTGAGACAAAAGTGAATGAAATTAATGAATCTGAGATTCTTGTTGAAGACCTGAGCATCTTCTAAACACTGGACAATATCCCAAGCACCATGAAGACCATGTGGAACTTTCTAAACCAGATTAAAATTCTGGGCAAGGCCTTAAGCCCTCCTGAGACACTATGGTAGGCCCTGAGGAATACTGTCACTAGGAATACTCTCAACTCTTCTGACACCATGACTGTCACTGAGACACTGGTGTAGGCCCTGATTATCAGTGTGACCTGGGAACAGTAAAGCTCCACTGAGTGCCTGGGAAGGTCATGGCAGCACTGAGACTGGAGAAGGCCCTGGGCACCACTGTGACCCTGAGGAATGCCCTGATTCTCAGTAAAACTTGGGGCTTACCCTGAGCAACACTGTGACCCTGAGAATGGCAATGAACTCCACTGACAAATTGGAAAAGTAGCTGAGACTTTTTTGAGACCTAGGCAGAAACTCCAGAATAATGTGTCTTTATGGAAGTATAGAAGCCATGGAGACACTTTGAGAATAGCACTGAACATGACTGAGACACTGGGGAAAACTGAGAGCCTGGTAATGGACATGAGTTTCACAGCAACTGGCAAGGCCTTTGTTACTTTGAATAACTGGGTAATATTTTGAATCACACTGGACTGTGGGGAATGTCCAAAAGCTCAACTGGATGCACGAGGAAAAGAAAGAGAACACGAAGACTGTGGAGGAATGTGCTAATCATGACTCTGACACTGGAGGAGACCATGAAACCCACTGAGATCCTGGGCAAAAACCTACAACCCATTGAATCACTGCCAGACTCAATGAGACTCCTTGATGACCTGCAAATGCACTGAATTCCAGTGACACACTGGGAAAAGCCAATTAGGATACCAATTAGAACTGAGTAAAGGCTCTTAATGCCAAGAGACACTTTTGAAGGACTTTGAGTCACACAAATTCATGGAAAGCATCTGAACATGCCTGAAATTTTATGGATTGCCCAGAGTCACACTAAAATCTGGAGATTGGCCTGAGAACTACAGGTACACTGTGTAAGGCTGAGGCCCTCTACAGAGTGTGGGAAAGCCAAGAGCTTTGTTTTTGAGCTGGAAAAGCAGTGAGACACAAGGACACCTGGAAAAGATCCACAATCTCACTGAGACTCTGGTGGAGGCCCTGAAGCCCACTGTAAAACTGTGTATTTAAAGACTTTACTCTCACAGAAGTTCTGAAGAAAAAAATCAAGATCCGATTATACCTGAGCTCTCCAAAAGATCCCAGAGAATACTCTGAGCCCCTGTATTCTTTGGAGAAAGCAGTGAACCAGACTGAGACACTGCAGAAAGCCAAGAGCTTCCACTAAGAGACATTGGGTAGCCCTGAATGCGGCTGACACAGCGGGAAAAATCTGAGCACCACTATGACAGTGGGAATATCTCTGTTACAAGAGCACACTGAGTAAGGCTCTATTCAGCAATGTGACACTGGCAGAAGGTTGTTATTTTCACAGAATACTAGAGAAGAATCTGAGCACAATTAGATATTGTGCAGAGTTCTTAAATCCACTGAAATAGTAGGGTAGGCCCTGGATCGCACTACAATATTTTGGAAGGCCCTGAAACACAATCAAACTGCTAGGAAGATGCTGAGTATAACTGTGATGCTGGGAGTGGCACTTTGCTCACAGAGACCCTGGGCAAGGTCCTTGGATACAATAAGAAACCCTGAGAGGCCCTGAACACTGTGTATCCTTTGGGAATATTCAGAGCCTTACTCTAAAGTATGAAGAATAACTAACTATCACTGAGACTCTTAGAATAGCACTGGGTGTATTGAAAACCTGTAAAAGTCCTGGAAATACTAGGAGCCTCTATGTTTGGCTCTGAAACTCAGTGTTCCTCTGAAAAACAGAAATGAGACACATTGAGCCCTCTGGAAAGGCCTGAGCATATGATAAAATTGTGAATGGTGCTGATCTGCACTGAGAGCCTGGGAAGACAGTAAGACCACTAAGACTCTTGGAAGGTTGTGCACAACTATGTCTACCTAAGGAAGGTCCATTCACCTTCCTAAGTATCTGAAGAATATTTTGAACACCATTGAGATCATAGTGAATTAAATTAATGAATCTGAGACTCTTATTGAAGCCTTGAGGCTATTTTAAAAAATGGGCAATATTCAAAACACCACAAAGACCATAAGGACCTTTCTATATAAGATTGAAATTCTGGGATGACTTTGAGCCATCCTGAGACTTTAGTGGAGGTCCTGAGGCCCATTGACACTGGAATAGTCCCTGACCATGTCTGATATCTAACATGTCTCTAAGCCTCTGAGATAGGCGCTGATTATCAGTGTAACCTAGGAAGACTATAGCTTCACTGAGTCCCTGGGAAGGAATGACACCACAATGACGCTGGAGAAGGCCCTGGGCACCACTATGACCCTGCAGAGAATGTCTTGAGAATCAATGAGATTGTGTCCTGGCCCTGAGTACCACTCTGATCCTCGGAATGGCAATAAACTCACTAAGAACCTGAGGAAAGTGCTGAGATTCACTGAACCCTGGCAAAGATGCTAAATCCATTGCATCTTTAGGCAACTATATAAATCATGAGGAGACTCTGGGTATAGCACTGAACATAACTGAGTCAGTGCAAAATGCCCTGCAAGAAACTGAGAGCCTGGTCATGGTCATGATTTCCACAGAGGCCCTGGGCAAGGCCTCTGGCTCTTTGAAAACCTGGGGAACATTCTGAATCACACTGGGAGGCTCAGAATGTCTAAGAGCTCAAACGAATGCACAAGGAAGTGAAGGATCATACTAAGTCTCTGGGGACACCCTGAGCACTACTGTGACAATAGAGAAGACCATGAAACCCCCTGAGACCTGGGCAAGAATCAGGGAATTACAATAAACACACAACCTGGGAAAGGTGCTGAGATGAGTGAGACTCTGGCAAAATCTCTGAACTCAATGTGATTTGGGGGAATTATCTAAGACCTGGTGAGACTCTTAGAATAGCACAGAACATGAGTGAGACTTTGCAAAAGGCCCTGAGTAATCCTCAGAGTCTGAAATGTAATGGCCATGAGTTCCACTGAGGCCATGAGTGAGGCCTTTTTCTCTTTGGAAACCTGGGTAACACCCTGAACCACACTGAGATACTACAAATGTCCATGAGCTGAACTGAATGCATGAGGGAGGGAAGGAGAACACTAAGATTCTGGAAAAACACCCTGAGCTAAACTGTGAGACTGTAGAAGAAATGACATCCACTGTGACCAGGGGCAAGAACCCACAATCCACTGAGTCATTACCAGAATCTGTGAGATTCCTTAGTGACCTAAAAAAGCCCTGAAATCCAGTGAAACAGTGGGAAAGCTCAATTAAAATATCATAAATGTTCTGAATGCCAAGAGACACTTTTGAAAGCCTTTGAATCACAAAAACACAAGGAAAGCATCTGAATACCCCTGAAATTCCATGAACAGCCCTGAGTCACACTAAAATTTTGGAGCTATTTCAGATACCTACACTGGGAAATGCACTGACATCCATTATATAGCATGGGAAAACCATGAGCTTCATTGCTGAGCTTAAAAAACACTGAAACAAGGCGACCCTAGGAAAGATCCACAACCCTACCTTGACCCCTGGTGGAGGCCCTGAAACAAGGTGTGAAACTATGTATTGAAGGCCTTTAGCCTCACAGAAGTTCTGGTTGGGGGGGACTCTGAGACCCAATCATACCTGGCATCTCAAAAAAGACCCAAGAGAATTCCCTGAGCATTGTAAGTCATTGAGAAAAGCACTGAGCCAGACTGAGACCCTAGAAAGAGCCCTGAGCCTATACGTGTAAGCATGGGGTAGCCCTGAGGGCTGCTGACCCATTGGGAAAAGCCCTGAGCACCCCTATGGTAATGGGGCTATCTCTCTGTTACAGTGACACACTGGGCAAGGATCTATTCCCCCGATGAGACACTTGGGAAGGTCATTTATTTTCTTGAATACTGTGGAAGATTCTGAGCACCACTAGATATTTTATATCCACTGAAATAGTACTGTGAGCCCTAAACCCCAATATGAGGTTTAGGAAAGCCCTCACACACAATCAAACACTGAGAAAGATGCCAAGCACCACTGTGATGCTGGGAATGGCACTTAGCTCCAGAAAGAACCTGTGGAAGGCTCTGGAATTCACTGAGAAACCTTGGTCATCCATGAACTCAATGTTTCCTTTCAGAAGATATAGAGCCCCGCTCTGAAACTGGTAGAAACATTGAGCATCACTGAGACTCTGAGATTGGAAACAAGCCTCAGGGACAACCTGTAATAGACCCTGAAATAAAATATACTCTGAGGTTGGCTCTGAAACTCAGTCATTTCCTGCAAAGAGCAATGAGACCTATTAACCCTTGGGAAGGCTTGGATTAAACTGTGAATCCGTGAATGGTGCTCACCTGTACTGAGAGCCTGGAAAGGCAATGAGACCACTGAGATTTTTAGAAAAATTGTGCACAAATTTTCTGTCAAAATGAAAAAGGACTCTTGCCCTTCCTATGAATCTGAAGATTATTTTGAACACAACTGAGACAATAATGAATAAAATTAATGGAGCTGAGACTCTTGTTTAAGGATTAGGCCTCTTCTACACAGTGGACAATATTCCAAGCACCAGGAAGACCATTTGGACCTTTCTAAATGTGACAGAAAATGTGGGGAATGCCTGGAGCCCTCCTGAGACTCTAGGTTAGGCTCTGAGGCCCACTGACATTGGGAAAGACCAGATCCCCTCTGATACCCTGAGTGTCACTAAGGCTCTGGGGTACTGACATCACTGTTACCTGGAAAGACTATATCTTCTGTGAGGGCTTTTGAAGGCAAAGATACCACTAAGATTCTGCAGAAAGTCCTGGACAAAATTGTGACTGTGCGGAATGCCCTGAGACTCAGTAAGACTCTGGTCTGACCATGAGCAACCCTGTGATGCTGGGAATGACAATAAATTCCACTGGCAAACTGGGAAGTGTGCTGAGATTTTTCTGAATCCCTGGTAAAAACTCTAAATTCATTATTTCTTTCTGGAATTATCTAAGACCTGATGAAACTCTGGGATAAGCAGTATACATGATTGAGAGACTGCAAAAGACCCTGAGTAAAACTGAGTGCCTGGTAATGACCATGAGTTCCACTAAGGCAATAGGCAATGACTTTGGCTCTTTGAAAACCTAGGAATCATCCTAAAAAACACTGATATTATGGGAATGTTCAGTAGCTCAACTGAATGCACGAGGAAGGGAAAGAGAACACTAAGACTCTGGGGGAATACTCAGACACAGCACTAAGCCTGGAGGAGATCATGAAGCCCACAGAGAACCTGGGCAAGACCCATAATCCAATGAATCAGAACCAGAGACCATAGCCTCCTTAGTGTCTTGCAAAGCCCTGAATTTCAGTGATTCACTGGGAAGGCTCTGAACACCGTATAGGAACCAGTGAGTGCCCTGAATCACAAGAGACACTTCTAAAGGCTTTTAAATCACAAACACATGGAAAGCACCTGAACATCTGTGAAATGCAGTAGTCAGGCCTGAGTCCCACTGAAAACATGGAGATGGAGCTGAGAACTACCCATACACAATGAGAAACAGTGAGGCCCACGACAGGACATGGGGAGCATGAGCTTCATTGCTGAGCTGGGCAAGCACTGAGACACAGGAGACCCTGGAAGAGGTCCACAAGCCAACATTAACCCTGGTGGAGGCGCTGAACAAAACTGTGAAACTCTTCATACAAGGCCTTTGGCCTCACAGAAGCTCTGGGGGAAAACTGTTACACCCAATGTACCTGACATCACAATAAAGATGCCAGAGAATTCCTAGGCCCCTGGAAGTCATTGCAGGAAAACACTGAGCCAAACTGAGACCCTGAAGAAGGCCCTGAGCTTATATTAAGACACTTGTGGTGGCCCTGAGTGCTGCTGACACACTGGGAATATTATGAGCAGTTCTAGGGAAGTCTCTCTGATGACAACGACACACTCGGGAAACCTCTATTCCCCAATGAGACACTATAAATGTCATTATTTTCCCAGAATACTATGGAAGAATCTGAGTACCACTAGATATTGTTCCACATTCTTAAAATCACAAAAAATATTGTGGTAGGCCCTAAGTCTCACTACAGTTCTTGGGAAGGCCCTGACAAACAATCAAATTCTAGGGAAGATTCTGAGCACAACTGGGGTGTTTGGAATGGCACTTAGCTCCACAGACACCCTGGGCAAAACCTCAATGACCCTGAACACACTGTTTCCTTTGGAAAGATTCAGAGCCTCATTCCAATAATGACAAAAGCACTGAGAATAGCACTGAGCCTCATGAACACCTTACAAAAGACCCTGAAATTATACTATTCTCTGACGTTGGCTCTAAAACAGTGTTGCCCTGCAAAAGGCAATGAGACCTATGGAGACCCTTGGGGAGGCCCTGAGCACATGATGTGTTTGTGGATGGTGCTGATCTGCACTGAGAGCTGGGAAGGCAATGAGATCACAAAGTCTTGGGAAAGTTGTGCCTACATCTGTCAATATAAGGAGGGCTCTTTTTCTTCTTAAAACGCTGATGAATATTTTGAACAGAACAGAGACAACAGTGAATGAAATTAATGAACCTGAGACTTTTTTGAAGACTTGAGCCCTTGTTAATACTGGGAAATATTACAGGCACCATGAATACCATGTGAAACTTTCTAAACAAGATTGAAATTCTGAGGAAGACATGAACCCTCCTGAGACAGTAGGGTTGGCCCTTTGGCCCACGGACACTGGAAAAGATATGAAATCCCTTTGATACCCTGAGTCTCACTATGATTCTGTGGTAGGCCCTGATAATCAGTGTAACCTTGGAAAACTCACTGAGTGCCTAGGAAGACAATAACACCATTAATTCTATGGAGAAGGCCTGGGCACCACTGTGACCCCTGTAATGTACTCAAACTCAGTAAGACACTGACTTGCACTGAGTAACACTTTTACCCTAGGAATGACAATGAATTCCACTGACAAATGGGGATAAGTGCAGAGATTAACTGAGACCCCAGCAAGAACTCTAAACCCAGGGTGTCTTTATGGAACTCTAACCCTATTTAGTGTCTGCGAATAGCACTCAAAGTCACTAAGACACTGCAAATGGCCCTGAGAAAAAAAATGAGAGTGTAGTAATGGCTAAGAGTTCCACTGAAGCTTTTGGAAAGACCTCTGGCTCCTTGAAAACCGGGGAAACATCCTTTCCCATGCTGGGAATGTCAAAGAGCTCAACTGAATGCACAAGGAATGGAAGCAGAGCACTAAGACTTTGAGGGAGCATCCTGAGAATGACTGTGAGCAGGAGAGACCAAGAAACCCAATGAGCCTTGGAGCAAGGACCCACAATCCATTGAATCACTACCAAGGTCCATAATACCCCTTTGTGACTTTCAAAAGCTCTGAATATCATGGATACACTGAGAAAATGCTGAACACCAATTAAAAACCAGTGAAGGCCCTGAATGCCTAGAAATTATTTTGAAGACCTACGATCACATAAACTCATGGAAGGTCTCTGAACAGACCTGAAACACTGGACAGCCCTGAGTCACACTAACATGCTAGAGATTGTCCTAAGCACTACACATACATTGTGGAAGGAATGAAGTTACTCAAGAAAATATGGGAAAGCCAAGAGCTTCATGTTGAACTTAAAAAAAAAAAAAAACTGAAACACAAAAGATCCTGGGAAAGATCCACCACCCTGCTAAGAGCCTTGTGTGCCTTGTGCACAACTCTCAGCTTGTTCATTGACAGCCTTTAGCCTCACAGAAGCTCTGGGGAATAATCTGAGACCCAATAATAGCTGAGATCTCAAAAAGCACACTAGAGAATTCCTTGAGCCCATGTAGATCAGCAGGAAAAGCACAGAGCTAGAGTGAGACCCTGGAGAAACCCCTGAGCTTACACTAGCAGACATGGGGTAGCCCTGAGTGCTGCTGACATGGCGGGGTAGGCCCTGAGCACCACTATGACCAAGGGAATACCTCTGAGTTTCAACAGCACACTTGGTAAGGCTGTATTCCTCAATGAGACACTATGGAAGGCGACCAGAATGCTGTGGAAGAATTTAACACTACTAGATATACTGCAGAGTTCTAAAATCCACTGAAATGGTGCATAGGACTCAATACACTACTTGAGAAAATACTCACAATCAAATTTGGGGGACATGTAGAGCACAAGTGTGATACTGAGAATGGCACTTAGCTCCACAGAAACCTTGGCCAAAGCCTTGGTATTCATTGAAAAACCCTTAATGGGTTCAATGCCTTGAGCCCTCCTGAGACTCTAGGGTAGATCCTGAGGCCCATGGACACTGGGTAATACTCTGAACCCCTCTGATACTCTGACTGTTATAACTCTGGGATAGGCCCTGATCATCAGTGTAACCTGGAAAGACTGTAGATTCACTGAGAGCCTGGGTAGCCAATGACACCACTAAGATGTTAAAGAAAACCCTGGGTACCACTGTGACCCTGGGAATGCTCTGAGAATAACTCAGTTTCTGGGCTGACCATGAGCAACTATGTGACCCAAGGAATGGCAATGGACTTCATGAGAACCTTGGAAATGTGCTGAGAATCACTGAGACCCAGGCAAATACTCAGACACAAATGAATCTTTGGGGAACTACCTAAGCCTTTGTGAGACACTTGGAATAGCCCTGAACATGACTGAGACATTGCAAAAGGCTGTGAGAAAAACTGAGATCCTGATGATGGGCATAAGTTCCACTAAGGCCCTAAGCAAGTCCATTGGCTCTTTGAAAACTTGAAGAACATCCTGAACCACACTGAGATGCTGGGAATGTCTATGAGCTCAACTGAATTCACAGGGAAGAAAAGGAGAAGTCTAAAGCTCTGGGGAACACCTTGAGCCTGACTCTCAGACTGGAGAAGACCATAGAACCCACTGAGATGCTAGGTTGGAACAAAAATCCACCAAAAAAGTACCAGTGTTTATGAGCCTCCATACTGTCCTGCAAAAGCCCTGAATTCCAGTGATACTCTGGGAAAAACCATGAACACTAATTAGAAATCAGAGAAGGTCCAGAGTGCCAAAAGATACTTCTGAAGGCCCTTGAATCACATTAACTCATGAAAAGCATCTGAACTCCAATAAAATACTATGGACAGATCTGAGTCTCACTGAAATCCTGGAGATTGTCCTGAGAACTACAGATACATGGTGGAAGGTGTTGATACCCACTAAAGAACCTGGAAAAGCCATGAACTTCATTGTTGATATTGAAAAGCACTGAGACATGAGGATATGCTGGGAAAGATCCACAATCCCACTTAGACCCTGGTGGAGGGCTTGAACACCACAGTAACCCTATTGAAGGCCTTTTGCCTCACAGAAGTTCTGGGGAGGAATCTGAGATCTGTCAACCTAAGGTGTGGTCCTTCACCTTTCTAAGATCTGAAGAATAGTTTCAACATCATTGAGACAACAATGAGTGAAATGAACAACTCTGATACTCTTGGTGAAGCCTCTTCTAAACACTGGGTAATATTTAACACATCATGAACACCCTGTGGAACATTCCAAACATGACTGAAATTCTGGGGAAGGCCTTGAGCCTTCAAGAGATTAGGGGGCAAAAAATCTTAACTCGATGCAGAAGGAAGGAAATGAGAAAATGGAGACACTTTCGGAACAACATGAGCACAACTGTCAGATAGGAGGAAAACATGAAACCCACAGACATCCTGAGCTGGGACCCACAATCCACCAAATCAGTACCAGAGTCCATGAGCCTTCTTTGTAACCTAAAAAAAAGTCCTCAATTCCCTAAACAACAAATAGAAACAAGTGGAGACCCTCAATGCCAAAAGACACCTTTGAAGGCCTTTGAATCACACAAAGTATCTGTAGATATCTGAAAGTCTCTGTTCAGACCTGAGTCACATGGAAATCCTGGAGATTATGCTGGGAACTACAGATACACTGTGGAAGGCCTTTAAGTCCACTAAAGATCATGGGAAAGCCATGAGCTTCACTGTTGATCTTGAAAAGCACTGAAATACAAGGACACCCTGGGAAAGTTCCACAATCCCACTTAGACCCTGGTATAAGTCCTCAACTCCACTGTAATATACTGAAGACCTTTAGCATCACAGAAGCTTGGGGAAATAATTTGAGACTCAATAATATCTGAAATATCAAAAAAGACCCTAGAAAATACCCTAATCCCATGTTAGTTATTGGGGAGAACACTGAGCCAGAATGAGACCCTGGAGAAAGCCCTGAAATAATAGTAAGAAATATGGGGTATCCCTGAGTGCCAGTGACACAGTAGGGAATGCCCTGAGCACCATTATAAAAGTGGGAATATCTCTGTGTTACAACGCCACAATGGGCAAAGCTATGTTCCTCAGTGAGATATTAGCAAAACCATCTCCCCCTCCCAAATGCGGTGAAAAGATTGAAGTACCACTAAATATTGTGAAGAGTTCTTAATCCAGTGAAATAATTAGGGTAGGTCTTAGGCCTCATCAAGATTCTTGGGAAGGCTGAGATACTCAGTCAAACACTGAGGAGGATGCTAAGCATCTTCATTTGCAGCTGTAAATGGCACATACGTCCACAGAGACACTGGGCAAGGTACTGGGATTCATTGAGAATCCATGAATGCCCCTGAATCCAGTGTTTCATTGGGAACATTCAGAGACTTACTTGAGACTGAAAAAAGCACTGTGCATCCTGGAGATTTTGAGAATAGCTCTGAGCCTCATACACAAACTGTAAAAACATGAAATAATAGACACTCTGAGGTTGGCTCTGAAACATAGTGTTCCTCTGCAAAAAGCAGTGACACCAATTGAGAATCTTAAAAAGATCCTGAGCACATGATGAAATTGTAAATGGGGCTGATCTGTACTGACAACCTGGGAAGGCACTGAGATTACTAAGACTTTGGGAATGTTGTGCACACATCTGTCAACCTAAGGAATGGCCCTTCACCTTCCTGAGAATATGAAGACTATTTTGAACATGATTGAGACCACAGTGAAAGGAATTAACAAATCTGAGAAATTTGTAGAAGCCTTAGCATCTTTTAAACACTGAGCAGCATTTTATGTGCCATAACAAATGAGCTTTTCTAAACAACAATGAAATTCTGAAGAAGGCCTTGAGCACCCCTGAGAATCCAGGGAGGCCTGAGGCCCCCTGACACTTGGAAAGACCCTGAGCCCCTCTGAAACCCTAAGAGTTAGAAAGGTTTTGGGGTAGGTCCTGATCATCAATGTTAACTGGGAAGACTATAGATTTACTTAGTACTTCAGAAGACAATGACACCACGAAGACTGCAGAAAACCCTGGGTACCACTGTGACCCTGAGAAATGCCATGAGACTGGGGAAGGCTCTCTGTTTTCCCTGAGAAACTCTGTGACTCTGTAAATGGCAATAAACTCAACTGAGAACATGGGAAATGTGCTGAGATTTACTAAGATTAAGCAAATACTATGAACCCAGTGTGTCTTTAGGGAATTATCTAAGCCCAGGTGAGAGTCTGGGAATAGCACTGAACATGACTGAAACTCTACAAAGGCCCTGAGGAAAACTGAAAGCTTGGTAATGGTCATGAGTTCCACTGAATCCCTGGGTAAGACCTTCGGCTCTTTGAATAACTCGGGAACATCATGAAACTCACTGAGGAGATGGGAATGTCCAAGAGTTCAACTGAATGCATGAGGAAGGAAAAAAGAACACTAAGACTCTGGGGAACTCTCTGGGCATGACTCTGAGACTAAAGAAGTCCATGAAATTCACTGAGATCCTGGTTAAAACCCTCAATCCATGAATCAGTAGCAGAGTCCATGAGCCTCCTTTGTGACCTGCAAAATACTTGAATTTTATTGATACACTGAGAAAATCCCTGAACACCAAGAAGAAACCAGTGAAGGCCCTGAATGCAAAAAGACACTGTGGAAGACCTTTGAATCACACAAACTCATGGAAAGCATCTGAACACCCCTGAGTCACAATGAATTCCTGAGATTTACACATAAGCTGTGAAGGCATTGTGGTTCTACAAAGAAAATTGGGAAACCCATGAGCTTCATTGTTGAGTTTGAGAAACACTGAGACACAAGGACACACTGGGACAATCTACTACCCCATGTAGTCCATGGTGGAGGCCCTGAACATTACTGTAAATCATTACTGCAAATTACTGTGAGTACTTTAGCCTCACAGAAGCTCTAGGGAAGAATCAGAGACACATAATTCCTGAGATTTTCAGAAAGGGGCTAGTGACTTCCCTGAGTCCCTGTAAGTCATTGGGGAAAGCACTAAGCCAGATGGAGACTGGGGAGAATACCCTGAGCTTACACTGAGAAACACAGGCTAGCCATGAGTGCCCCTGGAACAGTGAAGAAGGCCCTGAGCATGACAATAAAAATGGGAATATGTCCATGTTACAAGGACACCGGGGGCAATGAGACTAGTGAAGGCAATTATTTTCCCAGAATAGTGTAACAGAATCTGAGCACCACTCAATTTTTGTAGAGTTGTAAAGACCACTAAAAGACTAATATAGTCCCTAGGCCTCACTAGGATATTTGGGCAGGCCCTGACACACAATCAGACACTGGGCAACCTGCTCAGCAGCAGTGTGAAGCAGAAAGTGGAGTTTAGCTTAACTGAGAATCTGGGGAAACCCCGGGGTTCATACAGGAACCCTGAATAGCACTGAAGCCTGTGTTTCCTTTGGAAGGTTCAGAGCCTGGCTCCAAGGCCAGAAGAAGCACTGAGCATTACTGAGACTCTGAGCCTCATGGACAATGGGTCAAAGATCCTGAAAGAATAGGACCCCTAGGTTGGCTCTCAAACTCAGAGTACCTCTGCAAAAGCAATGAGACCTAGTTAGATGTTTTCAAGGGCCCTGAGCACATGGTGAAATTGTGAACAAGGCTGATCTTCACTGAGATGCTGGGAAGGCAAGGAGGAAAATAAGACTTTGGGGAAGGTTGTGTATACATCTATCCATGGAAACAGGGCCCTTCACTATTTTCAGAATATGAAGAATGTTTTGAACAGCAATGAGACTACAGTGAATAAAATGAAAGTGAGTTTTTTGTTGAAGGCTTGAACATTATGTAAACACTGAACAGTATTCCAATCAGTATCATGAAGACCAGATGGAGCTTTGTAAACAAGACAGAAATCATGTGGAAGGCCCTGAGTCCTCCTGAGTGTACAGGGTATGTCTGAAGGCTCATTGACAATGAAAAACACCTGACCCCTCTGAAACCTTCAGTATCACTAAGACTCTGGAATAGGCCCTGATTATGTGCATGACCTGGGGAGATTACAGCTTCACTGAGGGTCTGGGAAGGCAATGGAAACACTGACACTCTGCAAATAAGCCTTGAATACCACTGTGACCCTGAGAAATGCCCTGCAACTCATTTACACTCTGGACAGGCCCCTGCAAGAGCAATGAACTCCACTGACAACCTGGTAAAAGGTGTTGATTTTACTGAGACTCTGGCAAAGTCTCGGAAAACAATAAGTGTTTGCAAATCTATCTAAGCCCTGATGAGGCTCTGGGAATAGCACTGCAAATGACAGAGACATTGCCAAAGGCCCTAAGAAAAATTGAGAGCATGGTAATTGCCATGAGATCCACTGTGGCTCTGGACAAGTCTTCTGGATCTTTGAAAGCTGGGGAACATACTAAACTTCACTGAGATGCTGGGGATATCACAAATCTCAACTGGATGCACAAAGAAAATAAGCAGAACATGAAGGCACTGGGAAAACACCCAGAGCATGAGTGTGAGACTGAAGGAGACCAGGAAAGCCATGAGACCCTGGGAAAGGACACACAGTCCACTAAATTAATACCAATGCCCAGGAGCCTCCTTATTGACCTGCAAATTCCTGAATTCCAGTGAGATATTACAAAAAATCCTAACAACAATCAGAACCCTGAGGACCCAAAATGCCAAGAGAAAAATTTGGACCCAAGCAAGCAAACTCATGGAGAGCTTTGGAATGCCACTGCAATTCTATAGACAGCTCTGAGTCACAGGGAAATCTAGAGATTGTGGTGAAAACAACAAACACACTTTGGAATGCATCAAGGTCTAGTAAGATACATGGAGGGTCATGATCACCGTATTGAGTGAGAAAAGCATGGAGACACAAAGAGACCCTGGGAATGCTCCACAATCCCTCCAGATCCTGACATGGGCCCTGAACCCCACTGTAAATCTCCCGAAGGTCTCTAACCACACAGAAGCTGTAAGGAACAATTGGAGGCCCAACAACAACTGAGATCTCCAACAAGAGCCCAGTGAGTTCCCTTAGAGCCTCCAAGTCATTGGGAAAGCCCTGAGCTAGACTGAGACCCTGCAGAAAACCCTGAGCTGATATTAAGAAACAGAGAAGCCCTGAGTGTCTGTGATGCAGTGGGCAAGGCCCTGAGCACAACCATGACAATGTGAATATGTCTGTGTTACAAGGACACGGGGCAAGCATACATTTCCCAATGAGACACTAGTGAATGCCATTATTTTCCCAGAATAAAGTAACAGAATCTGAGCACCAATCAATATCTTGTAGAGTTCTAAAACCCAATGGAAGTGTAGCAAAGACGCTAGGCCTCACTACCATATTTGGGCAGGCCCTGTCAGACAATCAAACACTGGACAACATCATGAGATAATCTTAAACCTGAAATGGAGTTTAGCATCACTGAAAATTGGGGAAAACCCTGGGATTCATTGAATAACTCTGAATGGAACTGAAGGCAATATTTTCTTTGGATGATTCTGAGACTGGCTCCTAGGCCAGAAGAAGCACTGAGCATCTAGGACTCTGAAATAGCACTGAGACTCATGAACAACCTCTAAAAACCCTTAAATAATAATGACCTTTTAACTTGGCTCTGAAACTTAGTATTCCACTTCAAATCACCATGAGACCTATTGACAATTTTGGTAAGGTTCTGAGCACATGGTGACATTGTGAATTGTACTGATCTGCACTGAGAACCTGGGAAGCTAAAAGACACACAAATTATTGGAAAGTTATGCACACATCTGTCAATGGAAGGAAAAGCCCTTCTCTCAAATGGATAAAGTGGCCTTAAGCTTCTACAAATATGAAGAATATTTTGAACCCCAATGAGACCACAGTGAACAAAATTTATGAATGTGAGATGCTTTGGGAAGACTAGAGCATGTTTGGAAAACTGGGCAATAGGTCACTCAGTACCAGGAAGACTAGGTCAACATCTATAAACAACACAGAAATCGCAAGAAAGGCCTAGAGTCCTCTGGAGTGTCTGGGGTAGTCCCTGAGGCACATGACAATGGAAAA
Source organism: Marmota marmota marmota (assembly GCF_001458135.2). NCBI lineage: Eukaryota > Metazoa > Chordata > Mammalia > Rodentia > Sciuridae > Marmota > Marmota marmota. Next base: position 5,212,423 of record NW_026000001.1, read on the forward strand.
GACCCTGAACTTTTCTGAAACTCTCAGTGTCCCTAGAATCTTTCAGTAGATCCTGATCATGTGAGTAACCTGGGAAGACTACAGCTTCTTTAGTGCCTGGGAAGGCAATGGCGCCACAAAGATTCTGCAAAGAAACTTTGAAATCACATTGACCCTGAGAAATGCCCTGAGGCTCACTAAGATTCTGATCTTGACCTGAGACACACTGTGATTTTGGATGAGAAATGAAGTCCACTGAAACCTTGGAAAGGTGCTGAGATTGACTGAAACTCTGGCAAACCCTCTGAAACCAGTGTGTCTTTGAGAAACTACTCAGCCATGGAGAATAGCACTGGGAATAGCACTGAAAATGACTGAGACAAGAGGCCCTAAAAAACATGGGAGAGCCTCTAGTGACCATGAGTTCCACTAAGGCCTTGGGCAAGTCCTTTGGCTCTTTGAAAACCTGAGGAGAATCCTAAAGCACACTGAAATGCAAGGAATGTCCAAGAGTACAATTGTATGTATGGTAGATTAAAGAAGAACACTGAGACTCTGGGGGAGCTTTCAGAGCATGACTATGAGACTGGAGGAGACCATGCTACTCACTGAGATGTCGGGAAATCACACAATCCAAGGAATCTGTACCAGTGTACATGGCTTTCTTACTGACTTGAAAAAGCTCTGAATTCCAGTGAAAGAGTTAAAAAAAGGCCTGAACACTATTAGAAACAAGTGAAGGTACTGATTGCCCTGAGACATTTCTGAAGACATGTGGGTCACACAAACTCATGGAAAGCTGGTGATCTCACATCAAATTAGTGTACAACCCAGAGTCACACTGAAATCCTGCACACTGTTCTGAGCAGTACAGATACACTGGGCAGGACATTGAGAGGCCCACTAAAGATCAAGAAAACCCCAGGAGCTTTATTATTGTGCTGGAAAAGCACTAAAACACAGGACACCGTGGGAAAGACACACAACCCCACTTTGATCCTGGTGGAAGCTTTGAAACCTACTGTCAATCTAAAGGCTTTGTTGAAAGCCTTTAGCCACTCAAAAGCTCAGGAGAAAAATCTGAGAATCAATCATACCCGAGTTCCCATTAAAGGAGAAATCCCTGAGCCTCTGGATGTCACTTCACAATACAATAAGCCAAACTGAGACCCTGGACAAAGCCCTGAGCTTATACTCAAAAACATGAGTGAGCCTGAGTGCCACCCATGCAATGGGAAAGGCTCTGAGCCCCACAAGGACACTGGGACTATCTCTCAGTTACAAAGACACCCTGGGCAGGGCTCTATTTCCTATTTAAAGCCTTGTGACACCCCTTGTTTTTTTGTTTTTTTGTTTTTCCAGAATGCTGTGGAAGAACCTGAGCACCACTAGATGGCATACAAAGCCTTCAATCCAATATAGTAGAGTATTCCTAAGCATGACTAGGATTTGGGGAATGGCTGTGACACACATTCAAATACACTCACCTCTGGGGAAGATGCTGAGCCATCCTGTGCTTCTGCAAAAGACATGAGACTTCACAGAGACCCAGATAAAGCCCTGAGATTCATAGAGCAAGGCTCAAGTTCCCTGGGCCCAGAGTTTCCAGGGAAAGGATTCAGAGATTCACCCTGAGTCTGGAAGAAACACAGAGTGAATGGGGATTCTGAGAAGAGAACTAGCATTCAGGGACAATCTCAATAGATTCTAAAAGAAGAGGAGACTCTTAGGGTGGTTTTTAAATACAGTATTCTTGTGCCCAATACACTAAGAGCTTCCAGAACCTTGGGAAGGCCCGAGCACATGGGGAAACTGTGAATGGTGCTGATATGCACTGAGGGCCTGGGAAGGCTAGGAGAACACTGAGACTCATGGGAAGTTTGTACACACATCTGAACACTTAAGGAAGGGCCCTCACCTTCCAATGATTCTGAAGAATATTTTAAACACTACCCAACACTTCTACTCAACAATATTTATAAGTAAAAAGTCCTCATCCTTATGAAGCCAGATTTAAAGATAGGTAGTGAGAAACTGATGTGATATCATTTTTAGAAACTAGCCTCTACCTCAGAGCAAAACCTGTCCAAGGAAGGGGGCGTGACCCTAGGCACATATCCACCCTGCTGAGTTGTTTGTCTGCAAATAACAGGAGAGATCTGTGGCGCTAGGTGTCCCTGACTCAGTTAGGCTAGGTGAGGACTCATAGCAATCCCTGAGCAACCTCCAATAAGCATGAGACAGGGAAAATACCTGGGATGCCAGATGACCCCCCCAGTAGTTTATGATGGTTGATAACATGTTCGGAAACCATGTAGTTTAGCACATACACCCCTCACGGATTAAACCAATCAGATCAAAAGAATCCCCCTCTTGTACTAACCAATCACCCTTACCCAACTTGTTTCTGCCAGTGAATGTGCTAATCAATGTTAAGAGTTGTTGTGTGAAATGATTTTATGCTGTGTGTTGTTGTGAGGTATAGAGTATCCCAAAAACCTAAAAAATCTCACTGAACAAAGGACGAGGACTCACTCCCTGGGACCTCTGCTTCAGAATCAGTTGTGAGTCCAGGCTCAAGCTTGCAATAAAGACTCTTGTGTGATTGCATGGGATTCAGCTCCTGGAGGTCTATTGGGGTCCACTGAATCTGGCATTACAGGTAGTTAGTGTAGTTAGGTAAATCAGGTCTAATATCTAATAAAATAAAGAAAATGGAGGCCATTATCAAAAATAGAGTCCAGGACACCAGAGCAGCACTTGGAGAAATTGAAATGTTAATGTCCCCAAGGCCCAGAGCCCATCCTAAGGAAATGTTAATGAAGCAGCTCCCAGTGAACAGGGAAGGGCTAATCCAAAAGCCTCCTCAGAACCTTCCTGCCCAGATTACTCCTTCAGCCCACCTGTCTCCCACATTTTGGCCTTCCCACTTGCATTCTATCACTGAGAAATAAAAGGAAACAAAAGACATGAATGTGAGAAAGCTGAAAGAAGACCTTAGCTATAAGAAAGGAAGACCTCCCTCTTACAAGGATTCCCCCTTTTGGGTCCCCTTCTTCCTCTGGGGAGAAGTCCTTTCTGCTGTCCTTTAATAAAGCTCCTACTTTCCACTCTACACTTGCCTCAGCCTGCTTCTCTGGTGTGATACTTCAGCATTTGGGGAAGCAAGCACTCCTCACCAGTAAACAGCGGTAACACTTACATCAACACTAGAGTTGATGACAATGAAAAATTTTCCTAAATTGATAGGTGAAAATCTACTTGTTCTTCAATTTCATTTTTATTAGTACTACTAATAATTTTTTCTATACTAACTGAACATATATTTATTATTTTAAAAATGTGTCTATTCAGGCTGGGGATATGGCTCACGTAGTAGTATGCTCGCCTAGCATGTGTGAGGCACTGGGTTCAATCCCCAGCACCACAAAAAATAAAATAAAGATATTGTGTCCACCTAAAGCTAAAAAAAAACAAATAAATATTTTTAAAAAATGTGTCTATTCATATCTTCCAGGGCACTTTATAGAGGTCACCACACCTAAGTTAAAAAGTCTGCCTCTCACCTCATTCCAAGTAAAGGTAATCAAATTAATTTAAAGTTAAGTTCAAAAGATAAATTTTTATTATATGACTCCATATATTCTTTATTCTTACTCTTGTTAATTTTGTATTGTATTTTCCCTACAAAACTTTACAGATAACATTACACGGCTTCATACTGCTAGATTTAATTATATGGACTACACTGGGAACCTACCTATATTATGGTCCCATGATTAACATGCTGGCTATTTAAAGCTAACTTTGAGGAAAAGACAACTTAGAAGGACCTAAGCCAGACAAACATAATGGCCCTTGAAATATAGATTACATATCTGGACAGTTATTGAAATGGGACAATTATTGGAATGGAACTTTCCCATAACTAGCCAGTCATTTCCGCAGAATTTCCATCAATATTTGACAGCACTAATCATTCTGTAATAGAATTTGACATCTTTCCTAAATGAAGGAAATGTACAAATTCTTTGCCAGTGCAACATAAAATCTCTAGAAGTGATGGATATGTTTTGGATGGATCTTCAAAAATTGATAAAAGACAGGCTTGTGAAGGTGCCTCTTCCTACCAAAAGCCAAAGCCAGGAGGGCTTGATGTGGAAGAACCACCACTAAGTCTGTTTTGCTTTTACTTCTTAAAAAGAATTTGCAGGCAACCACGATTGATTTGATTTTTTTTTTTAATATTTATTTTTTAGTTTTCGGCGGACACAACATCTTTGTTTATATGTGGTGCTGAGGATCGAACCCGGGCCGCACGCATGCCAGGCAAGCGCGCTACCGCTTGAGCCACATCCCCAGCCCCAATTTGATTTTTTAATATAACAAAATATCTAAGACACTAGGACAATAGTTATCTAGAACAATTTTCAGAGTACAAAAATATGATTAGATATACAATAGTTCTGATTCTTTAAAAATTTATATGATTTAGATTACTCCCTATTGTTTAGGTATTGCTTTGCCACAATGTTATGAAGGGCAAGTTAAAGCCCTGAACACCAATTAGAGAAAAGTAAAGGCCCTGAATGGCAAGAGACACTTTGAAAGGCCTTTGAATCTCAAAAATACATGGAAAGCATCTGAACACACCTGAAATACAATGGACCATCCTGAGTCACATTGAAATTCTGGACATTGTCCTGAGAACTACAGATACAACATGGAAGGCACTGAGAGATACTAAAGAACATAGGAAACTTATGAGCTTCATAACTGAGCTGGAAAATGACTGAGACACATGGAAAACCTGGAACAATCCACAACATCACATCGACCCTTGTGGAGGCCCTGAACCTCACTGTAAAACTACTTATTCAAGGTCTTTATCCTCTGGAAAGTCTGAGACCCAATCATAACTAAGATCTCAGGGAAAATACTAGAGAACACCCTGAGCCCATGAAAGACATTGAGGAAAGCACTGAGTGAGACTGAGACCCTGCAGAAAGTGCTGAGCTTACATCAAGAAACATGGGGAAGTACAGAGTTCAACTACTTTGGGGAAAGCCCTGAGAACCACTATGACAATGGAAATATATCTCTTTAATATATAAATATATCATTATAATATAATGACCCTGTGGAAGGCCATTATATTTCCAGAATACTGTGTAAGAATCTGAACACAACTAGAAATTATGCAGAGTTCTTGAAAACACTGTAATAGTAGGGTAAAACCTAGGCCTCACTATGAATCTCAGGAAGAACCTGACACACAATAAAACTCTGCAAAAGATGCAGAGCACCACTGTGATGCTGAAAATGTCACTTAGCTCAACAGAGACCTTGGGCAGGAATCTGGGACTCATTGAGAAACCCTGAATGGCCCTGAAAACAGTGATTCCTTTAGGATCATTCACAGCATCACTCTGAGGCTGGAAGAAACACTGAGACTCTGAGAATACAACTGAGCTTTATGGACAACCTGTAGAAAACCCCACAGCAGTAGGAGACCCTGAGGTTGTTCCTGAACTTCAGTGTTCCCCTCAAAATACAATGCGATCTATTGAGACACTTGGAACGGCCCTGAGAAAATAGTGAAAATGTAAATGTTGCTGATCTGCATTGAGAACCTGGAAAGGCAATGAGAACACTAAATTGCCGCGTCCGGCCAAGGGAGCCGAGTCCGGCGAGGGACGGCGAGGTTAAAAGACACACAGGACACCAAGGTTCTTCATCCAGGAGTCAATACTCTTTATTGCTAACACACCTTTTTTATACCCCAAGCAGCAGAAGTGGAAAACTACCCAAAAGCAGGAGGGAGGGGGGAGAAATTTAGTTTCAACATCTATTGTTGTCAGGTACCGAAACCTCCCTTAACAATAAGTCCATCAGACCAGAAAAGGTCAAGGCATTCCCGTGGGATACATATGTCTCAGACGGACAAGCAGGAACAGAAAAACCGCAAGTTCGCCATGGCCTTGTGAGCTGGCCACACTGGCATGCAGAACAAACTAGTGGAGGTAGGGCTCCAGGGGCCAGGGTGGACCTGCTGCCAACAAGTCCCCCTCTTTTGTTTTTTGCATGCCAGTGGGAATCAAGTAGCCCCTGTCTTAGGTCGTTCACAGCCCTTGCGATGCTTACCCGTCTCTGGGAAGGCCCCGATTCCCTGTCTTAGGTCGCACAGCAAGCGTGAAAGTTGCCCGTCACTGGGTACTACAAGATCAGCTCAAGGTGTTATGACCTATCAAGACATTATTGCGGTGAACGCTTAACCGTCTCCACCTACGGGACCCACGACCGTCACCGCCGAATGGCAGATGTGATTGGACCGAGAGATTAGACAGCAAAGATCCTAGTACAGGAAAGCAAGAGGGAGAGGTATGCATAGAGAAAAGATATGGCAGGAGTTCTTCTTTTAAGGAGGACACTCATCTTCGGATCGGTCTGAAGTATATTTCAGAGAGGCGATCATCCATCTTTAAGCGTTGATAGTGAACCTGTATCGGCTTAGAGGCTAAGATATTAATTTGATCTTTAATGAATTGTACTATCTTATTTACAATGCAGGGTCCTACTGCCACTACTAGAAGGAGGCCTAACAATGGTCCCAATAAGGGAAGAAGATAAGGCAAAAATCCATTAAGTCCAGTCCAGAGAGGGTTCTCAAATAATTCCCTCCTCCTTTTTTCTAGGTCTTCTTGGAGTTGTTTAATTTTTGTGCGAACTATGCCAGATTTGTTAGCATAAAAACAGCACCTCTCCCCAAGGGCTAAACAAATTCCCCCTTGATTGGCAGTAAGCAAGTCTAAACCCCGCCTGTTCTGAAGAACTACTTCTGCTAGAGAGTCTATCTGGTCTTGTAAGTCTTTAATGGTTCCCGACAGGGTTTGCACATCATCTATAAGCTGTTGAGATAGGCGGCGGTAAGAATGTATAGCCGTACCCAATCCCGCCGTGCCTGTACCCACAGCAGCGGTTATTCCAAGGCCAACAAGGAGTGGTAAGGCCTGCACAGCTCTCTTGTGTCTTCTAACTAAGATGTCTAGGCTAGGAATGGGTAGGGGTTCATCTCCTGAGATAATCGTGATATCAGGAAGCAGTAATGCCAGAACGCAACCACCAGTCCAATTTGCTGGGAGCCTGGGAAAAGCTAAATTTCCACCACACATAAAAACTGTACCATTAGGGGGACAAATGGGCGGAGTAGGTGAGGAGTAATTCTTTACTAATGAGCAGTTTCCAAAGGAAGAGACTCCAACATCAACATCATAGGTATTATTTTGCATCATGCCCAGAAGGCATGACATAAAACCACCTAGAGGCTGCACCTTAAAGGGTAGCCCAGATTGACATGTGTTGTCATCATCAATGGTATAATTGATGGGAACCGCCAATGGCATGACTGCACCTGCCGTCATGCAGAGCCAGCAATCACCAGCAAGGGTAGGATTAGAACTGTTAAGTAAAGAAAAGGTAGTTTCTAGGATATCTAATGTATTGGCATCTAAATCAGGAAGCTGGGATTTGGGCAATATCAAGGGGTGGTATGTAGGCTTAGGGATCTCCGGCTTTAAAAGCTTAATCACCTGAAGGTGTTTGATAGCATCAGTGGGTCCCCCTCCATCAGAGACTCCGATGGGGGCCTGCATGGGCCAGCAGGAAGGTTTACCCACGACGCCCTCACATCCCGCCTCCGTTAACCGAGTCGTGATGCCTTCCCCTCCCCGGTCACCAAGAAAAGGAATATAATTATAAGTGGTCCCCCATTCTCCACGGGTGTTAGTTAGGATGGCCTCAAAATACTGTTTTCCTTGATTATTAACACAAATTGAGGCCGATGTATAACAGGAGATGTGCATTGCCGGGGTGTAATGACAAGTGGCAGAACAGCTTCCAAGAGTCTCGGTCGGATTAGGGACAACAAGTCCGGGCTTATTAACACATACCCATTTTGGTTGCTCAAATCCTCCGATGTTTTGATTGAGTTCAGCCGCCATATAGGCTACTTTAGTCCCACAATCAATGCTCTGGATATAACCAGAGGGGGCCGAGTGCCGGGGCCCTCCCTTACACTCACAAGGGGCTCCAAAAAGATATTCATGAATATTCCCAGGTGGGGGGTCAAGCCCTCCTTCAGCAAACCTGTCCAGAAGGAATGCCACAAGCGGGGTCCAGCTCATGAGGTGTGTCTCGGCACTCACTTGAAGGGGTGAGAACAACAGCGGCAGGATCAGCCATCTTGGGAACTTCATTTTGTCTTGAATTTTCATTCACCGGTCTGGTGCAGCGCTCCGGGATCCAAATGGGCTTCTCAGTTCCTGGGGGAAAAACACATACAGCTCCCCTCACTCTAGCTAAGAGTGGAGCTGGGGGTTGCCACTTTCCGGTGGATAAATCTTTCCACCTTATTTGAGCATCTTGTACAGTGGGAGGGGAAAAGTGGCGTTGTGCAGCCGTGCGCCCTCCAGTGTCAGTGAGTAAAAAATTTAAAGTAAATAAGGTTATGCTTAGAAGTGCTTGTGGTCCCTGACAATTCCGGTATATCTCCCCCTCTTTTGTTTTTTGCAAATAAGTTTTTAAATGTTGATGGGCTCGTTCCACGATAGCCTGTCCCTGTGGATTATAAGGGATTCCAGTCTTATGATTAATTTCCCATTGGGTGCAAAACCGTTGAACCGCCTGGCTTACATATGCGGGACCATTATCGGTTTTGAGGCATCGTGGGGTGCCCATGGAGGAAAAGGCTTTTAGAAGATGACTGATTACGTCCTTAGCCTTCTCTCCAGTATGTAAGGTGGCAAAAATGAAGCCAGAATATGTGTCAGTGGAAACATGTATAAAGGAGAGCTTACCAAAGCTAGGGAAGTGTGTAACATCAGTTTGCCAGACATCATTAGGTTGTAATCCTCTTGGATTAACCCCAAGGGAAGGAGAATGAATAAATGGTGCACAGGTTGGACATAATGAGACAATTTGTAAAGCTTGGTCTCGTGAACATCCTGTGTGGAAGCGTAAAGACTGTGCATTTAAATGAAATTTGTTATGGAATTGTAAGGCCTTATCATATTTGGTCGTCACACAGGAAAGGCCAACAGCATGAGTAGCAGCGTCTGCTTTTGCGTTGCCCTCTGACAAAGGTCCAGGGAGCCCTGAATGGCTTCGGATGTGGCCAATGTATAAAGGATCTCGTCTAGCCCAAATGAGAAGCTGTACTACCTGTAGTTGTTCTGTGATGGTGGATTGCTTTCCAATATATGATGCTGTTTCTATGACTAGAGCCAGATTGGCTACATACAAGCTGTCAGTATATACATTAAGAGGAATAGAACTATAGACTTTGAGAGCTATGATTAAAGCTTCAACTTCCGCCTTTTGGGCCGACTGACCTGACACAGGTTGTCGGAGAATTTGAGATCCATCAAAAACGACGGCAAATCCATTTTTGGCCCCATCTGTATATACAGTTTGGGCCTTTGGAATAGGTTCCCTTTTCATAATCTTTGGGAAGATAATGGGACACCTTTTAAAGCCCTCCAAAAGTCTATGTTTAGGGAAGTGATTATCAATCTGACCCTTAAAGCTGCACAGGAAAAGACACCAAAGGTCATGTTCTTGTTGTAACTTGTGTATCATATCTTGAGTGTAAGGTTGAATAAGTATGTCAAAGGTTTTTCCAAACAATGCATCACCCAAATATTTAGCCTTCCAAATTAAGTTAATAACTAGCTCATAAAAGGGAGTCAATACCCGGGGGTTAGAAGCCGGCAAGTGGACCCAATAAATGGGACCCGTTTGCCAGAACACTCCTGTGGGAGTAATTTTAGAAGGTAGAACTATAAATGACAAGGGCAGAGAATAATCTATCTGTGTAATCTGCATGTCCTGCAGAGCCTCTTCTATTAGCCTCAGTGCTCGTAAGGCTTCTGGTGTAGGTACTCTACACGACGTAGGAGAAGGATCTCCTCGCAAGAGGTCATACAGGGGTTTGAGCTCTCCAGTTGGAATATGAAAGGACGGGCGCAGCCACTGTATTTCTCCAAGGAATGTCTGCCACTGATGTAAAGTTTTGAGCTGATTTATCTGGAACTGGGGTCTCTGGGGAAAGATTCCTATGTTATTAATGATGTATCCCAAATAATTGTAAGGGTGTTGAAACTGCACCTTTTCGGGTGCTATGACCAGCCCTGCCCCTTTTAGAAGGGATTGGAGGACTTCATAAGATTGAAGAAGCCTTTCTTTCTTGGGCCCTGCCAGTAAGATGTCATCCATATAATGAATGAGGTAGAGCTGTGGGAACTGCTGTCGAAAGGGTCGTAAAACCTCAGCTACAAAATATTGGCACATTGTAGGACTATTAGTCATCCCTTGAGGTAGGACGGTCCATTCATACCGTTGGTAAGGTTCCCTAAAGTTTGTTGAAGGCAAGGAGAAAGCAAAACGCTTTCGGTCTCGTGGGTCTAAGGGGATAGAGAAGAAACAATCTTTTAAATCTATGACAATAAGATGCCAATCCTTTGGGATCGCAGTAGGAAAGGGTAGCCCTGGCTGTAAGGGTCCCATGTGTTGCATAGTTTTATTAATAGCCCGTAGGTCCTGAAGAAGTCTCCACTTCCCAGACCCCTTTTGTATAACAAAAATAGGGGTATTCCAAGGGGAGGTAGAGGGCACCACATGTCCTAACTTAAGCTGGTCTTGAACTAATAGGGAAGCGGCCTGTAATTTGTCCTTAGTTAGGGGCCACTGTTCTACCCACACAGGGTCATCTGATAACCAAGTAATGGACAGTGGAGGTGGCCGCACTTCAGTGGCCCCTAGGATAAATTTCCCAGTCCTCTCCGGTCTCTTCCCTGCCGGGTAACCTGTTCCGCTGGATCCACAGGTGATATTCTGCCCTCATGTCTCTTTCCTAGTCCCCTTCCAGGGATCCACCCCATGTCTAGCATTGCATCATTAACAAAGTTATTATTTCCTTTTAAAGTCTGGGTAGTAAGAATAGCCCCCATTTGATGAAGCAAGTCCCTCCCCCAAAGATTCGTGGGGAGTCCAGTCACCACATAAGGCTGGAAATGGCCACTATGTCCTTCGCCATCTCTCCATTTTAAAAAGGAGGCACTTCTTTTTGGTCGGGTTTGTCCTATCCCCTGTAATATGGCCAAGGGACTCTGGAGGGGCCAGGCAGGTGGCCATTGTTTTTCAGAAATGACAGAGACATCCGCCCCCGTATCTAGTATTCCCTTGAAAGCCTTGTCCTGTATCTCAATGGTCAGGTTGGGACGCGAATCCAAATGAGCTACCCAAAAGGCCTGGGGAGTTCCAGTGGAGCCAAAGCTGCCGTCGCCCCGGGACCCACGGAGGGCGTGCCCGGGAATGGAAGCTAAGGGTAGCAGCAGCAATTGAGCTATACGCTCCCCGGGGGGAAGAATAACAATTCCTTGGGTAGCTTCTACTACTATTTTTATTTCTCCCTGATAATCAGCATCAACAACCCCCATAAGAATCTTCAAGCCCCACTGAGTTGCGCTACCTCGTCCCAACACTAGTCCCACCGTCCCCTCTGGCAGGGGTCCAAAAACCCCAGTAGGCAGCGTCTGAGGTCCCATTTGGGGAGTTAATACCGCTCGGGAGGTGGAACTGAGGTCCAGTCCTGCGCTTCCTGGTGTTCCCCTGGGGAGTTCCCAGATAGAAAGGGGTTGGTCAGTGGGAGGCGGCGGAGACGCCCACTCCCTGGGGCACTGTTCTGTCCCTGCACTGCCCCGTACACTTTGGCTTCCGGGGCCCGGGGCGGGCCCCTGCTCCCGTTTCCCGACGGTATTGGGTTACCCTGGATGTCAAATTTTGACCTGCACTCACTGCTCCAATGATTTCCTTTATGACATCTAGGACAAATTCTAGGCATCCCTCTGCCAGCACCCTCGCTCCTTTCCGGGCAGTTTCTCCTTATATGTCCCTCTTTCCCACACTTAAAACACCCCTTAGAGCGGGTTCCCCTGTTATCAGATTTTTGCATTCCAGTCTTAAGGGCAGCAGCCAAAACCTGACCAGTAATATGAGGCCCATCTATATCTTTGCATGCTCGAATCATGTCATCTATACTTTTGGCCCGGGAGGACTTAATAGCATTTTGGCAGTAAGTGTTAGCGTTTTCATATGCCAGTTGTCTAATAAGTGGCATAGCCTGTTCTAGATTAGGGAATATTTTTCCAGCAGCCTGCATTAGGTGGGCTATAAAGTCCGAATAAGGTTCAGAGGGCCCTTGAGAGATCTTGGAAATTTTTGCTTCAGTCTTAGAAACGGGCAGGGCTTTCCAGGCATGGACTGCAGCTGAGGCTATTTGAGCATAAACACCTGGGTCGTAATTAATTTGTTGGCCTATGGTGGCATACTGCCCAGTTCCTGTTAACATTTCAGCATTTCGCCGTTGATGGCCCGCATTCAGGTTAATCTGAGCCAGCTCGCGGCACCTTTCATGATATTCACTTTTCCACAATAAGAAATCCCCTCCAGATAACACAGCCCTGCAAAGTTGCTGCCAATCATTAGGTATTAGTTGACTGGCTGAGAAGGACTCGAAGAGGGTCAATGTGAAAGGGGCATGAGGTCCATAATTAATGACCGCCTCCTTAAGCTGTTTTATGTCCTTGAAGGCTAGGGGGACATGGGCTCTGGCCGGCTGTCCATCAGCATCGGCGTTTTCAATCATTGGAAAAACCTGAGCCGCTCTAGAACCCCAGTGGACCCCCGCCCGTCTAGTAGGGGCGTCCTCATTCCAATCAGGATTATAGGGAGGAGGTGCGGCAATTGAGGGGGCCCTAGGCACCCTCACATTTGCCCTTTTAAGGCGATGTTCTAATTCCTCTATCTCCCTTTCTAATCCCTCCTCTTCCTCAGAGAGAGAACTGAGGTCCTCAGGATCCTTTTTGGGCTTAGAAATCTGGAGGCGTTTCCTACCCCCCGAGCCCGAGTCCTCAAGAGGACCCTCATCCTTTAAGGATTCTGCCATTTGTTCTTCCTGCACCTGATTAAGGGCCTGTTCACATTCAGCAAGCTGATCCTTGATCTTTACTTTATCTGTTAATAAAGCATCCTTTACCAACCTCCATAAGGAAAAGGTGGCAACTGGGACACTGTCCGAGCCCCGGTCCCTCAATAATTTCTGAAGGTCATGCCTCACCAGGTCCCAGTCACTATTATTAAGAAATCCTCCTGTCAGAAACCAAGGACAAGCCTGGGCAATAATTTCAACGAATTCGGTTGCAGTCTTAGTTTTTATTCCTGTTCCTTGTGTATTTAACAGCTCTTTCAGTTCGTTGGCCAGACGAACCTTCGCTGTTGAGTTACCCATGGTACGTACCCTGTCTCTTTAAATTATCTTTAAACCAATCCTCCCCCTTCTTTCTTAGAAGGTGAGCCCCGTCCGCTTACCCCTGCTTTCCGGATCTCGGTGGGAACCTCCAATTGCCGCGTCCGGCCAAGGGAGCCGAGTCCGGCGAGGGACGGCGAGGTTAAAAGACACACAGGACACCAAGGTTCTTCATCCAGGAGTCAATACTCTTTATTGCTAACACACCTTTTTTATACCCCAAGCAGCAGAAGTGGAAAACTACCCAAAAGCAGGAGGGAGGGGGGAGAAATTTAGTTTCAACATCTATTATTGTCAGGTACCGAAACCTCCCTTAACAATAAGTCCATCAGACCAGAAAAGGTCAAGGCATTCCCGTGGGATACATATGTCTCAGACGGACAAGCAGGAACAGAAAAACCGCAAGTTCGCCATGGCCTTGTGAGCTGGCCACACTGGCATGCAGAACAAACTAGTGGAGGTAGGGCTCCAGGGGCCAGGGTGGACCTGCTGCCAACACTAAATATCTTGGGAAGGCAGTGCACACATCTGTCAACCTAAGGAAGAGCCTTTTGACTCCCTAAAAATCTGAGGAATATATTGAACAACATAGAGAAAACAGTGATTGAAATTAATGAATCTGAGAATCGTGTTGAGGGCAATATTCCAAGGACCATGAAAACCATGTGGACCTGTTGAAACAACATTGAAATTCTGCAAAAGGCCTTGAGCCCTACTGAGACTCTAGGGTAGGTTCTGAGGCTCACTGACTCTGGGGAAAAACAAAAACAAAAAACCTGAGCCACTCTGACACCCTGAGTGTCACTAAGGCAGTAACATATGCCCTGATAATCAGGGTAACCTGGGAAGACTACAGCTTCACTGAGTGCCTGGGGAGCCAGACAAGAATAAGACAATGCAGAAGGCCCTGGGCACAATTGTACCCTGGGGAATGCCCTGTGACCCAGTAATATTCTGGTCTGAACCTGAGCAACACTGTGGCTCTGGGAATGGCAATGAACTCCACTGACAAGCTGGAAAAGTGCTGAGATTTACTGAATCAAGGGAAAAACTCTAAAACCAGTGTGTTTTGGGGAGCTATATAACCATGGTAAGACTCTAGGAATAGCACTGACCATGACTGAGACACTGCAAAAGACCTTGGAAAAGCTGAGAGCCTGGTAATTGCCATGAGTTCCAGAGAGACCCTGGGCAAGGCCTTGTTAAGTTTGATGAACTGGGGAACATCCAAACCACACTGAGATGTGGGGAATGTCCAAGAACACAACTGAATGCAGGCAGAAAAGAAGCAAAACACTGAGACTCTGGAGGAACAAGCCAAGCATGACTATGAAATAAGAAGACCATGAAATGCTCTGAGGATTTGGGCAAGGACCTCTAACTCACTGAATCTTTACCAGAGTCCATTAGACTACTTAGTGATCTGCAAAAGCCCTGAAGTCCTCTGATACACTGGGAAACCACTGAGCACCAATTGAAAACCAATGAGGGACCTGAGTGCCAAGAGACACCTTTGAAGGCCTTTGAGTCACACAAATTCATGGAAAGTGTATGAAAACCCCAGAAATTATATGGACAGCCCTGATTCACATGGAAATCCAGGAAATTGTCTGGAAAACTACAGACACAGAATGGAAGGCACTGAAGCCTTCTAAAGAACACAGGAATCCAGGAGTTTCATTGTTCAATAGAAAAGCACTGAGACACAAGCAGACATTAGGAAACATCCACAACCCAACTTACATACTGGTAGAGGACATGATGTCCATTGACAAATTATTAAAGGGCTTTAGCCTCACAGAGGCCGTGGGAAAAATCTGAGACCCAATCATACCTAAGATCTCAAAAAGGGCCATAGGAAATTCTCTGATCCCCTGTAAGTCATTGGGGAGACCACTGAGCCAGACTGAGACCTTGGGGAAAGCCACGAGCTCACACAGAGAAAAATGGGCTACCCTGAGTGCCTACAATGAGGGAGAAGGGCCATGAGCACCACTATGACACTGAGATTATCTGCTTGTTACACTAACACACTGGGCAAGGCTCTATTCCCCAATGACACACTAGGGAAGGCCATTACTTCTGCAGAATACTGTGGTTGTATCTAAGCATCACTAGATATGGAGCAGAGTTTTATATTCACTGAAATAGTACTGTAGGTTCTGGCCCCATTACACTATTTGGAAGGCCCTAATACACAATGAACACTGAGAAAGATGGCAAGAACCACCATTGTGCTGGAAATGGCACTTAGCTCCACAGAGACACTGCACAAGGCCCATAGATGTATTGAGATAATTTGAATAACCCTGAACACATTGTTGACACTTCAGAAGGTCCAGTGCCTCACTTCAAGGTTAGAAGAAACACTGAGCATCAGTAAGACTCTGAGAATTACATGGAACCTCACAAACAACCTGTAATAAACCTTGAAATTAAAAAATACTTTGCGGTTGGCTTTGAAACTCATCAAGTCCCTGTGATTCACGCTGATCTGCATTGAAAGCCTAGGAAGAGAATGAGGGCTCTAAGAATCTTGGTGCACACACCTGTCAAACTGAGAAAATGAGCCTTCCCCTTCCTAAGAATCTAAAGATTATTTTGAACCCCATTGAGACTAAAGTGAATGAAATCAACAAATTGGTGATTCGTGTTGAAACCTTGAGCCTCTTCTAAGCACTGGGTAAAATAACAAGCATATGAAGACCATATGGATTTTTTAAACAATTAAAAAAATCTGGGGTAGTTCTTGAGCCCTCCTGAGACTCTGGGGTACAACTTAAGGCACACTGACACTAGGAAAGATGGTGACCCCAGTGATATCCTGAGTGTCATTAAGAATCTCTGGTAGACAATGATCATTAGTGTAACCAGAGAAGGTTGTAGCTTCACTGAGTGCTGGAAAGGCAATGCTACCACAAAGACACTGTGGAAGGCGATGGGCACCATGGAGTGCCCTGAGACTCAGTAGACTCTGGGCTGGTTCTGAGCAACACTTTGACCCTTGGAATGCCAATCAACTCTACTTCGAACCTGGGAAATGTGCCAATATTACTAGACCCTGGCAAAAACTCTAAACCTAGTGTGTCTTTTGGGAACTAAATAAGCCCTGATAAGACTCTGGGAAAAGCACTGAACATGAGTGAGATTCTGCCAAAGGCACTGAGAATAACAGAAAGCTGGTGATGGCCATGAGTTCTACTAAGGTCTGGGCAAGGTCTTTGGCTCTTTGAAAACCTGGGAACATCCTGAAACACACTGAGATGGTGGGAATGTACAAGAGCTCAATGGAATGAACAAATGGAGTGAAAAAGAACACTAAAAATCTGTGGGAACAACCTGAGCATGACTGTAAGACTGGAGGAGACTAGAAACTGAGCCATGACCCACATGCACTGAATGCACACCAGAGTCCATGACCCAGCTTAGTGAGATGCAAAAGACCTGAATACCAGTGATACACTGAGAAAAGCCTCAACACCACTTAGAAACCAGTGAAGGCCCAAATGCCAAGAGACACTTTTGAAGGCCTTTGAATCACACAAACCCATGAAAATCATCTGAACACACCTGGAATGTTAAGTACAGTCCTGAGTCACACTGTAACCCTGGAGAACACTGTGAAAGGCATTGAGGCCCACTAAGGAACAAGGAAAAGCCATGAGCTTCATTGAAAATTGGGAAAAGTACCCAGACATGTGGAAACTGAGGAAAAGATAAAAAAAAAACACCCATTGACTTTGGTGGAGGCTCTGAAACCCATTCTAAATCTATATACTGAAGTCCTTTTGCATCACAGATGCTGTGGGGTAAATCTGAGACACAATCATACCTAAAATCTCAAAAAGATACCCTACAAAATATTGTCATCACTGTAAGTCATTGGGAAAAGCACTGAACAAGACTGAGACCTTGGAGAAAGTCATGAACTTATACCAAGAAACATGTGCTACCTTAAATGCCTACAAAAGACAGAAGGCCCTGAGCACCACTATGACACTGAGAGTATCTCCATATTACATTGACACATTGGGCAAGGCTCTATTCCCCAATGAGACACTAGTGAAAACCATTATTTTTCTAGAATACCATGGAAGTATTCAAGCACCAATGGATGTTGTGCAGAATTTCATAGTAACTGAAATAGTACCATAGGGTTAAAGCCTCACTAAAGTATTTAGGAAGCCCCTTACACACAAAAAAAACACTGAGAAAGATGGCAAGCACCACTGTGATGTTGGGAATGACAATTACCTCCACAGAGACCCTGTGGAAGGCCCTGGGATTCATTGAGAAAGCTTGAACAACATGGAACCCAGTATTACTTTTCAGAAGGTTCAAAGACTCACTCTGAGGCTGGAAGAAACATGGAGAGTTTATTGAGACTCTGCGAAATGCACTGAATCTCATGAACAATCTGTCATATACTCTAATATAAAAGGATACTCTGAGGTTGGCTCAAAATCTCAGTGTTCCCCTGAAAAAGCCCATGAGAACTATTGAGACCCTTGGGAAGGCTCTTTGAAAATTGGGAACATATTGAAGTTTGCTAAAGGTACCATAACAATGTGCATTAGACTGGGTGACTTAAATAACATAAATTTATTTTCTCAGTTCTGGCAGATGGATGTTCATGATTAAGGTTTTGTCAGGGATTATTTATTCTGTAGACTCTCTCCTTGGCTTATAAATGACCATTTTATCCCCTTATCTCCACACAGTCTTCCCTCCATGTGTGTCTGTGTCCTAATCTCCTCTTAAGAACTTCAGGCATGCCGGGCACAGTGGGCACCTCAGTCATGCTGGGTACATTCAAGTGATGTAATTGTGAATGATGCTGATCGGCACTGAGAGCCTGGGAAGGCAATGAGATCACTAAGACTCCTGGAAAGTTTGTGCATGTATCAGTAAACCTAAGGAAGGGCCCTTTGCCTTCCTGAGAATCTGAAGGTTATTTTGAACAACACTGAGACAACAATGAATAAAATTAATAAATCTGAGACTTTGCTGAAGGTTATAGCCTTTATGGATCTTTCTATACAAGATCGAAATTTTGGGGAAGGCCTTGAGCCCTCCTGAGAATCTAGGGTAGGCGCTGATGTTCACTGACACTGAGACAGTCCTTCAGCCCCTCTGATTCCCTGAGTGTCACTAAGACTCTGTGGTAGTCCCTGATCATCAGTGTTCCTTAGAAAACTGTAGCTTCACTGAGTGTCTGGGACTGCACTGATACCAGTAGATTCTACAGAAGGTTCTGGGCACCACTGAGACACTGGGGAATGCCCTGAGACTCAGGAAGAATCTAGGCTGGCCCTTCATAATACTGTGATCTTGGGAATGACAATAAATTACAGTGACAACTTGGGATAGGTACTGAGATTACTAAAACCTTCGCAAAACTCAGAAACAGCAAATTATCAAAGCCCTGGTGAGACTCTGAGAAAAGCACTGAACTTGACTAAAACTCTGCCAAATGTTCTGAGAAATACTGACAGTCTGGTAATTATCATGAGTTCCACTGAGGCCCTGGGCCACATTCTTGGCTCCTTCAAAAACTTGGGAACTTCTTGAACTACACTGAGTTGGTGTGAATGTACATGGGCTCAATGAAATGCTTGAGGAAGGGAAGGAGAACACTAAATTTCTGGGGAAATAACCTGAGCAGGATATTGAGATTGAAGAAAACCATGAAGTTTGCTGGGAGCCATTAGCCAAGTAGGTATGACAATTTCCTTGCCAGCGTACCCCATGTTGCTGACATTTTGCAGTGACATTGAATGTAGTTGACCTTGCTCAAGGACCAGGGCGGATTAGGGTGTTCCCGGTTTAACATAATCGGGTTTAGGGCGTTCCCAGTTTAGGTTCCAGGTTTAAGGTTTAAGATTATTCCTGCTGGGAATAGGGCGTATCCTGCTGCCTGAGTTCCCCTTGAGTTCTCACGGGATTCAGACAGTATATTTTGGGAGACAGAAGCCCAGTGGAGAATTTGGGAGAGAACGTGGATTTGGGCAGAGAACGTGGATTTCCCCAGAACGTGATTGTAGACGGCTGGTGTGAGTTCGGGAATAAAGAGTTGCTGTTTGAATCTACAAGCTGTGTGGTGGCTCGTGATTGTGTGCCCAGCCAGACTGCGGCATTTGTGCCCAGCCAGACTGCGGCATGTTTGTATCTTATACCAAAAACAGTCCACACAGCCTGGGTCATAAAACAAACTTTAAATAAGTGAAATGATATCAAGTATGTTCTCTGATAACAGAATCAAACTAGTAATCAATAAAAGAAAAATATCTGGATCTTGGGATGTAGTTCAGTGGTAGAGCAGCATTTGCCTAGAAAACACAACACCTAAGTTCAACCCCAACACTACAAAAAAAAAATCTGGAAAATTCCCAAATTATTTTAGGATTTAGGCAACATACTTCTAAATAACAAACTGGTAAAAAAGAAAGCTTCAAGGAAAGTTCTAAAATATTACAAACTAAATGAAAATGAATATACAATATCAAAATCTATAGAATACATGAGCTGGGGTTGTGGCTCAGTGGTAGAGTGCTCGCCTAGCATGCACGAGGCACTGGGTTCAATCCTCAGCACCACATAAATGTAAAATAAAGATACTGTGTCCATCTAAAACTTAAAAATAAACATTTAAAAAATCTATAGGATACAACTAAAATAGTATAGAGGAAAAAAAAATATGGCATTAAATGCTTAAGGTTTCACCAGGTCCAGTGGCATACCCCTGTAATTCCAGTTACTTGGGAGACTGAGGGCAAAGGATTGCAAGTTTGAGAACAGCCTCACCAATTTAGCAAGGCCCTAAGTAACTTAGCAAGACCCTGTCTCCAAATAAAAAATAAAAAAGGGCTTGGGATATAACTCAGTGGTAGAGTGCCCTGGGTTCAATTCCCAGTACTAAAAAACAAAGTTTAAAGTCTCAAATCAGTGACCTCAACTCCTACCTATAGGGGAGGAAGAGGGTAATAAATTGAACTCAAAATCAATTCAGAAGAAAATAATAAAAAACCGAAATTAGTAAACTTAAATAAAATAATAATAGAGAAAACAAATGAGCCAAAAGTTAGTACTTGGAAAAAATAAAAATAATCCCAAGTCAGACTAGCCCAAAAGAGAAGATAAAAATGACCAATATCAGTATAAACAGGGGATTTATCATTACCAATGCTACAGATATCAAAAGGATGAAAAGGAATTTCACAAATTCTATGTCTACTAATACTCAAGAAGAATTAAATAACCTGAATAGTCATATGTCTATGACACACTGAATTAACATCAAAAACATTCAAAAATATAAAACTTATTTAGATAAATAAACTTAAAGATTGTGCTTTTGGTGTTTCTACAAATAAAATATGTACCTATCAAAGATCACAAAGATTTTCATAATTTAGAGTTTTATAGAGTTCTAGCTTTTACCTTTATGTTGGCTTTTGAGTTTTTGTGTATGGTATGAGTTATGGATAAAAACAAATATTTTTATACGTAGATACAAAAAAAAATATATATATATATATATA
>NW_026000001.1:5233750-5242965 GCF_001458135.2 Marmota marmota marmota
TGCTGGGAGCCATTAGCCAAGTAGGTATGACAATTTCCTTGCCAGCGTACCCCATGTTGCTGACTTTTTGCAGTGACATTGAATGTAGTTGACCTTGCTCAAGGACCAGGGCGGATTAGGGTGTTCCCGGTTTAACATAATCGGGTTTAGGGCGTTCCCAGTTTATGTTCCAGGTTTAAGGTTTAAGATTATTCCTGCTGGGAATAGGGCGTATCCTGCTGCCTGAGTTCCCCTTGAGTTCTCACGGGATTCAGACAGTATATTTTGGGAGACAGAAGCCCAGTGAAGAAAAAATTTGGGAGAGAACGTGGATTTGGGCAGAGAACGTGGATTTCCCCAGAACGTGATTGTAGACGGCTGGTGTGAGTTCGGGAATAAAGAGTTGCTGTTTGAATCTACAAGCTGTGTGGTGGCTCGTGATTGTGTGCCCAGCCAGACTGCGGCATTTGTGCCCAGCCAGACTGCGGCAGAAGTTCACTGAGAACCTCGGCATGGACGTGCTGCAAAACCTGAATTCCACTGACACACTGGGGAAAGGCCTGAACATCAATACAAATCAAGTGAAGGCCCTGAATGCCAAGAGGCAATTGTGAAAGCCTTTGAATCACTTAAACTCATGGGAAAAAATCTGAACACCCAGAAACACTATGGACAGCCCTGAGCCACACTGAAATTCTGGAGATTGTCCTGAGAATGACAAATACACTAAGGAAAACATTGAGATCCAGAATAGAACATGGGAAAGCCAGGAGCTTCCTGTTGAGCTGCAAAAGCACTGTCACAAGGAGACCCTGGGACAGAGCCACAACCCCACCTTGACCCTGGTAGAGCCACTGAACCCAGCTGTAAAACTGTTTATTGAAGAACTTTAGCCTCACAAAGCTATGGAAAACATTCTGAGACCTAATATTAACTGGAGAATTCCCTGAACACCTGTATGTCATTGGGGAAAGCACTGAGCCAGACTCAGATCCTGGAGAAAGCCCTGAGCTGTCAGTCCATAATATGGGGTAGCCCTGAGTGCCCCTGACACAGTGGGAAGGCCCTGAGCACCACTGTGACAGGGGAAACATCTCTGTGTCACAATCACACACTGGCGATGGCTCTATTCCCCAATGAGACACTAGGGAAGGACATTATTTTCCAAGAGTACCATGGAAGAATCTGAGCACCACTAGACATTGTGAAGGATTGTTAATCCAGTGAAGTAGTAGGGTAGGCCCTAGGCCTCACAACAATTCTGGGGAAGATCCTGATACACAATCAAACACTTGGGAAGACACTGAGCACAACTATGATTCTAAGAATGACACTTAGCTTTACAGAGACCAGGGAAAAACCCTGGGAATCATTAAGAAAGCCTTAATGGTCCTGAACACAGTGTTTATTTGGTAGCATTCACATGCTAAAACTGAGTTTGGAAGAAGCACTGAGCATCACTGAGACTCTTGAGAATAGCACTGAGCCTTATGGATGAACTGTAAAATATCCTGAAATAATAGGAGATTCTGAGATTGGCTCTAAAAGTCAGTGATCCTCTCAAAAAGGCAGTGAGAACAATTGAGACCCTGGGGAAGGCCCTGAGCAAGTGGTGAAACTGTAAATGTTGCTGATCTGTACTAAGAATCTGAGAAGGTAATGAGAACACTAACATTCTTGGGAAGGCTATGAACACATCTCTCATTCTAAGGTTGAGTTCTTAGTATTCCTAAGAATCTGAAGAATATTATGATCACAATTTAAATGACAGTGAATAAAATTAATAAATTTTAGAATTTTGTTAAAGCTTTGAATCTCTTCTAAACACTGGGCAATATTCAAGCCTCCTTTTTTGTCACTAATTTTCTATGGTACCCCCTGATCATCAGTGTGAGGACTATAGCTTTGCTAAATTTCTGAGAAGGTAATGGCCCAACAGAGACTCTGCAGAAGACTCTGGGAAACATTGTAATATGGGGAATGACAATGAACTCCACTGAGAACATGAAAAACATGCTGAGATTTGCTTACAGTCTGACAAAAACTCTGAACCCAGTGTGTCTTTAGGAAACTATCTAAGCCCTGGTCACACACTAGATACAAAATGTATCATGAATGAGACATTGAAAAAGGCCCTGAGAAAAATGGAGAGCCTGGTAATGGCCATTAGTTCCATTGAGGCAATGGGCAAAGGCTTTGACTCTTTGAATACCAGAGACACTTCCTGGTCCATGCTGGATATGTCCAAGAGCTCACCTGAATGCACAAGCATGGGAATGAGAACACTTAGAATCTTGGGGTACACCCTGACAAAGGCCATGGTACTAGAGGAGTCCATGTAATCCACTGAGATCCTAGGCAAGGACCCACGATTCACTGAATTAGTACCAGAGACCATGAGCATCCTCAGTAACCTGCAGAATCCCTGAATTTAAGTAACACAGTGGGAAAAGCCCTAAATGCCAATTAAAAACCACTGCATGCCAAGTGACTCTTTTAAAGACCTTTGATTCACATAAACTCGTGGAATGCTTCTGAATAGCCCTGAAATTCTATGGACAGCCCCTTGTTACACTGAAATTCTAGAGATTGTCCTGAGAACAGCAGATCACTGTGGAAGGCATTGAGGCCCTCTAAAGAACATAGGAAAGCCATGAGCTTTCTTCTTGACCTGGAAAAGCACTCAGACAGAAGGAGTCCCTCAGAAAAATCCACAACCCTTCTAAGAATATGTTGTAGGTTCTATACCCACTGACATTCTATTTATTGGAATTATTAGACACCCAGAGGCTGGGGGAAAAAAATCTGAGGCCAAGTCATACCAGATATCTCAAAAAACACACTAGAGAATCCCTTGAGGCCCTGTACATCAGTGGAAAATGCACTGAGCCATACTGAGATTTAAGAGAAAGCCCTGGGCCTACACTAAAAAACATGGAGTAGCCCCAAGTGCCACTGACACATGGTGGTAAGCCATGAGCACCATTATGACAATGATAATATATCTCTTTTACAATGACACATTGGGTAAGGCTGTGTTCCAAAATGAGACTCAGGGGAAGGCCATCATTTTCCCAGAATGTGTGGAAAAATCTGAGGACCACTAAATATTGTGCAGAGTTGTGACATCCACTGAAATACTAGGGTAGGCCCTAGGCCTCAATAGGATACTTGAGAAGGCCCTCACACACAATCAAATTCTGAAGGAGATGGTGAGCACCACTTTGATAATGGGAATGGCCCTTAGCACCACAGAGACCCTGGACAAAGCCCTGGGATTCATTGAAAAACCCTTCAGTGCCCAGAATTCAGTGATTCTTTGTGGAATATTGAGAGCCTCTCTTGGAGGCTGGAAGAAGGACTGAGCATCACTGAGACTCTGAGAATAGCACTAAGCCTCATGGACAACCTGAAAAAAGACTGTGAAATAATGAGAGACTCTGAGGTTGGCTCTACATTCAGTGTTCTCCTGGAAAAGGTGATACACCTATTGAGACCCTTGGGATGGCCCTGAGCTCATGATGAAATTGTGAATGGTGGTGACCAGCACTGAGAGACTGGAGAGGCAATGGGACAATTAAGTCTCTTGGGAAGGTCATGCACACTTCTCTCAAACTAAGGAAGAGCCCTTAGCATTCCTAAGAATCTGAAGAATATTTTGAACCCCACTGAGAACAGTGAATGAAATTAAGAAATCTGTGGCTCTTGTTGAAGCCTTGGGCCTCTTCTATACACTGGGGAATATTTCAAGCACCATGAAGAGCATGTGGACATTTCTAAAGAAGACTCAATTTCTGGGAAAGTTCTTGAGCCCTCCTGAGACTCTAGAGTAGGCCCTAAAACCAGTGACATGGAAAAGACCTTGATCCCCTCCAATACCCTGAGGGTCACTAACACTCTGGGTTAAGTATTTGCCATTATTGTTTCCTGGGAATAGTATAGCTTTACTGAATGTCTGGGAATGCAATGATGCCACTAAGACTGTGATGAACACTCTGGGCAAAACTGTGACCATGGGGAATGCCCTGAGACTCAGTAAGATACTTGGCTGTACCTGAGAAACCCTGTGACCCTTGGCATGGCACGGAACACCATGGATATCCTGGAAAATGTGGTGATATTTACTGAGGCCCTGGAAAAACTCTGAACACAATGTGTCTGTGGAGAACTTTGTAATCCCATCTGACACTGTGGGAATAGCACTGAACATGACTGAGACAATTGAAAAGGCCCTGTGGGGGGAGAGCCTTGTAATGGCCATAAGTTCCACTAAAGCAATTGCCAAAGCCTTTGGCTCTTTGAATATCTGGGAAACTTCCTGAACCACACTGAGTTGATGGAAATGTCCAAGAGGTCAACTGAATGCACAAGCATGGGAAGGAGAACACTAAGATTCTCAGGGAACACCCTGAGTAAGACCCTGGGACTAGAGGAGACCATGAAAACCACTGAAATTCTTGGCAAGGATCCACAATCCACTGAGTCAGTACCAGAGTCCATAAGCCTCCTTAGTGACCTGCAAAATCCCTGAATTCAAGTAATACCCTGGTAAAGGCTCTGAATGCCAATTACAAACCAATAAAAGCCATGAGGCCAAGAGACTCTTTTGAAGACCTTTGAATAATACAAACTCATGTATAAGGAGCTGTCACATAAAAAACAAGTGCCCCTTAGCCTTGAGTGGTAACAATGTGGAGATGTGGCAAAAGCCAGCCGTGGGCTCTGTGTATATGAACTATGGGCATTGAGTGCAAAAAGTGCACTAAACCAACCTTGGCTCTCTCTTTGGGTGGGTCTCGCTCTGGTCTTTTTGCTTGGTCCTCAGATGTCAGTCAATTTGCTGACAGCAGACATTAGAAAGCCACACTCAATTCCCTGAAACCTGACCCCTCACCACATTTGAATGGCTTCTCCCCAGTAAAAGGGTTCAGCACATACTCTCTCTCTCTCTTGCTCTTTCCACGGACACCTAAGGTTAGAGGAGCCATCACAGGACCCAAAGAAAAAGATATCTCTGTCTCTTGTGTGATTATTTTGTATAGCTCAGTTCACGTGGAGTGACCTTGAGTGTTGTAGTCATGAGATGCAACACTCATGGAAACTTGTGAACACCCCTTAAATCCTGTGGAGAGACCTCTGTCACTCTGGTATATTGAAGATTGTCCTGAGAACTACAGATACACAGTGTAAATATTTGAGGCCCACTAAAGGACATGGGGAAGCCGTGATCTTCATATATGAACTGGAAAACCACTGAGACAAAAAGAGACCATGGGGAAGATCCACAATTTCACACAGACCCAGGTGGAGGCCCTGAATCCCACTGTAAATCTATTCATGAAACATTTTTGCCTAACAGGGAAGTAATTAAAAAACAGGCTCAGCTGCTCAAACACTAAAGGGCTGCAGCAGCCAGGATCCTGGAGGCTTGGCTCAACATGGTGGCAGACATTGGTGCCAATCATGTTGTTCTGGTTCTGTATAAATGTAGGATACTGGAGTGAGGAACTTATGGAGGGTTCCACCAAGATTTCAAAAGAAGGCCTAGAAGCCAGACAAAGTAAAACAGGATTATAGTTCCTGCAGGCACCTGAGAAGTCAAAGTCTGGAGATATGAGGAGAAAACTGAAGTTGCAATGGAGATACCCTCCCCTTTTCCATTAAGAAATGTCAGTAACATGAGACATCATTCTTGGAACACTGCAGGAATTGAGCAGAGACCAGTCAATAAAATGGCCCCTTGGGTTACAAGCAACAAGGCATTAGGGGTAAAGATGTACAAGACCTTTGGAGAGAACATCATGTGTTCCAGATGCTGACGCATAACCTGTTTGACCTGCTGGATTTTAGTCTTGCTTTGGTCCTATGCCTTTTTTCTGGGCACCAAATTTTGTGAATAAAAATGCTTACTCTGTACCCATTATATATTGGGTAATTATAAATTGCTTTTAATTTTATAGGAACTCCCAATGAAAGATTGATTGTACCTCAGAGAAGACTTTGGACTTGAACTTTGAGCAGTCTTGGAACAGTTGTGACCATGGAGACTCTTGAGAATGGACAAAATGTACTTTGCATTGTGAGATGGTTGTGAGCTTCTGGGCCAAGTGTGGAATGTTATGGTTAGGATGTGGGGTATCCTTCAAAAGATCACGTGTGAGACAATGCAAGAAGGCTCAGAGGAGAAATGATGTGTCCTAAGTTAGTAAATACATTCCCTGATAGGGATTATCTGAGTGGTAACTGAAGGCTGGTAGGGTGTGACTGGAAGAGGTGGGACATGGGGGCATCACTTTGGGGTATAGATATTAAATCTTGTGAGTGGAGTTCCCTCTCTCTTCTCCGTGTTCATCATGTGAGCTGCTTTACTCTGCCACACTCTTCCATCATGATTTCCTTCTTCACCCCAAGCCCTGAGAAATGGAGCCAGTCTTCTATGCACTAAGACCTCTCAAACTGTGAGACCTCAAATAAACCTCTCCTTCTCCACAGTTATTCTATTTATGTCTTTACATTAAACGAGCACAAAAGCTGACTAAAACCACCCCACTTAGGCCCTAGAGAAGGCCTCAAACACCACTGAAAGCTGTTGGAAAACTTTAGCGTCACAGAAGCTCTAGGGGGAAAGAAAACAAACCTGAAAGATTCCCTGGGCCCCTTTAAGCCACTGGGGTAACCACTGAGCCACGCTGAAGCCCTGGAGAAAGCCTTGAGTTTATATTAAGTAACATGTGGTGACCCTGAGATCCACTGACACTGCAAAAGGCCCTGAGCACCACAATGATGATGGAAATCTCTCTGAATTTCAAAGACACACTGGGCAAGGAATTATTCCCCACTGGTGAAGGCCATTCTTTACCCAGGATACTGTGGAAGAAGTACCACTAGATAATGTGCAGAGTTCTTTAAGCCACTGAATCAGTAGAGTAGGCCCTAGGCCTCACTAAGACTCTTGGGAAGGCCCTGACACACAGTCAAACTCTGGGGAAGATGCTGAGCACCACTGTGAGGCTAGAAATGGCACTTAGCTCCACAGAGACCTTGAGCAAGGCCCTGGGATTTATTGAGAAAGCCCTAAAGAGCCTGAACACAGTGTTTCCTTTGGGAAGATTCAGAGTCTTGCTCTGAGGCTGGAAGAAGCACTGAGAAAATCTGACACTCTGAGGATAGCACTGAGCCTCATGGAGAACATGTAAAAGATCCTGAAGACAAAGAGGACTCTGAGGATGACTCTGAAACTCCATGAGCCCCAGGAAAAATAATAAGAACTATTGAAACCCTGTGAAGTCCCTGAGTATAGTGGTGCTCCCTCCTCCACTAATGAAGCTTAATTAAGCTTTTCCAAGTACCTTCAACATATCTGTTCTTATTAAGAGAATATCAGAAAAAAATTCCTGCAAAAAAGCCCAAGTGTGATTAGACTTCCTATTTCTGATTACTGTGTCTTGTAAAAGCTAAATTTGGCAACAGACTTTATGATGTTACTTCTGCTTCTGTGGTAAACCATATAACCTCTGACTAATATAAAACCAAAAATAAAAAGAAAAAAGTAAAACAAAAGCACTCTCTATGAATTCAAAGAAAAATGACACTTTTAGGTAGACTGCAGCAAAAGTAGAAATCCAAGCCCCTCCTCCCAGTGGGTATAAAGTTCAAAGAATTTCTAGACTCATGGTTCATAGGAGGAAATTTTAGGATATAGCCACACTCTGAACTGGCTGTAGCCAATAAACCTGCTTTCTGTTAAATCCGCTGGTGTTCAGCCTCATTTGTTTCTTTGGCTGAAGAAGAAACAACTCACCTGACATCTCAGGACTTCCACCCTGAAGCACAACAGAACCCATGAGGAACAGAAACCAGAAATAGGAAATGAGAAGCACCACCTGAACAAAAAGGTAGGTCCTGGTCCCTCAGTGGTAGCCAATCTGACCTCCCCCAAGACAACTAAGTAGGGGGGACAGAGGATTGTTCAGCATTTCAAGGTCCTGAATAACCTCCAAAAGGAGTTGGAACCAAAAAGGATCCAGGGAGCCACCTAATTAGTCTCTGTTTGGGGTCAGCAAGCATAAGGGAAACTGTGACTCCTTTTTTGTTTGTGTAATTTGGGGGTTGTGAAATTTTGCTCTGACCATTGTTATGATGAGATTGCAATAAATCACTGAGTCTGTCTTAAGCAGGAGATGAAACATTTATTCACCACCTGGCACTCCAGATTTACCAGCTGATGAGCTAAGGGGAAGACTGCCAGTTTACACCCAGAAATTCACTCAGCAAAGTTGTGTTCTCTCTGTGAATTAGAATGGCCAAGCTTTGGTGTGGGCTGGCCACCAGAAGGATCTTTAATTGAAAGTATCATTGCTGAGGTCTCTTTAATAGTTGCTGGAACCCCTGAACACCCAGAATAGTTCCCTTAATACCTGGCAAGAAAAAGTCTAGAAAAACACCCCATTGGTTGAGAGCCTGTCTAGATGGACAATCCAAATTGAGGTTAGCTCAGATTGTAGCAGCCTCTAAGACCTAAAAAAAAAAAAAGGCAAATTAAGCAGAGAAAATCTGACAAAGAAAAGACAGAAAAAGAACCAGTTTTACCCAGTGAGCCAGAAGAAAGCCCACCTCCTTACATGCCACTGTATCCAACATTTCCAAGACCACTGAGACAATGGGCAGTCCCCTCAGCCCCCTAATCCCAAGAAACAGCTGATTATGGCTCTTCAAAACCAGATACTCCTTCCCCTATGAGGTGCTCAGGCCAGAGGCTTCCCAAGGGCCGAAGATTTCTCCTCCTAGTTACAAGATCAAGATGGAAACCCATCCTAAGACCAGAGCCACAACCCAGCTGAGAGCTCTCCAAATGCCCCTGTGAGAGACTAGAGGACCTGCCTATGTTGACCTGGAATAAATCGTCTGAGGGTCTCAATGCATTTCCAAGTATCAGGCTTTTGCCTCCAAAGATCTCTGAAATTGGAAAAATAATACTACCTCCTACACACAGAAATCTCAGACCATGATTCATATGATACAATCTATTATCCAGACCCACTAACCTACCTGCTTGTTAAGGTTTGTATGTGAGATATTCCCCAAAAGCTCACATGTTAGATAATGCAAGAAGGTTCAGAGGAGAAATAATCAGGTTGTAAGAGCCTTGACACAATTAATTATTTAATCCCCTAATATGGATTAACTGAGTGATAACTAAAGTGGTAGGGTGTGGCTGGAGAAGGTGGGAATTGAGG
>NW_026000001.1:5247446-5255822 GCF_001458135.2 Marmota marmota marmota
AAAAAAAAAAAAAAAAAAAAAAAAAAAAAAACAAAAGTACAACTTCAAATATAACAACCTAAAAGGCCATCATCTATAGACAGATAGTATATAATGCTAACTTCCAATACTAATAGAGACCCTACTTAAATAAAAGGGACAAAGATGATTGTAAAGTTATAAACATTAAAGTTAAAGCCAGGTATTCTTACTTTAAGACTGGATTGCTGGATATAAAAGATCAAGGCTTAAAGATTAAGGTTAAGGGGGGTGGGGGTGGGCAAGAAAACAAATATTTGGATCTTCTCCTCTGAATCAGCTTGAACCCAGGGAACAAGTGAACTTCTCTAAGAGCTTTGCAACTCTGGTTCACATGACCTCCCAATCAGGTGAATTACTGGGACCTTAAAAAAAGAAATCCAATCAGTACACATACTCCAAAAGAGGAGAATCACTGGAAAAGATAGATATCCCTGGTGTTTCCGAGGGAAGCCACATGGTCAGTGAGATCTTGACTTATCCTGGTGGATGGCATTAGCAGAGCTAAACAGCTGCTCATTAGTTCCCCAATAGAGACCCCAAGAGAACTCAGCTGACTCTTAATGATAAATAAGAACAAGGTCACTTTGACCAGCTTGATCTTGAATACCTAACAAATACACTTAAAATGAAAACAGAGGTCATTTCAATAAAAAGATATTTTACAAAAATCAGATGGCATTAAGTAACTTAACTAAATGTTGTGTTATATTCTTGATAACTCTGGCCAGTTAAAGATTTACATTCCCAAATTTAGCTTTGTCCTCTCTGGCCTTTTAGGCCTTATTATGAGGACAACTTCTCAGCTCTGACACATCCTGGTGAGAGATTATTGATTTCTATCATCTTCAGGATATTCATTGACATGTTCCAGATGATAAAACATTTATCTTGTATTAATCTCATATCAGTACTCATGTCTTTATGCTTCTTTCATAGACACACCCATTCCCTGTTGAGTCTCAGGACTAAACATGCAAGGTCATTCCAGGAGAATTGGGCTGCATGTAATAACCACACAAAGGCAGAGAAACACCTTTTTCTTCGGGTAATGCGATGGCTCCTGCAACCTTGGGGTCTGTGAAAAGAGAGAGAGGAGCACAGGTTGAACCCTTTCTTGGGAAGAAGCCATTCAAATGAGGCAAGGGGTAGGATTACAAGGGAACAGGTGAGTGTAGCTCAACTGCTGCCCACATGGGCAGCTGAACTTAAGGTTGCTCATGTGAATTTCTAACCAAAGAAAACACAGACACACACTTTACCTTTAATCAAGCTTCAGGATGGTTTCTCCACTCTCTGCCTCAGGCTCCCCAAATGGGAAAGCAAGAGAAAGTCATGGGAGGCTTGTGAGAGAGAATGAGCATATTTAGAAGTGGGCTTTTATTGGGGGACCCTCATTCTTAGAAAGTTCCATCCAAAAAAACATCAGAAGTGGCAGGGTTACAAAGGACAGGTGAGTGTAATTTGACCCAAAGGGTCATGGTGTGACAGGCCTACATCTGAAGATACACCCTCAAACTTCTTGGACCAGGACAATGTCCAGATCACTACAATATGTAGTGCCAGTCAAAGTCTCTGCCCCCTAGGATGGAAGGAGCAGATCTTTCAGAGTGGCTCCCCATACTCAACCCTTTGGGTGCCATGCCTTATTATCCAAGCAAGGGAAAAAATGGAGTATGAGTCATGGCACTACTGCACCAAACTACAGTGCTCTTTCAGATCCCCATGATGCCTCATGACTAAAGGTGCCTGAATTTGGAGTAGCTACCCACAAATTCCCCTTGATTAATATTTAAAGGCAATTGGGTACTACATGATTTAATCACCCAGATTCTCGGTCCAAGGTCATCATAATCTACTATTGAAACACAAAAAGAATTAGTAGAAAACATATCATTTCAATAATATAGTCAACTTGCAAGATCCAGGTTATTATTATTACTCTGACAAACACTCATCCGAAGATTTTTAATCTTTTCTCAATTTATTGGGAAGCATTGTGTTTGGCCACAGTAACCCAAATAAATTTAATTGGCATAGCATTTAAGCCTATCCACAAACCATAGAGCAGAAGGCTCATTTGCATTATTCAGAATATTGTCTTCTAGAGCATTTTAACTTAGTTCAAATTCTTCCATCACAACTTATCTGAGTATGAAAGATCTTGGAAGTAATTTAAGTCAAATCTTAAGAAAATTCACATGTTGTAAGTTTAAACCATCATCATAAAGCCCATAATTATAGAAGCAATAAATGATATGTAATGTAGTCACTTCAAGGATCATGAGATCAGGAGCTTGCCTAGGTCTAGTTAATTGGCATGCACCTGTTTCAAAGCCTGAATGTTAACTTGAGCATATTATAGGTCTGAAATATTAGCTGGCAATAACTAGTGATACAATAAGATAAGTTGTATTCTTACCAGCTACAGGATATTCATCACCCTTTCTCTTAATTCTCACATTGAAGGAGTTTTTTAGGTCTGTCAGTAATGTAAATATTTTGAAGGTAGAAGTCAAACATCAAAACATCCTTTTGGGTGCCAACTCACTGAGGATTAGGTTATTACAATAAACGTCCAGGTGTTATGGCATCCTTGCATAATCAGCTTTGTCAATTCTGGGAAACCAGCCTAAAATATATCCACTATTTCTAGATATCTTGTGTTGCACTGGCAAGACACTTGCACAATCTAATCACTTAGGAAAAGTGTCAATTCCTACTGTAGAATGAATAGGAGAGTAATATGTTGGTGGATATCTTATGTACATATAGAAAAAATCTATTTTAATAATCTTTCTGACAATTGTCCAGAAAAATAAATATAGTCTTAACTTTTAAGGACCAGCATGATTGGCTGGTTTAGGTTTTTTATATGCTGTCTTTTTCTCAAAAGATACTCCCAGACAGTCTGTTTATCATAAGATCAACATATAGGAATAATTGAACATTACAGTCAGTACAATTAATCTAGTTCATGAGTGGACTTTCCAATCCACACTTCAAGGCACATTAAAGGTGGACCTGAGAATGAGTCCATAGAAATCTCTTCACAATTTTTACTTACCTGAAAAGCTCATGAAGCTGCATGGCTATAAATTCTGCAGTTGGGAGATTTACCTTACTATTTCAGGCTTTTCAGTCATTTCCATGATGAGAGGTTTCAACTCTCCTTTGAAATCTGATTTAATTTACTGAATCATGTTGAATAACAGTAAAACTCTCAATATTACAATTTAAGAAAAATTTTTTTAAATGTTTGTAAGATCTAGTATATGCTTACAAACATTAGATATTTATAAGGGGTCCTCTTTTTCCCCTTTCTTTATTTAAAAGACTGGTATAAATCATAGTATCATTAACTTAAATTATAGGGAGCCCTCTATCTCTTCTTGAGAGAAGTTTCCAAAATATCTCTATATCTCAGAATATTATCCTTTAAATAGGTGTCTCTCAATTGTCTTTGAGAAAATATGGTTAAGCTTACTTTCCAGTGTAGGAAGTAGTATGTAAATCTTACCATTTTTTATGGATAATAGGTCCAATCAAAGAACTTATATAATACCAAAGAATTTTCAACAAATTTTGCAAACTTTATATCTCAAAACCAATGTACCACTTTAATTTGAAGAATGTCAATGTTCTCCCAAATCTCACAACTATCCAGCAAAAAAAAAAAAAAAAAGTAATTTGTAAATTTCAGCAAGGTCTTTGAAGCCATCAAATTTAGTCTCTAAGGAGAATTGTCAAATTTGGGATCTAAGTCAGCAGTTAAATATATTTAGTGTTTAATCAAGGATGTGAATATATTTACTAAAATTAATCCTTGCCTTAAATAATGAGAATCATTAGGCAATAAAGACCATATCACATCAGCACAGTAGAATCAAGAAAATAGCCTGAAATACTCTTGAATTAATCAGTATGAAAGATCTTGGGAGTAATTTATAGTCAGTCCAGTACATATAAATCTCTTTTTCAATTGTTTAACTTTCTATATCATCTGTCTACATAATAATATAAATATTTTTCTTTTTGGAAAATACTTTTATCATTAAAATCCAGAATACAAAGACTTGTTTTACCCAAAGATGATTCATTACTTCCTCTTAGGACCTCCAATGTGTGCTTTCTCTCTGTGGAAGTATCTTCTTTTCCTTTTAGTATTCTCCCTGGTTTTCCTTTGAAACAATATTTGAAAACCTTAGAATCTAACAAATTATTTTACCTTGATAAGAAGAAACACCTCAAATGAAAATATAGTTAAAGCCTTTGGATATTTCTGTAGACAGAATTAATTATATTTGTTTATTACCTTATAAAGTTTGTAAAACAATTTGAGACAGATTACTTGATGGTTGTATTATCTCTTGAAAGTAAATTTGTAGTAAAATACATTTATCTCAAATACCTGTAATTAAAAGGCAGAGCATCAGAGAAATGCATGTATAAGTAATATATAAATTATGTGTTTTCTGTTGAAGAAAAACAATTAGATAATATATATTAATTAAACAATTAGACATATATGCTAATTATTTTATGAATTAACAACTACAGGTTGTCCAAATCCCTAGAAAAAATATATATTAAGAATAAGGGCATAAATTATAATTGTATTAACTTTATGCAACCACGTGGTTCTTATGATATTTGGATCCATTTTAATTTTCCTTCAATTAGTAGTGCATTGTTTTATATTTCTGACGTAACATATTAAGATCCTTCTTTATACATTTACTTATGTCTTGTAATTTTATACTCAGGAATGAGAATGAGGTCTTTGATTATCACAGGGACATTGCCAGCTTTTGTCCCTGTGACAAGCAAATGCCTCCTCATAACCTTCAAAATTAAAAGCAAAACATAAAAAAGCATNATATATGTCTCATAATTGTTACATTATCTCTGCAATTTTTCTTAATAATACAGAATAAAGAAAAAAAGGTAAGTTACCTTTGAAACTTTGAAAAAGTTAGGCTCAGGGATGCAATGTAGAAACAGGTGGAATTAAATTTTGCCTGAAAAAGACCTTTCATTAGTATTTATAGGTGGATATTGTTGAAAATGCAGTCTCTGTGCAGCTCCTGGTAGCAGGGATAAAACAGGAAGTACAGGCTAGTGGCTGGAAAGTGGGACCAGAAGTCCTGTCTGAGTGACAGTGAAAGGACCAATGGGAAGCCGGGAAAATACAGGAGGCAGGACCAGGAAACCAGCTTGGGCCTTCCAGGCTTCCTGTTGTTACCATGGTGATGGAAACAGCGGGGACCAGCTGTTCCTTGTCTGGGGCAAAGGCTCCCTGAGCTTCCCTAGCCACTTGCATTCCATTTGATTTGTTTGTATTTTCTGCAGCTGGGGAGGGTCCTAGGGTGGGAGGCAGCTTGCCTTGTCTCTGCTCCCTGTGTTTGCTGAAGCTGGTGTTCTTCTGTCTTTCTATTTTCCCTTGCAGCACATGGAACTTTAAAATGTGTGTTTTAACAGCAGATGCCAGTGTTACTATTAGATCTTAAGGCAGTCTGCATTTGGCACCTAGGTCGGGTTGTTCAAGGGTTAAAAGCACTGCTGGTGGTAGGTCTAGTTACAGACCCCATTATAGAACAGTGGCTAAAGTCTTTTGATTCTGATGTGGTAGGTCAAGAATGTAGCAAAGAGGTTCAGCATAAACTGAGTATTCACAAGAACAATAGAAAAATAAAATTCACTTCTCTACAGGTAAAGAATCCTTGTATCAAGTATTATCACAAAATCTTTCTTTTCTTTTTCTCACTCTGTAAGTGCAGACTTCTAGTGCATAAACCCCAAAAAAATTTACCTAATATTTCAAAATATAAAGATTCATAGAAACAATCCAAAAAAGTCCACAGAAGCACTTTTCCCATGGGAGAGGATTGAACTTAACAACATATCCCATGTCATCTTAATAATTCTTTACATTTATTTAGAATCTCTAGAATTGTAAAAACTGATTTTTTTCTCTTCCTAAAGACAAAATATTCCAACGTATTAAAAAGTATAATGCCACAGATTTTTCTTCTAATTCACTTACTTTCTACAATTCAGCCCACAAGAAGACCCAGTCATGAGCCATGGCACTACCACACCAGACTACAGTAATCTTTCAGATCCCTGTGGTGCATCAGGACTTAAAGGTGCATGACTTTGGAGTGGCTTCCCACAATATCCTGTATAGGTGGTGGAGTTTGGGTTTTCTTTGCGTAAAGCAGTCTAGCTGTGAAATACAGCCAAGAAAAGAAAGCAGCAAAAAAAAAAAAAAAAAAAAACCCACACTACACAGAAAGTAATTTTGAAAAGCAGGGGTGAGATGGCTCTTTGACCTTACAAATCAAGCTTCCACACTGGGAAGAGTGAGCCCAAATTTGCTTTATTATATATGGAGAAACTTCACAGATTTTCAATACAATATTCTTCTGCCAAATAAGGTAGTAGGTGGGCTGTCCAGGCCCAGTGGGTCATACCTAATTCTGAAGCTACAAGAGCAGCCCCTTCAGCCAAGGTAAGACTGAAATCACTTGCAATGCATAATTCATGAAGTGGGAGAAGCCACAAAATGACTTGCAATGCCAAACCAAAATCTCCGTGGCTCAAGGCCAAGTGAAGACAATAAATAGTTCAGGAGCGGCTTCCCACATAAACCGCAAGTTAACTTTACAACCTGTTCTTCACATGGACCCCTTGACCAAACCTATCTCTAAAAGGGGACTGCAACTGCTTCTCCCACTGCCATGATGCCCCCTATAACCCTTTAGCAGCAAGAGTGATCCTCACCCTTTTTATTATAGCAGCAAGGAGTCCATAGAATTAGATAGGGAAATAAAATAAAAATATCAGTCACTGTAGAGAGGCAATTGGGTCAGATCACAAAAAAATGGAGACTGGTTTGGTTCCAAAAAGTTGGAGACCACCTCTGGGGGATTAAATGTTAGTACCTTCATAGCCCTTCCTCCACCCTACCTAAGATAACATACTCCTGTTCCAACCTGTTGTTAAGTCTCTTCAACAGGATCAAACTGAAGCTCATAAATTCCTTAGGGAGAACAAACCCCAAGAGACCACTGATTTCCAACACCCATTCCAGACAGGAGACTATGTAAACAGCACTAAGGTGTCTGCTGAATAAAGAAAGAAAGAAGAAGAAGACAGAAACAAAAGCAAAGAGTAAATGGCCCTCAGAGGCCCCAACCACCCTCTAAATATAAGAATAGAACATGTTGCTCATGTTTGTCTATTACTCAGACTGTTTTATAAAACCCTAGCTGCTAAAATAACATATTTTGTCAGTCAAATTATCATATGTTTGGCAATTACAACCTCTTCCTGGATTCAGAAGGTAAATCAAGGGTTTGATCATTTCTAGATAAAATTGGAATATTATGGACCAAACTACATGTGCCTTGATCAAACAAACTCCATTTTACCTTTAGACTCCATTTCATAAAAGAAAGATTTGTTCCACGAGAAACCTCTGCCTCTACCACCTCCTGCCAACCACACACTTTTTGGCAAGCCATGGTGGTTGAAAAATGTTTTTCTTATTCTTATACAATGTATTATCAAGAAATACAGTTGTAAGATGCTCTCTTTTAGTTGATATTTCTCATGGGAAGTGTACTGTACCTTGAACTGGGTCATTCTGACCCACCTACTATATAGCTATGGCTTTGAATTACTGGTAGTTTGCAGGTTTGGGCTACAAAAGAGATACCCTACTTTTTGCAAGGGGTTGAGATATGCAGAGGCAATGTGGTCAGTGGCCCTTGACCAGAAAGTGAATAAATGTCCATGTCTTCCTTCAAGCCTCATCCAGTGATTTATCTAGAACATACCACAACACCAGACTCCACTCTTCACTAAAATCAGTACCAGAGGCCATGAGCCTCATTGGTGACCTGGGAAAGCCCTGAATTCCAGTGATACACTGGGAAAAGCTTTCAACACCAATTAGACACCAGTGAAGGCCTGAATAAAAACCGAGAGACAATTTTTAAGGCCTTTAAAATTGTACAAAATTATGGAACACATTTGAGTACCCCTGAAATAATATGGACAACACTGAATCATAGCAAAATTTTGGAGATTGTCCTGAGAACTACTGATACACTGTGGAAAGTATGAATCCTTCTAAGGAATATGGACAAAAAACTTGAGTTTCATTGTTGAGGAGAAAAAAAAAAAAAAAACAAGAAAAATCAGGGAAAGGTCCACAAACTCATTTAGAGTTGGTGGAGGTCCAAAACCCCACGGAGAAGCTACTAAAGGCTTTTACTCTCACAGAAGCACTGAGGGAAAATCTGAGACCCAATCATATCTGAAATCTAAAAAAAAAAAAAAAAAAAAAAA